>NC_059163.1:13531775-13857083 GCF_019923935.1 Bubalus bubalis
GAGTCAGACACGACTGAAGTGACTTAGCAGCAGCAGCTATTTAAAAAACCACTAATATAGAACTGGGGCTTCCCAGGTGGCACTAGTGGTAAAGAACCTGCCTGTATTCTTGCCTGGAGAATCTCATGGACAGAGGAGCCTGGCGGGCGATAGTGCATAGGGTTGCAAAGAGTCTAACACGGCTGAAGTGACTTAGCATGTACACAGTATAATATTTGCTGACAACCCCATCATTTTTTTTCTAAATACAACCTGTACCCTACAGACTTAAATTTTTAATTGCCAATCCAAAGGTTTTACATAGATATCTGGTAGGAATCTCCATCTTAGTGAACCTCTGCACGATCCCTAAATCTGATCCTTCCCATCTTCCCTACATTAGCAAATAGCAGTTCTAGTCTTCCAGTAGTGAAGGCCGAAACTTTGGAGTCACCCTAACTTTTCTTTTCACGTGGCATCTACCCTCTTAACTAGTCCTGCCAGTCCTGCCCTGTCTTTCCCACCTGCCGTTTCAGTAGCAAACACGGACAACTTTGGAGAAAATTTGGAGCAAATTTGAAAGACTCAGCTCTCTCATTTGTGTCAGACTCCCATTCCCAGTTCTGTTTATTTTCAGTCTTTCAGAGTTTATTGAAACTGAAATTTGGTCACCTTGCCATAGCCTCTTGGAGGGAATACACGCCCCATAGTGATCGGTGTTGTGTTCTATAAATGTCACTCGTAGTTTAGTCACTAAGTCCCGTCTGACTCTTTTGCGACCCCATGGACTGTAGCCCACCAGGCTTCTCTGTCCATGGGATTTCCCCAGCAAGAACACTGGAATGAGTTGCTATTTCCTTCTCCAGGGGATCTTCCTGACCCAAGGATCAAACCCATGTCTCCTGCATTGGCAGATGGTTCTTTACCACTGAGTCACCTGGGAAGCCCAATAAATGTCACTTAGGGATGTTCAAATTTCCTATATCCTTAATGAGTTTTGCTGCTTAAAAAAAATGGTTACTGAGAGAGGAGTTTTAATATATGTATTTGTTGGTGAATTTTTCTGTTCTTTTTAGTTTCGTCAATGTGTACATATTTTGAAATATGTTACTAATATGCACATTTAGGATTATTTTGTCTTCTTGATGAGTTGACACTTTTATCATTATGAAATCATCTTCTTTCTCTCTGGAAATACTGCTGCTTTGAATTCTACATGGCCACATATAGTCATGCTGCTGCTACTGCTAAGTCGCTTCAGTCGTGTCCGACTCTGTGCGACCCCATAGATGGTGGCCCACCAGGCTCCCCCGTCCCTGGGATTCTCCAGGCAAGAACACTGGAGTGGGTTGCCATTTCCTTCTCCAATGCATGAAAGGGAAAAGTGAAAGTGAAGTTGCTCAGTTGTGTCTGACTCTTAGCGACCCCATGGACTGCAGCCTACCAGGCTCCTCCGTCCATGGGAGTTTCCAGGCAAGAGTACTGGAGTGGGGTGCCATTGCCTTCTCCAACATATAGTCATACCAGCTTTTTAATGCTTAGTGTGTGCATAGTAAGGCTTCTCAGGGGGTGCTAGTGGCAAAGAACCCACTTGCCAAAGTAAGAGACATAGATGTGGGTGAACCCTGGGTCGGGAAGATCCCTTGGAGAAGGGCATGGTAACCCACTCCAGTGTTCTTGCCTGGAGAATCCCATGGACAGAGGAGCCTGACAGGCTATATAGTCCATAGAGTCGCAAAGAGTCAGACACGACTGAAGTGACTTAGCAAACATGCACATATGTTTGCATGGTAAATCTTTTTTCCAGTCTTTCACTTTCATTTACTGTGTCTTTGAATTTAAGTATCACTTTAAACAGCATATAGCTGTATCTTCTTTTTTTGCTTTGTTTAAAAATCTTTGCCTTTTAGTTGGAGTATTTAGTTCATTTATGTTTAGTATAATTTTTGATGTATTGAGTGTAGTTCTGCCTTTGCCATCTGTTTATTTTTTCCCTCTGTTCTTTGCTCCCTTTTTTCCCTTTTGAATTTTTATAAATCTAATGTTTTAATATTCCATTTTATTTTGATTATTGGCTTTTTAACTAAGCCTTTATATTTTTTAAAAGTTACTGTACAGATTATAATATGTGTTCTTAGTTTATCACAGTCTGCCTTGAATCAGTATTATACTACTTCATGAATCATGGCAGACTCTTAGTGTAATTTCATTCTCCTATTTTTGTCCTTTTTTGTCATATTATTTTTATTTCTATATAGGATATACTTTGTTATTATTTTTTCTTTAAATTTCAGTTGTCTTTAAGGAAAAGCATCATATTTACTTACATGCATTGAGCTTCCCAGGTGGCTGTAGTGGTAAAGAACCAACCTGCCAATGCAGGAGACATAAGCGACGTGAGTTCGATCCCTGGATTGGGAAGATCCCCTGGAGGAGGGCATGGCAACCCACTCCAGTATTCTTGTTTGGAAAATCCCATGGACAGAAGAGTCTGGCGGGCTACAGTCCATAGGGTTGCAAAGAATTGGACATGACTGAAGTGACTTAGCATGCATGGACACATATCTAAATAGGCTCTTAATTCATTTCAGTGATTAACCCTTTTGTCCAATTTTATTTTCTTCTTTTGAAAACAGTTATCATTGGATAAATTGAATGATAAACCAAATTTAGTTCTAGTACACTCTTTTTGTTATTTTTATAGTTAATAATCTCATTTTTACTTAGACCTGGAAATCACTTAGAACACATGGAGCCACACAGCACGGTCACAGGTGAAGGATGTGGACCTGGGTTCTGTTTTATTGAGGGTGGAGGCCTTGGGGTTTCTGGGTTCACTCTTATTAGTGAATGTAAAACATAAAAGCAGGAATTTAAAGTATCAGAAGAGAAATAAATGAAGCATGTGGCCCAAATAGTCGTTACCAAAATCAACCAAGATCTTTAAACAAAGGAACCTCAGTCAAGGGAGGAAGCCTGGCTCTTTATCTCGCCATGTGGCTGGCAATATGTTTGTTTGAGATAGCCGTCTTTGAAGTGGGTGCCTTTTTGAAATGGATGTCTCAGCAATCAAAGCTTAAGTCAGGCACTTGCGTTACAAAAAAGAAAAAAACCCAACAACTATCAGGCTTTACACTACACTAGTAAATACTGCATATTCACAAGGCTGATCTATACTGACAAAATCTGCATTTTGTATCTTACCAGCTAATGCTGTGGGAAAATGTGCTAAAACGATGTTGAATTTTAAGTTGATGAACTGTGTACATGGTAATTACAGGTTGCAAGATGGTGATGATGATAAACTCGGCACGTATAAATCTTTGCCATGGTTACAGTGGCCACAATTATAGGAAAAGATATTGGTATGATAGGCTACTTGGACCTTTTTGTAACTACGTGTAGGTCAGAAGGAAGATTTTTATTTCTTCACTGTAAAATTTTCCTGGGAAGTGTTTTTCTTTCTTTAAATTGTTATGTAAGGGCTGGGTCACTGGGGGAAGGAGGGCAAGGAGATAAGGGAAAGGGGAGCTTCCTTGCTCAGGCCTCACCATCTGCAGTGATGCTCTTAGGATGGGCTGCTCTGTCTGGCTAAAGGACTGCTGAGTTTCTGAACTGTACCCTGGAGGCAGTTGACCTCATTTGTGTGGACTTCATCCCCCGTGTTTCTCTCTATATACTCAGGAACTGGAACGTGGCATGGCACAATGTGCAGAAGTCCCCATGGTATATTTGTTGAAAGAAGAAATGAGCCTCCTACCATTTGTTATGTTGAGTGGCTTTCCTTGTGTCAGTTTATCAACCACATGGAAATTTCATGACCATGAAAATAAGTTGAATGCAACAAAAATATTATGTTTCACTACCCTGTCTCACCACCCTGTCCACCTTCCTCCTGCACACAGTCATGTCCTTTTATAGTCCAGCCCTCTTGTTAGTCCCTCTTTATCCTCCAATCTCACCCCAGCCACTAAGATGTCATTGCAGTAGGCCAGTTTGCCCATTCAATTGTGAAGGCTTGTATCATTAACTCATCATGAACCATACCCACTGAGCCCAGTCAGCTTCAGAATACTCCTGGAGGCACCCCCAGTAGCTTATCTCCAATGACCAGAGCAGGCACTGGAGGTGAAGCCTCTCCCTGGTTGACCTGTTGTTCAGCCTGTGTACCTCCCTTCCATCTTTTCAAGACTGCTTTTGTCTCTTCCACTCAAGGTTAAATGATCGAAATAGCTCTTGCCTGTTTCCTTACCTAAGACACACCTGGCAGCTTTGTACAACAGCCCAAGTTCCATGTAATTCTTTGCAAGGATGCTCTGCTAGAAAGGCAGGAGATTGGGATCCCTTGGTAAAATCAGGGTGTCTTAGGGCCCCAGAGGACCTACACCACTGTAATACTTTCAAGGCTACTTTAAGACAGATTCTATGTCAGGAGGTTATATTGTTAAAGAAAAGAATTATTCAAGGACACTTGCTACTTGCCAAAGTGTGGTAAGGAAGACGTTATTCAAGGAGAGGGACATCTTGAAAAATGTAAGGGCCACTGCGGTGGGGTCTGGCAGTGGAGGAGAGAGCTCAGATTCAACTCTAATATAGTATGGGCAATGGGAAATTCTAGTCAAGGAGAATGGTGGGGATCATGGGATGGAAAATTATTTGTAGGTATGTCAAGATTAAGGGAGAATTCAGAAGAAACTGAACTAACAGAATTCTTGCTGAAGACAGGCCAGGGTGATCAGACATCACCTGGAGGATGGTAGAGGATGAGGAACCCAATTAGATATTGAGGGTAATCAGATATGGAGAATCAGTTCAGTTCAGTCAGTTCAGTCGCTCAGTTATGTCCGACTCTTTGTGACCCCATGGACTTCAGCACACTAGGCCTCCCTGTCCATCACCAAGTCCCAGAGCCTACTCAAACTCATGTCCATAGAGTTGGTGATGCCATCCGAATGTCTCATCCTCTGTCGTCCCCTTCTCCTCCCACCTTCAATCTTTCCCAGCATCAGGGTGTTTTCCAATGAGTCAGTTCTTCGCATCAGGTGGCCAAAGTGTTGGAGTTTCAGCTTCAACATCAGTCCTTCCAATGAATATTCAGGACTGATTTCCTTTAGGATGGACTGGTTGGATGTCCTTGCAGTCCAAGGGACCCTCAAGAGTCTTCTTCAACACCACAGTTTAAAAGCATCAATTCTTCGACGCTCAACTTTCTTTATAGTCCCAACTCTCATATCCATACATGACCACTGGAAAAACCAGAGCTTTGCCTAGACAGACCTTTGTTGGTAATGTGTCTGGTTTTTAATATGCTGTCTAGGTTGGTCATAGCTTTTCTTCCAAGGAGCAAGCATCTTTTAGTTTCATGGCTGCAGTCACCATCTGCAGTGATTTTGGAGCCCAAGAAAATAAAGGCTGTCACTGTTTCCATTGTTTCCCCATCTATTTGCCATAAAGTGTTGGGACCAGATTCCATGATCTTAGTTTTCTGAATGTTGAGTTTTAAGCCAACTTTTTTACTCTCCTCTTTCACTATCATCAAGAGGCTTTTTAGTTCTTCTTCATTTTCTGCCATAAGGGTGCTGTCATCTGCATATCTGAGGTTATTGATATTTCTCGCAACAACCTTGATTCCAGCTTGTGCTTCATCCAGCCTGGCATTTCACATGATGTACTCTGCATGTAAGTTAAATAAGCAGGGTGACAATATACAGCCTTGACGTACTCCTTTCCCTATTTGGAACCAGTCTGTCGTTCCATGTCCGGTTCTAACTGTTCCTTCTTGACCTGCATACAGATTTCTCAGGAGGCAGGTAAGGTGGTCTGCTATTCCCATCTCTTAAAGAATTTCCACAGTTTGTTGTGATCCATACAAAGACTTTGGTGTAGTCAACAAAGCAAAATTTGATCTCTGGTTCATCTGCCTTTTCTAAATCCAGCTTGAACATCTGGAAGTTCACAGTTCTCATACTGTTGAAGCCTGGCTTGGAGAATCTTGAGCCTTACTTTGCTATCGTGTAAGATGAGTGCAGTTGTGCAGTAGGTTGATATATGTAGGGGGGACCTTTCCCACTAGCCATCTGTTGGGAAATTCTGGGAGTCTGGAATTCTAGAAGTCCTAGGTCCAGATTCCATTTGTTACTTCCTGGCTTTTGTCCACTCTGGCTTAAATATCACCTGGGATGCCTCCTGACATCAGATCCAGGAGGAATATTGGGTTCTGGGGAGTAATCCTTCACCTCTCAGCTTCTCAAGTCAAGGTGACTAGAATTTCAGTGACTGACCTCAGTCCCCTGCAACTATCTCCACCACTCATT
Organism: Bubalus bubalis; assembly: GCF_019923935.1. Lineage (NCBI taxonomy): Eukaryota > Metazoa > Chordata > Mammalia > Artiodactyla > Bovidae > Bubalus > Bubalus bubalis. The sequence continues at coordinate 13,538,069 of NC_059163.1, forward strand.
TCTTCTAGATGGTTCAACTCTTTCATCCCTTGAGAGCAAAGGCCAGCACAAGGCAGGGAGCATTATATTGGGATTGGTGTTAGCACAGGTTGAAGTGTGTTTCATTTTCCATCACTACATGTGAGAGTAGAATAGCCATCTCCAATGAAAATAAAATTGTTTTTCTTCATAATGTTAAAATTAAAATGCTTTGAAAAAACTGCAATTAGAAGAAACAAGTGTTGTCAGCAACCAGGGACAACTGTGATGCTTTAGTAATTCCTTGCCAAATCTTTTTCTTAGTATTCATTTTTTTACAGCATATTATACTGTATTACACTGTGTATTGCCATTCCCTTTAAAATCTTTGTTTTAACAATTTATGAAAATTTTTAATGGCTGTGCAATATTCTGCTGTGTGGGTGACTACATAATAGTATTTCAGCTGTATCTCTATTGTTGGGTGTTTGGGCTCCTTTCAGTTCTTCATTTTTAGAAATAAGAATGTAACTGCATACATAAATCTTTGCCTGTACTTTTTTGCTATTTTTCCTAGAGCAGATTATTTGAAGGGAAAGTTTAGCAGGGTGAAATTTATGAACATGGCAAGGAGTCTTGATTTTTATTCCCAAATTATTTCTCGGAAAATGTATGCCACTGCTTGGCTTACTGCATCCTAGTCGTAGGTTGAGAACCTAGAGGTAGGTTCTCATATTTTACATCTTTGCTAATTAAAAAGGCAAACATTTAATCTCATTATTTACACTGGGATTGCTTTGCTTAGTGAGGTAGAAGATTTTACACATGGTTGTTAGCTCTGTGTCTAAAATTGAAATCTTGATTTTTTTTCCTCCTGAATGGCTCCTGCCAGGGGCTCATGGATAATCTGTTCTTTATATAATCTATTCTTCAGGTCGAAATTTTGGTCAAGTCACCCTTGACTGTTGTGTTTTTCTCCCACCTCTCACCCCTCACTGTCTGCAGCAAGCCCTCCTGCACTCTGCTCCCAGCTGGTCTGTGCATCTTCTCTAAGTCATTGTAGCAGCCTCCCGATTGTTCGCACTCTACACCCGGATCTTAACGCAGCAGCCGGGGTCATCCCATTACATTGTAACTCAGATCACAGTAGTCCAGTGCTCAGAGCCCTCTGTGGCTTCCCACTGCAGTCACCGAAAAAGCCAGAGATTCGAATTCTACAAGGCCCTTCATGATCAGACCCCCAGCTACCTCTCGGACACCACCTTTTCTTCTACTTCCCCATCACTTTCCTGCTGGCCCTTGCATTTCCCTGCCTCAGGCCCATGGCTCTTACCGTCCGCTCCTGCCACGTCTGCTGTCTTGCTGTTCCTTTAACACTCCAGCATAGCCTCAGGACCTTTGCATTTGCTGTGCCAGCTCCCTGAAATGCTGTTTCCCTAGATACATGAGCGACTGGCTTCCTGCTTCCCTTAGGTCTTTTCTGAAAAAAAAAATTTTTTTTTTGTCAGTGAGGCCTTCTCTGATCTTTCTTTTTAAACTTTCCATGCATCTTGATGTTTCACTTTGCCCTTACTGCTATCTAGCTATTATATGTTTTATTTTTTCAGTCTTAATTGTTTGCATCTGCACTAAGATTAAACTATACCTAGGTGGGAGTTTTTAACTTTCTATTAATAATTCACTGCTATATCCCAGCATGCATCAGTGCATGCTGGGAAGGTCATAGCAGCTCTAATATGTGCATGAATGAGTACACTGGTCTTTATTTGCTTGGAATCCCTACTAGTTTTATTCTCTCATAAAACTGATACAGGATAAAAATTAAGAAGAGTTCAGAAATCACTACTGTGGTCCTGACTTTGAGTGGAAACCAGTATTAAATTTGGCTTTACTTGCTAGAATACTTTCTTTCCCTCTCTGCATAAGTACTTTTCAAATGTATTCCTTGTGCAGTAAAATTTTACATTCAACTTTTCCACTATTCTTATGATTTGTTTGTATTTTTCATGTAATGATAATTTTTTTACATAAAATTTTTAGTGATTTCAAAATAGTACACTAAATAAAATTACTTTATTTTCCTTAATATTGGCTCTTTGTATCATTTTCATTTTTTTTGCTATTATAAAATGGTGCTATGATGAACATCCTACTACATACCACGTGTTCTGCCTTTCAGATCATTTTCTTGGACTAGATGTTCCAAAGTTAAAAAATGTTTATGAGTAGTTTTAAAGCTCTAACATTTTGTCACCTTGAAGACTTCTCTTGGAGAGTCCCTGAGATGGCTAAAATTCAGCTTCAATTAATATTTCCTTTCAAAATATATTTAGAAATCTGTGTTTTGTTGACTTCAAATGCTTTTTGAGATGTTTCCATCTCTGTTCATGGAATTCGTCGAAGAGGAAATTTGTCAAATTTCCACATGATACTGCGGAAGGTCACAGACCTTGGACAGAGATAATTTTTAGTTCTGGTTCAGTTACTTGTTGCTGGAGGACCTGGGGCAGGTTACCCAACTTTTGAGCCTCACTTTGCCCTTTAGTCAATTGCATATAATTGTACTTGCTTTGGGGAAAGGGCTAAATGAGGTGGAGTAGGTACAGCCGTTTACATAGACACAGGCATACAGCACATGCTCAGTGAATGGATGTGGGTACCACTAGTGTTTCAAATGATTAAGGACTAGAATCGTCTCCAGTGCCCACTACATACAGGAATAATCACTAGAACAGTGGTTATTCATCATGTATTTAAACAGCAGAAGGAAGGAAATAGTCTCCATTTTGGTTCCTTAGCTACAGATTGCTCCATTTCTGTTACCTGGTTTCTTGAACTTTCCATGTCTGTTTTTCTCTATAAGACCATGCTTCTCAGTAAAAGCTGCCCCTCTAACTTCTATTTTAAAACCTTGTGATTTTATTAGATGTTTCATGTTTTAGATATAGCTTTCTTTGCTAAATTTGTGGATTCATTTCCACTGATCTCTCACTGTTTCACATTTCTCCTTTCTTCACATCACTGTGGCTGGAGATGGTAGCCTCTTGGTTGACATGGTTGTGTGTGTGTATTTCACTGTGTAACTTCTACCTGGACCAATCTTGGTGTGTAAGATTATTGTCATCGTTCAGTTGCCAAGTTGTGTCCAACTCTTTGCAACCCCTTGGACTATAGTCCACGAGGCTTCCTTGTCCTTGACTATCTCCTAGAGTTTGCTCAAACTCATGCCCATTGAGTTGGTGATGCCATCCAACCATCTCATCCTCTGTCATTCCCTTCTCCTCCTGCCCTCAGTCTTTCCCAGCATCAGGGTCTTTCCCATTGAGTTTGCTCTTCGCATCAGGTGGCCAAAGTATTGGAGCTTCACCTTTAGCATCAGTCCTTCCAATGAATATTCAGGATTGATTTTCTTTAGGATGGACTAGTTTAGCATTTTGTGATCATCCAGAGCTGTTTATCACAGAATTATTTAAAACAGTGAAAGATGAGCAACAACCTAACTAGTCAACATGAGTGGAAAGATTCTGTAAATTATGATCCCTCCCTGAAGTGGAATGTTTTGAAGGCTTGCAAATAAAGATGTTTATGAAGAGTTTTAATGGCATGAAAAAATAATTATAGTAATAAAAATTATATGTATGGCAAGATTCCAAGGATGAAAAGAAAATAAGGTCCTCAAAATGCTAGAAAGAGCTACGTTGACAGAAATTACTTCTGAGTGGAAGAAATTAAGATTTTTATTTTCTGTTCCTTTACGTATTTTGGGTTTCTTTTCAAATTTTCCTATGCTGAGAACAAATTGCCTTCTTTGCTGGAAAAAATAACTCGTGCAAAGAATTGAAGAAAAACAAATCTTTAAGGTGGAGCCTGTTCATTTAGTTCTGCTACGACTTCATAAGTTCAAATTATATTGCTAATTTCTGCCTCAGGATAGAATCTCCTGGTTTTGGTTTTGTTATGGTAACCTTTCACGCCTGCCCCCGAGGAGACACTTAAAATTCAGAAACTCCTATGTGTTGATGATAGTCTATAGGTTGACGAGCTCCATGTTCCATTCTTCAATCAATATTTAATGTGGTAGCCAGGGTCTGTGGCATGATTTATGACAGCGAAAGTGTTGAGAAAAACACAAACTGGTTTCTCGGTCATTAAGTGTGCTTTAGCCTAGCATTTAACAGAATGTATTCTGAGACATGCTAGTTTTCCAAGATTCTCTGTGAACAAATGTTTCTCTGACCAAATTAAGTTAGGAAATCCTGCAGTGTGGTGTATTGACTTAGGGCAAAGGCTATAAAACAACTTTGATTAAATTCCCAACTCTGGCAATTCCTAGTTGGGATAATTTACTTAAACTTAATGTGCTTCAGTTTCCTTGCCTGTAAAGTAGGAATAATATTTTATGGTGGTATGAATCAGATGAGATAATAAACAGAAGCACCGAACATAGTTTTCTGGCCCACAAGTTACCTGCTGTTGTTTTATTTATACTGTATATTCCCTTGAAGGTGTACAGCATCATTAGGGTAGCAATTATGAATTCTGAGAAATCCTGTGGTAAGGAGATATGTGTAACTTCAACATGTGGATTACAAACTTATTTCAGCACAGAACCATCACACCAGTTGTCTCCCCATGGAACTCGTGTTCTGGAGAATGCACACTGGAAACGTAGCTCAGGATAACTCCAAGGGAACACATTGTAAAAATCAAGAGCACCCTTGCTGCTGCTGCTGCTGCTAAGTCACTTCAGTCGTGTCCGACTCTGTGCGACCCCATAGATGGCAGCCCACTAGGCTCCCCTGTCCCTGGGATTCTCCAGGCAAGAACACCGGAGTGGATTGCCATTTCCTTCTCCAATGCATGAAAGTGAAAAGTGAAAGGGAAGTTGCTCAGTGGTATCCGACCCTCAGTGACCCCATGGACTGCAACCTACCAGGCTCCTCCATCCATGGGATTTTCCAGGCAAGAGTACTGGAGTGGGGTGCCATTGCCTTCTCCAAGAGCACCCTTAGTCACATCCAAAACAAACATCAAAAGGATATTAGTGAGATTGGCAGAGCAAGGAACTCTGAAATTCTGGGAAAAAAAAAAAAAAAAACTGGCAAAAATGGTCAGAATGAACATTTTGAAACTCTGGAAATTAACCAAAGGTTTACAGAAACCCAAGGAGCACTTCTTCAAGAAAAACAGCTGAATCTCAGTAAGAATAGCAAGCTTTGTAATATTTTAACTCACCTTCATCCTATTTCCTACTTCCTATCCCAGTAATAGCCTTGAAAATAACAGCTCATATTCCACGTGTAAGAGGGAACAGCCTGGACCTCACTCACAAAGAATAATCCTTATTAGATCAGTCTGTTGTCTCTCTGTAAGAAGACTGGCTGGAAAGGTTTATCTTTATTTCACTTGAGTTGGAACTGTCCCACTGCTGTCTGTGGGGTTGTTGATAAAAATTACTTACAGGCAAATGTTTTAGTGATCACTGCATGAGACAACAGATAACAGTGGGAATGAATAATGGGTGAAAAGGTTGGAGAATGAGATGCTTTGGGTAATAAAGACTTTGAGTAGTTTCACCATATTCCTGGGGTATCACATGAAGCTCTGTGAATATGCTTAAGAAAAACATGTGAAAGCCCTAGGATCTCACCTTTGGCTCACCTTGAGGGTCTGTACCAGCAGGAAGTAAAGGCTAAAGCTGTGTTGTCACTTCATAGCTGAGCATTCAAAGTGTGCTCCAGTACACTCACAGAGCCCCTTTGCAAACATGGGGAAGATTCTTTTCTGTACAGGAATATAGGGAAATCTATGGCTGTTAGCTGAAGAAGTGGAAACAGTGACAGATTTTCTTTTCTTGGGCTCCAGAATCACTGTGGATGGTGACCTCAGCCATGAAATTAAAAGACGCTTGTTTCTTGTAAGAAAAGGAAACGCAACCCACTCCAGTGTTCTTGCCTGGAGAATCTCAGGGACGGGGGAGCCTGATGGGCTGCTGTCTATGGGGTCGCACAGAGTCAGACACGACTGAAGATACTTAGCAACAGCAGCAGCATACCAAAGATATAATTTTGTGTGAATACCACTTTTTTATTTAACTGTAATATAAGGTTAAAAACACAGTCTAATTTTGGTATGTCATTAGTGTACACAAGTATATGCTGGGTACTGCAAAATTCTAAAAGGTATTCACTTGGACAATGATGTACTTCCTGGAGTTGTGTAATGTGACAGTCTATATTAAGTATTCTTAGAGAACATTTGAAATAGCCACACAATTGCTTATTCTTTATTAAATACTAGTCTACTTCTGGGGAAAAAAAAAAAAAGCTATGACCAACCTAGACAGCGTATTAAAAAGCAAAGACATCACTTTTCTGACAAAGATCTGTATAGTTAAAGCTATGTTTTTTCCAGCAGTCATGTATGGATGTGAGAGTTGGACCCTAAAGAAGGCTGAGTGCTGAAGAATTGATGCTTTTGAATTATAGTGCTGCAGAAGACCCTTGAGAGTCCCTTGGACTGCAAGGAAATAAAGTCAGTCAATCCTAAAGGAAATCAACCCTGAATATTCATTGGAGGGACTGATGCTGAAACTGAAACTGCAATACTTTGGCCACCTGATGCAAAGAACTGACTTATTGGAAAAGACCCTGATGCTGGGAAAGATTGAAGGCAGGAGGAGAAGGGGATGACAGAAGATGAGATTATTGAATGGCATTACCCACTCAGTGGAAATGAATTTGAGCAAACTCCAGGAGATAGTGAAGGACAGGGGAGTCTGGTGTGCTGCAGTCCATGGGGTCGCAAAGTGTTGGCCATAGCACCTGAACAACAAGAATAATAAAAAAGCTAATGAGACTAAAGTGGATACATATGACAAATGATACACAGTTTACAGAATTAGTTCAGAAAAGTCATGAGACAAGCAACAACAACAGGAAACCCTGAGCTGGGGGGAAGAAAAGAATCTGATTTTCAAGATTGCCACAGTGTAATATCCAGTGTCCAGTTTTCAACAAAAAGTTGCAAGAATTACAAAGAAAGAAGAATGTATAGTTGTTGCATGGGAAAATAAATAATACAGACTGTACCCAAGGAAGCCAAGAGATCGGAATTTCTAGGTGAAGACTTTCAATCAGGTATTTAAAATATGTTCAAAGAGCTAAAGAAAACTACACTTAATGAACTAATGGAAAGCATGAGAACTATATCTCAGTAAATAGAATATCAATAAAGAGATAAAATTATAAAAAGGAACCAAATACAAACTTTGGAGTTGAAAAGTATAATAACTATAATGAAAAACTATACGGGCTCAGCATCAGATTTAACTAGGCAGATACAAATGCAGTGAATTTGAAGATAGGTCAATTAAGATTATCCATTCTAAGGAGTAGAAAAAGAAAAGGATGAAGAAAAATAAAGCCTCAGAGACCTGTTAGGATGTCATTAGATATATCAACACAGGCATATGATGGGAGCCTCTCAATCAGAGGAAGGGGCGAAAATGGCAGAAAGAGTATTTGAAGATGTAATGGCCAAAAATGTTCTGAATTTGATCAAAATGTTAATCTACACCTGCACAGAGGATATAGCTCAGTGGTAGAGTGCTTGCTTTGCATGTATGAGGGCCTGGGTTCAATCCCTGGCATCTCCAGGTTTGATCTTCCCTGTAGCTCAAATGGTAAAGAATCTGCCTGCTATGCAGGAGACCCGGCTTTGATCCGTGGGTTGGAAATATCCTCTGGAGAAGGGCATGGCAACCCACTCCAGTGTTCTTGCCTGGAGAATTCCATGGGCAGAGGAGCCTGGGGGGCTACAGTTCATGGGGTCACAAAGAGTCGGGCACCACTGAGCGACTAACACTACACCTACAAGATGCTCAACAAACACCAGATAGGGTAAACTCAGAGAGACCTGAGATAAACTGCTGCTGCTGCTGCTGCTAAGTCGCTTGAGTCGTGTCTGACCCTGTGCGACCCCATAGACAGCAGCCCACCAGGCTCCCCCGTCCCTGGGATTCTCCAGGCAAGAACACTGGAGTGGGTTGCCATTTCCTTCCCCAACGCATGAAAGTGAAAAGTGAAAGTGAAGTTGCCCAGTCGTGTCCGACTCTTTGCGACCCCATGGACTGCAGCCCAGCAGGCTCCTCCATCCATGGGCTTCTCTAGGCAAGAGTACTGGAGTGGGTTGCTATTGCCAAACTATCAAAGGTTGAAAATAAAGAGAATCTTTAAAAAAGAAAAGTTACTGATCACATGGAAGAGGTCCTCAATAATAGCATTTGTTAATATTAGTAATATTAACATCTCATCAGAAATCATGGAAGCCAGAAGACATACACAAAGTGAAAGACATACACGAAGTGCTAAATATATATATAGACAGTTGACTAAATATTGTGTATCCCATCAAAAATACCCTTAGCAATGAATGAGAAATTAAGACATTCCCAGAGAAGCAAAAGTTGAGATGGTTTGTTACTAGCAGACCTACCCTGCAGGAGATGCTAAAGGGAGTCATTCAGGGTGAAATGAAAGGACACGGGATAATAACTGAGGAAATAAAGAACACTAGCAAAGGTGGCAACACAGGCAAATACAGAGGACAGTATAAATGTATTTTTGTTTTTAACTCTTTTTGTTCTATCTGTGAAAGTCGCTCATTTGTGTCCGACTCTTTGCACTCTCATGGACTGCAGCCTGCCACGATGCTCTGTCCATGGGATTCTCCAGGCAAGAATGCTGGAGTGGGTTTTCATGCCCTCCTCCAGGGCATCTTCCCAATCCAGGAATCGAACCTGGGTCTCCTGCATTGCAGGCAGATTATTTACTGTCTGAGCTACCATTTTATCTGTGCTAAAAGATGAGTTTGTAAAGCAGTTATAAATCTTTCTTGATGGATGCACAATGTTTAAAAACTAATTTGTGGCAATAACAACATAAAGGTGGTCAATGGAGATATATGTGAGATAAGATTTTCTATATTTGAAATTAATTGGTATTAATCTAAACTAGATTCTTATAAATTGTCAGTTACAGTACCCTGGACAACCACTAAGAAAATAACTGAAAATTATATAGGAAAAGAAATGATCAGGAAATTGAATAAGGTGCACTAGAAAACCTCCTTAACAAAAACAAGGCAGTAATGGAGGATCTGAGGAATAAAAAATATATAAGGAACATAGAAAACAAATATCAAAATGGTAGAAGTAAGTTCTACATTGTCAGTAATTATATTTAGTTGAAATGCATGGGGCTTTCCCGGTGGTGCTAGTGGTAAAGAATCTGCCTGCTGTGCAGGAGATGCTGGTTCAGTCCCTGGGTGGGGAAAATCCCCTCCACTTCAGTATTCTTGCCTGGAGAATCCCATGGACAGAACCTGTCCAGGGGCTTACAAAGAGTCAGACATGACTGAACACACACACACTCACACAGAGAGAGAGAAAGAGAGAGATTAAACTCTCCAACTAAAAGGCAGATATTGGCAGAGTGGACAAACAATATGATCCAATGATCTGCTGCCTACTAACAATCTACTTTAAATCCCAAACACAAATAGGTTGAAAGTAAAAGAGTCCATCCATCAATAAGATGTAACAAACATTTATCTAAAAGAGAAGCCCAAGATACATGAAGCAAAAACTGGCATAATTGAGGGGAGAAATAGACACTGAGCAATAATAGCTAGAGACTTAGATACTCCATTATCAATAATGGGTAGAACAACTCTTGTCGTTCAGTTGCTCAGTCATGTCCGACTCTTTGTGACCCCATGGACTACAGCATTCCAGGCTTCCCTGTCCATCACCAACTCCCAGAGCTTACTCAAATTCATGTCCACTGAGTCAGTGATGCCATCCAACCATCTCATCCTCCGCTGTCCCCTTCTCTTCCTGCCTTCAATCTTTCCTAGCATCAGCATCTTTTCCATTGAGTCGGCTCTTCGCTTCAGGTGACCAGAGTACTGGAGCTTCACCTTCAGCATCAGTCCTTCCAATGAATACTCAGGATTAATTTCCATTAGGACTGACTGGTTTTATCTCCTTGCAGTCCGAGGGACTCTCAAGAGTCTTCTCCAGCACCACAGTTCAAAAGCATCAATTCTTTGGCCCTCACCCTGCTTTATGGTCCAACTTTCACATCCATCCATGTCTACTGGAAAAACCATGGCTTTGACTAGACAGACCTTTGTTGACAAAATAATGTCTCTGCTTTTTAATATGCTGTTTAGATTGGTCATTGGAGAAGGAAATGGCAACCCACTCCAGTGTTCTTGCCTGGAGAATCCCAGGGACTGGGGAGCCTGGTGGGCTGTCGTCTCTGGGGTCGCACAGAGTCGGACACGACTGAAGCGACTTAGCAGCAGCAGCAGCAGCAGGTTGGTCATAGCTTTTCTTCCAAGGAGCAAGCATCTTTTAATTTCATGGCTGCAGTCACCATCTGTAGTGATTTTGAAGCCCAAGAAAATGAAGTCCCTAATTGCTTCCATTGTTGCCCCATCTACTTGCCATGAGTGATGGAACCAGATGCCATGATCTTAGTTTTTTGAATGTTGAGTTTTAAGCCAGCTTTTTCACTTTCAAGAGGCTGTTTAGTTCCTCTTCACTTTCTGCCATAAGGGTGGTGTCATCTGCACCTCTGAGGTTATTGGTATTTCTCCTGGAAATCTTGATTCTGGCTTGTGCTTCATCCAACCACATTTTGCATGATATCCTCTGCATATAAGTTAACTAAGCATGGTGACAATATATAGGCTTGATGTTTTCCTTACCCAATTTGGAACCAGTTTGTTATTCCATGTCTGGTTCTAACTGTTGCTTCTTGACCTGCATACAGATTTCTCAAGAGACAGGTAAGGTGGTCTGGTATTCACATCTCTTGAAGAATTTTCCACAGTTTGTTGTGATCCACACAGTCAAAGACTTTAACATAGTCAGTGAAGCAGAAGTATATGTTTTTCTGGAACTCTGTTGCTTTTTCGATGATCCAGCAGATGTTGGCAATGTGATCTCTGGTCCTCTGCCTTTACTAAATCCATCTTGCACATCTGGAAGTTCTTCATTCACATAGTGTTGAAGCCTGGCTTGGAGAATTTTGAGCATTACTTTGCTAGCACATGAAATGAGTGCAATTGTGTGGTTCAGTTCAGTCGCTCAGTTGTATCCGACTCTTTGTGACCTCATGAACTGCAGCATGCCATGCCTCCCTGTCCATCACGCCAGGACTCCCTGGACTCCTGGAGTCCACCCAAACCCATGTCCATCAAGTCGATGATACCCTCCAACCATCTCATCCTCTGTCATCCCCTTCTCCTCCTGCCCTCAATCTTTCCCAGCACCAGGGTCTTGTCCAATGAATCAGCTCTTCACATCAGGTGGCCTAAGTATTAGAGTTTCAGCTTCAACATCAGTCCTTCCAATGAACACAGGAGAACAGGACTGATCTCCTTTAGGATGGACTGGTTGGATCTCCTCACAGTCCAAGGGACTCTCAAGAGTCTTCTCCAACACCACAGTTCAAAAGCATCAATTCTTTGGTGCTCAGCTTTCTTTATAGTCCAACTCTCACATCCATACATGACCACTGGAAAAACCATAGCCTTGACAAGATGGACCTTTGTTGGCAAAGTGATGTCTCTGCTTTTGAATATGCTGTCTAGGTTGGTCATAACTTTCCTTCCAAGGAGTAAGTGTATTCTAATTTCATTGCTGCAATCACCATCTGCAGTGATTTTGGAGCCCAGAAAAACAAAGTCAGCCACTGTTTCCGCTGTTTCCCCATCTATGTGCCATGAAGTAAAGGGACTGGATGCCATGATCTTAGTTTTCTGAATTGTGTGGTAGTTTGAGCATTCTTTGGCATTGCCCTTCTTTGAGATTTGAATAAAAAGTAACCTTTTCCAGTCCTGTGTTGAAGGCTGAGTTTTCCAAATTTGCTGGCATACCGAGTGCAACCCTTTCACAGCATCATCTTTTAGGATTTGAAATAGCTCAGCTGGAATTCCATCACCTGCACTAGCTTTGGAGCTCCACAGTGCAGAACAACTGTACAGAAGATCAAAAGTAAACTGATTTGAACAGCACTATGAAACAGCTACACCTAACAGACATACAGGAAACTTTTCACTCAACAGTTTGTTGTTTGGTCGCTAAGTCTGGTTTGACTCCTCTGAAGCCCCATTGCCTCTGCAGTCTATTGCCCACCAGGCTCCTCTGTCCATGGGATTTCCCGGGCAAGAATACTGAAGTAGGTTTCTATTTCCTTCTCCAGGGGGCCTTCTTGATCCAGGGATCGAACCCATGTCTTCTGTGTTGGCAGGCAGATTCTGTTTTTTTTTTTTTTTAATTATCTTTTTAATATAAATTTATTTATTTTAATTGGAGGCTAATTACTTTACAATATTGTATTGGTTTTGCCATATATTGACATGAATCCACCATAGGTGTACATGTGTTCCCCATCCTGAGCCCCCCTCCCACTTCCCTCCCCATCCCATCCCTCTGGATCATCCCAGTGCACCAGCCCCGAGCATCCTGTATCCTGCATCGAACCTGGACTGGTGATTCATTTCTCAGTGATATTATACGTGTTTCAATGCCATTCTCCCTAATCATCCCACCCTTGCCCTCTCCCACGGAGTCCAAAAGACTGTTCTATACATCAGTGTCTCTTTTGCTGTCTCGTATACAGGGTTATCGTTACCATCTTTCTAAATTCCATATATATAGACAGATTATTCATCACAGAGGTCTCAACCAACAGTGAAAGTGAAGTCCCTCAGTCGTGTCCGACTCTTTGTGACCCCGTGGACTGTAGCCCACCTGGCTCCTCCGTCCATAGGATTCTCTGGGCAAGAATACTGGGGTGGGTTGCCATTTCCTTCTCCAGGGGATCTTCCTGACCCAGGGATTGAACCCAGGTCTCCCGCATTGCAGGCAGATGCTTTAACCTCTGAGCCACCAGGGAAGCCCCCAGTAGCAGAAATATTTTTCTCATGCACTATGGAACACTTTTCCAGGATAGACTATATATTTGGATGTAAGACAAATCTCAATAAACTTAAAAACATTTAAGTCATGGCTTCCCTGGTGGCTCAGTATTAAAGCGTCTGCCTGCCAGTGCAGGAGGCATGGTTTTGATCTCTGGTCTGGGACGATCCCACACGCTATGGAGCAGCTAAGCCTGGGAGCCACAGCTATTGAGCTTATGCTCTAGAGCCCAGGAGCTCAACTACTGAGTCCATGAGCTGCAGCTACTGAAGCCCGTGTGCCCTAGAGCCTGTGCTCCAGAATAAGAGAAGCCATCACAGTGGGAAACCTGCACCCTGCAGCTCGAGTGTAGCCTCCACTCACGACAACTAGAGAAAAGCCCGTGCAGCAACAAAGGCCCAGCACAGCCAAAAATAATAAATACGATTATTAAAGATATTTAAGTTGTATAAAATATGCTCTGTGACCACAACAGAATAAAATTAGAACTCAATAAGGAAAATTTAGAAAGTTCACAAATATATGAAACTTACACAACACATTGCTAACTAAATAATAAAAGCCTGTTAAAAAAAAAGAAAGTAGTTTGAGATGAATGAAAAGGATAGCACAATGTACCAGAACTTATGGGATGAACTGGAAACTGTGCTCAGAGGGAGATTTATAGTATATGTTTACAGTTAGAACTGGACATGGAACAACAGACTGGTTCCAAATAGGGAAAGGAGTACATCAAGGCTGTATATTGTCACCCTGCTTATTTAACTTCTATGCAGAGTACATCATGTGAAATGCTGGGCTGGATGAAGCACAAGCTGGAATCAAGGTTCCTGGGAGAAATATCAATAACCTCAGATATGCAGATCACATTACCCTTATGGCAGAAAGTGAAGAGGAACTAAGGAGCCTCTTGATGAAAGTGAAAGAGGAGAGTGCAAAAGTTGGCTTAAAACTCAACATTCAGAAAACTAAGATCATGGCATCCGGTCCCATCACTTAATGGCAAATAGATGGGGAAACAGTGGAAACTGTGTCAGACTTTATTTTTCTGGGCTCCAAAATCACTGCAGATGGTGACTGCAGCCATGAAACTAAAAGATGCTTGCTCCTTGGAATAAAAGCTATGACCAACCCAGATAGCATATTAAAAAGCAGAGACATTACTTTTCCAACAAAGGTCCATCTTGTCAAGGCTATGGTTTTACCAGTAGTCATGTATGGATGTGAGAGTTGGACTATAAAGAAAGCTGAACACTGAAGAATTGATGCTTTTGAATTGTGGTGTTGGAGAAGACTTGAGAGTCCCTTGGACTGTGAGGAGGTCCAACCAGTCGATCCTAAAGGAAATCAGTCCTGAATATTCATTGGAAGGACTGATGTTGAAGCTGAAACTCCAATGATTTGGCCACCTGATGTGAAGACTGACTCATTTGAGAAGACCCTGATGCTGGGAAAGATTGAGGGCAGGAGGAGAAGGGGACGACAGAGGATGAGATGGTTGGATGGCATCACTGACTCAATGGACATGGGTTTGAGTAAACTCTGGGAGTTGGTGATGGACAGGGAGGCCTGGTGTGCTTCAGTCCATGGGGTCACAAAGAATCGGACACGACTAAGCAACTGTACTGAACTGAACATTAGAAAAAGGAGAAAAATCCCAAATTAATAGCCTAACCTTTGACTTTAAGAAGCATTGCAGGCAGATTCTTTACCAACTGAGCCATCAGGGAAGCCCTTAAGAAATTAGATAAAGCAACAAACTGAACACAAGCAAACACAATGGAAATAAATGAAATAGAGAATAGAAAAATAATAGAGAAAATCAACAAAACAAAAAATTTGTTCTCTGAAAAGAACAAATAATAATGTGCAGCAGTCAAGACTTTGGCTAGACTGACAAGAAAGAGAGAGAGAGAGAAAGAGAGAGAGGGAAGACTCAAATTACTAAAATTGGGAATGAAAGTGAAGACATTACTGTTGACCTTACAGAAAGAAAAATGATTAAGGGCAATGCTGTGAACAACTGCATGCCAACCAATTCGATCATTTCAATGAACTAGACAAATCATATGTTTGATAGGGATCTTGCCTGGAAAATCCCATGGATGGAGGAGGCTGGTGGGCCGCACTCCATGGGGTCACTAAGAGTCAGACACAACTGAGCAACTTCAGTTTCACTTTTCACTTTCATGCATTGGAGAAGGAAATGGCAACCCACTCCAGTGTTCTTGCCTGGAGAATCCCAGGGACAGGGGAGCCTGGTGGGCTGCCGTCTATGGGGTTGCACAGAGTCGGACACGACTGAAGCGACTTAGCACTTAGCAGTATACAGAATATATAAAGAACTCCTTAACAATTCAAAACTAAAAAGACAGCTCAACTGAAAAATGGACAAAGAATTTGAATAGAATTTCTCCAAAGAAGACATACAGATGGTAAATAAGCAAATGAAAAGATGTTCAAAATCATCCTAATTATTAGAGAAATGTAAATCAAGACCACAGTGAGATAGTATTTCATACTCACTAGGATGGATATAACAATAATTTTTTAAAAATGCAAAACAATAAGTGTTGACAGGAATTGGAGAATTGGAAATTTCATACCTTCTGGTGGGAGTGTAAAATGGTGCATGCGTGCATGCTCTGTCGCTTCAGCCGTGTCTGACTCTGAGATCCTATGGACTGTAGCTTGCCAGGCTCCTCTCTCCATGGGATTCTCCAAGTGGGAATACAAGACCTTGAACTGACTGTGGCTCTGGTCATGAGCTCCTTATCGCAAAATTCAGACTTAAATTGAAGAAAGTAGGGAAAACCACTAAGTAATTCAAGTATGACCTAAATCAAATCCCTTACGATTATGCAGTGGAAGTGACAAATAGATTCAAGGGATTAAATTTGATAGAGTGCTTGAAGAACTATAGATGGAGGTTAATAACATTGTACAGGAGGCAGTGATCAGAACCATCCCCAAGAAAAATAAATGCAAAAAGGCAAAATGGTTGCCTGAGGAGGCCTTACAAATAGCTGAGAAAAGAAGAGAAGCAAAAGGCAAAGAAGGAAAGACATACCCATATGAAAGCAGAGCTCCAAAGAAGAGCAAGGAGAGATGAAGCTTTTCTAAGTGAACAATGCAAAAAATAGAGGAAAGCAGTAGAATGGGAAAGACTAGAGATTTCTTCAAGAAAATTAGAGATACCAAGGGAACATTTCATTCTAAGATGGGTACAATAAAGGACTGAAATGGTAAAAGCAGAAGATATTAAGAAGAGGTGGCAAGAATACACAGGAGACCTATACAAAGATTAGTGGCCGGGATAACCACAGTTGTGTGATCACTCACCTAGAGTTAGACATCTTGAAGTGTGAAGTAGAGTATACCTTAGGAAGCATCACTGCAAACAAAGTTAGTAGAGGTGATGGAATTCCAGCTGAGCTGTTTCAAATCCTAAAAGATGATGCTGTGAAAGTGTTGCACTCAATATGCCAGCAAATCTGGAAAACTCAGCAGTGGCCACAGGCCTGGAAAAGGTCAGTTTTCATTCCAACCGTAAAGAAGAGCAATGGCAAAGAATGTGCAAACTACCGCACAATTGCACTCCTCACATGTCGTTAGGACTGAGTGGCTGAACAACAATAAATGGTTTTACAATATTGTAAGTACACTTAAATGGTGCATTTGTGGTATGTAAACTATATACCTCAATAAAAATACTGTAAAAAATAATAAAGCAAATGTGGCAGTTAATTTCATGGCAACTTGACCGGATCACAGGCTGAGTGGATATTTGGGTAAACATTTGTTTGTGGGGGTCCGTGTCAGAGTTTCCAGATGAGATCAGCATCTGAGTCAGTAGACTTGAGTAAAACACACTGCTGTCCCCAGGTGGTGGGCAGTATCCAATCCACGGAGGGCCTGAATGGAATAAATGATGGTGGTAGGGAGGATTTGCCCCATGTGCCACAGTGAGACATCAGTCTTCTCCAGCCCACAAGGTTCTAGGTTATCGTACCTTCAGACATAGACTGGAATCCATGCCATTAGCTCCCAGCCCTTCCAGTGGTAAGGTCTTCCTGGGTCCCCAGCTTATACTCAGCAGATTGTAGGACAGTCTCCATAACTTCATGAACTAGTATCTTATAATAAATTGTATAGTTATGGAAAGAAGATTCTTGAGAGTCCCTTGGACACAAGGAGATCAAACCAGTCAGTCCTAAAGGAAATCAACTCTGAATGTTCATTGGAAGGACTGAATCTTTCTGGAATTTTATTTACGTATTTATTTTTGTTTGCCCTGGGTCTTTGGTGCTGTGCGAGCTTTTCTCTAATTGCGGCGAGTGGGGGCTGCTCTCTAGTTGTAGTGCTCGGGATTCTCATTTTGATGGCTCTTGTTGCCGAGCACGGGCTTCAGCAGTTTTGGGGCGTGGGCTCAGTAGTTGTGGCTCCTGGGCTTTAGAGCACAGGCTCAATAGTTGTGGTGCACCAGCTTAGTTGCTCCGAGGCATGTGAGATCTTCCGGGATAAGGGATCAAATCCATGTCTCCTGCATTGGCAGGCGGATTCTTTGCCACTGGACCACCAGGAAAGCCCCAGAAGGACTGATTCTGAAGCTGAAGCTCCAGTCCTTCACCTTATCAAAGTGCTGACTCGTTGGAAAAGACCCTTTTGCTGGGAAAGATTGAGGGCAGGAGGAGAAGGGGGTCACAGAGGATGAGATAGTTGGATGGCATCACCGACTCAATGGACATGAGTGTGAGCCAACTCCGGGAGATAGTGGAGGACAGGGAAGCCTGATGTGTTGCAGTCCATGGGGTCACAAAGAGTCGGAACATGACTTAGCGATTGAAAAACAACAAAATAGATGGAAGGCCTATAGGTTTTATTTCTCTGGTGAATTTTTATTAATACAGCCAGAGCAAAGGAAAAATGTCAGTGAAAACCATGTACTTATTTTCTGCCCCTAGTTACTTCAGAATCAATAGTGCAATCTTAGGTCAAGTCGTGCAATTAATTAGTTCATCCCAGCCTGCTTTTACTGCGCGCGCGCGCGCACACACACACACACACACACACACACACACAACGAGTAGCTGCCAGCCCTGAGCTGGGTACCAGGAGAGCAGAGAGGAATGGGACTCTGGCGCCCCCTTGAGGAGGCAGGTGAGACCGAGGTTGTCTAATAGTACTGAGGGGGCAGCTTTTTCTGTGGACAGTGACCATCTTTGCTCGGAAGAAGACAGCTGTGAAAATGAGAGCTAGAGACATTTTCATTAAGAGGGGACAGTTGGAGGCTGTATCAGTGGTGTGGTTGGGGTCCAGGCAGAGGTGGCCCAGGGCACTCTGGAAAGAGATCAGACCAACCTCAGATGCCAGGCTGGGGTTTGGATAGTGACTTAATGCTAAGGCTGTAAATATGGCTTTAAGAAATATCAATAGAAATTACATTCTAAAAATATAACAGGATTCATTCATTAAAGCAATATGCATCGTTCCAGGCCCTGTACTTGATTCTGGGGAAATGTTGGTTCTTAAAACAGATGTAACTGCTCACGTGTCCCTTTAGTTGTGCAATTAGAAATCTTCGTGGTGGCATAATTCATGGTGGAGAACACGTATAATTTCAATGTTCAGTTTTCAGAGAATGGCTAAGTAATTAGTGGGTATAATATGATGAAATGTTACCAATCTCACAAAGTTAACGTTTGTTGGTAATTTTGATGGGAGATGTTTAAAACTTAAGTGAAAAAGCAGCTTGAAAATATGAACTGAAAAAATTACTGCTGGGAATTATAATTCACTAGGTGGTAAAATTACAAGTGATTTTCATTGTATTCCCACTACTTTTATACATTTTCTAAGCAGGAAAATATTTTCTACAACAAGCATGTGCTTTAACGTAGTAAAGGATTGTTTAATATGCTTTAAGAATACTCCTAAAAGAGCTAAACATTGGGTCTACACCAAAATATCTTTTTAGAATTTTCAGACAGCTGGTGTGAGGGATAAAGAGAGTACTGTCTTAGCACTTTAGAATTTTTGTACTTTCCTATTAAAAAGAATAATAAAACATCCGCTTCTGTCTCAGCATGGTTAGCCGCTTGTGATGCTGGAGGAGCCAGCAGGCGATCAGCATTTCTGCACACCCACTGTTGAGAGTGACCACGTAATCCAAGAAAATTGAGCTCCAGGTTTCCTTCACTCCAGATGGCTTTTTGACAACACAGATAAAACATTCACGCAGTCACAGCACACATCCTGCTCAATTAGACTCCCTCAGCTCACCCTGGATCTGTTGGAGGGGCTGTTTTTGTTTTTGTTTTTTTAAACTTCACTTTGAACTTGAGGAGTGCCTTTTATCAGGCTGTACGCCTCAGAAACATTTTATTGTTTGGTAGCTTTTAGATACTTGGAGTCTATGGCAACTACAGAATCCATTTGGGAATACCCTGAGGTTTACCTGAGATTATGGGAAGGGGGAGCGTGAAGTACGTGTATGTCAGCCCATGTTCAAAAACCTCAGTCCCCTTTGGAGATAGGTACTTCTGTGCTGCCACATAAGGAGCCTAGATAATTGCCTGTGGGCAGAAAAATAGGAGCAAATATTAACACTCATAGCAATCAGGATTTGTAAATAGGGGAAGAACTAACATTTATTGAGCTCCTGCTAAGTGCCAAGCACATTCCATGTGGAAACTCACTCAACCATCACAGTGACCTTAGGAGGTAAGTGTTTTTATTCCCACTCTGGAGAAGATGAAATTGAAGCTAAAAAAATAAGGAACTTACCTAGCTTGTAAGTGACAGAGCAGAGATTTGCACCTCAGTCATTCCAGTTCTTAAGACCTTGTTTTTTCTTCTTGTCCTGGCTGTGTGTTATGTATATGAAGTCTCATTTAATCAAACTGGCTTCCTTGCCCATGGTACTTTTATTGTAGGCAGGAAAAGGGAACATGAAAACGATTGTTATGCTAACCAGGAAACATATGTATGTATGTGTGTATGTATTTAATTTGATTGTTATGTGGATACTTAACATGAGATCTACCTTCTTCACAAATGCTGTTGACTGTAGGTGCAATGCTGTATAGCAGGTCTCAGAGCTTGTTTGTCTTACTTTACTAAGACGTTATGCCCACAGATTACCAACTCCTCATTCTCTCTACCCTCTGCCCTGATCAACCACCATTCCACTCATTTTATGAATTTGCCTATTTTAGATATCTTAAAAGTAGAATCATATAATATTGAGCATTCTGTGACTGGCTTATTTCACTTAACATAATGTCCTCAGGGTTCATGCATGTTGTCACATAATACAAATTCCCTTCCTTTTTAAGGCCGAGTAGTATTCCACTGTAACTATATACCACATCTTCATTATCCATTCATCTGTCAGTGAACAATTTAGGTTGTTACCACAGCCTGGCGATTGTGAATAGTGCTGTGATGAACACAGATGTGCTAATACCTCTTTGAGCCTGATTTCCATGTTTTTAAAGATAAATAGCCAGAAGTGGGATTGTTGAGTCACGTGGTGATTTTATTTGTAATATTTTGAGGAAACTTCTTATTGTTTTCCATAGCAGCTACACCATTTTATGTTACCACCAACGGTGTGCAAGAACTGTGATTTCTCTACATCCTTGCCAATAATGGTTGTCTGTTTTGTGCTGTTTTATCATAGCCATCCCAACAGTTGTAAGATGGTATCTCATTGTGGTTTTGATTTGCCTCTCCCTGATGCTTACTGATGTTGCTTATCTTTTTCTTATACCTGTTGGCCATTTGTTATGTCTTCTCTGGAGAAATGTCTGTTCAAATTCTTGTTGTTGTTGTAGTTCAGTCGCTCAGTCATGTCTGACTCTTTTCAACCCCATGGACTGCAGCACACCAGGCGTCTCTGTCCTTCACCATTGCCCAGAGTTTGCTCAAACTCATGTCCATTGAGTCGGTGATGACATCCAACCATCTCCTCTGTCATCCCCTTCTCCTCCTGCCTTCAGTCTTTCCCACCATCAGGATCTTTCCTAATGAGTCAGCTCTTTGCATCAGGTGGCCAAGTATTGGAACTTCAGCTTTACTGAACGCAGGTCTCCCGCATTGCAGATGGATTCTTTACCTACTGAGACACCAGGGAAGCCATTTTTAAAATGGGGTTATTAGTTTTTTTTTTTTAATTAGTTTTCTTTAGTTGTAGGAGTTCTGTATACTTTGGAAATTAATCCCCTATCAGATATATGACTTGAAATATTTTCTCCCATTCTGTAAGTTTATTTTTACTCTGTTGTTTGTTTCCTTTTCTGTGCAGGAGCTTTTTATTTTGATGTACTCCCCCTTGTTTACTTTTATTTTTGTTGCTTGTGCTTTTGGTGTCACACTCCAAATATCATTCCCAAGATCAACACCAAGCAGCTTTTCTATGTTTTCTTCTAGAAGTTTTACAGTGTATGAATTAAAGATATAAAAAATCATATTTGTGTCATTATTCCATTTTGATTTTTGTGTATGATGTGAGATCAGTGTCCAATTCTGTTCTTTTTCATATCGATATCTAGTTTTCCCAACACTGTTTATTGAAGAGACTGTCTTTTCCTCACTGTGTATTCTTGGCTCTCTAATCGAAGATCAGATGACCGTACGTGTGGATTTATTTCTACTTTCTCTATTATGTTCCATCGGTCTATATATCTGTCTATATGCCAGTAAAATATATTTTGATTACTGTATCTTGATATTCCCTCATGGCTCAAATGGTAAAGAATCTTCCTGCAATGCAGGAGACCTGGGTCAGATCTTCGATCCTTGGGTCAGAGAGATCCCCTGGGGAAGGGAATGGCAACCCACTCCAGTACTCTTGCCTGGAGAATCCCATGAACAGAGGAGCGTGGCGGGCTACAGTCCCTGGGGTTGCAAAGAGTTGGACATGACCGAGCGACTAACGCTTTAATATATTTTAAAAACAGGAAGTATGATACCTCCAACTTTGTCCTTCTTTCCTAAAGATTGATTTGGTTGTTCATGGTGTTTTGTGGTTTCATTTGAATTTTGGAATTATTTTTCTATTGATGTAAAAAATACTATTCGGAGGAATTGGATGGTATCGTGTAAATTCCACAAACGGGGAGTAATGTCAGCAGGATGTTAGAATAGGAAACCCTAGATCCCAGATCTTGCTCTTTCAATAGGAATCTCTGCACATCAGCGAAGACAGTCCTTGCCTGCTCCTCAGCAGACTGTTATGGTCTTGCCAAGCATCCTCTCTTCTTGCCAGTCCCGTGTTGTCATTGTTGTTCTAGACATCAGGCACAGAAGTGGAGCCAAGAGGAAAAATATTAGAGCTGGGACTCTTTTCATGAAGTGACATGTGAATCTTCGTCTCTAACTTGCATAACTGATCTGTCTCTTCAGAGTAATCATTTTTACAGTTTCTAAAGGATGTAAAGGTTAATACTCAAATAGCACCCTCATCTCTCACCCATCGGTCACCTGGATATGTGATTCATAGGTCTCTATAAACACTAGTGAGTAACAAGGGGATATGTATCAGTCGGCTAAATTGCTTCATAACAAACTACCTTAAACAGAGTGGCTTAAAACAATAAGCTCTTATCATTGTTTATGAGTCTGCAAGTCAGCTGGGCACTTCTGCTGACCTGCACTGGGTTCAGCTCATCTCTGCTGGGTTCACTGAGCTGTCTGCAATCAGCTACTGGGGCAGCCAGGCATTGGCTGGTCTAGGATGGCCATGGGTGGGGTGGGTCATCTCTGTTCCACGTGGCCTGTCATCTGCCAGCTGGTTGGTTTGTGCTTGTTGATAGATGGTGGCAGGACACAAGAGAAAGGGCGTACTTGTGCAAGGCCTCTTGTGACCTAAGTTTGGAACTGGCCCACCATCCTCTCATCACATTTATTTGGCTAAATCAAATCTCCAAGCCAGCCTAGATGCAGTGACGGGAAATAAACTCCATCTCTTGAAGGAAGATGCCAGAAAGTTGTCGTGCAAAGGGTGTGGTATGAAAATGGGTGAAAAATGAGTGTTAAAGTCAGTGACTTAAAGCAGAGAGTTGTTATCTTCACAGTAGTGCAGGGGAGGAAATGGAGTGTTAAGATCTATATGTTTTATTCATGGAACAGAAGGACCCAGGGAACAAGTACACCCCGGGGCTAACACACCTCCCAAGTATTTCTTGGCTGAGAACCAGAGCTCTTTCCTAGGTTACAAAACCCAGTGTCAGCAGCAGACTGGGTTGAAATGCCATCCTATGAGTTTATAATGAGTTTGTGGCACATATGATTATGTATGTTCTAGACATTTCAAATCTCATCTGTGTACCAGTTCTTTATCTCAGTGATTCTGGAAGGAGGTACTGTTATCTCTGTTTCATGGGCGAGGAGACTGAGACTTATCAGAGTGAAAGAACTTCTGGTTACTGTACCTACGGAGTAGAGGACCAGGATTCCAGCCTTCATCTTCTAAAGCCAAAGCCCTGTACTCTTCCCGTCTTCTGTCTTTTCCAAGCTGGTTTCTCATTAGGAGTTAATTGTGTGCCCTGGTGACTCAACTGTGTAGGGTGAGAGATGATGCATCATTGTCCTTAGGTGATTCTGGGATGCAGAGAAAGAAGATGCTGTCAGATTCAGTATCTACAGGCATATATTGAGCACAAACTGTATAAAAAGAGGGTATATTAGGTTCCTATTTTTGCCCTAACAAATTACTATCACCAGTGGCTTAAAAGAATCCAATTCTCCTATAGCACTGGAAGTTGGGAATCTGGAATGGGTTTTAGTGGGTCAGTAAAACAGTGGAAACGGTGACAGACTTTATTTTTTGGGTTCCAAAATCACTGCAGATGATGACTGCAGCCATGAAATTAAAAGATGCTTGTTCCTTGGAAGAAAAGTTATGACCAACCTAGACAGCTTTTTAAAAAGCAGAGACATTACTTTGCCAACAAAGATCCGTCTAGTCAAGGCTATGGTTTTGCCAGTAGTCATGTATGGATGTGAGAGTTGGACTGTGAAGAAAGCTGAGTGCTGAAGAATTGATGCTTTTGAACTGTGGTGTTGGAGAAGACTCTTGAGAGTCCCTTGGACTGCAAGGAGATCCAACCAGTCCATCTTAAAGGAGATCAGTCCTGGGTGTTCATTGGAAGGACTGATGTTGAAGCTGAAACTCCAATACTTTGATACCTGATGTGAAGAACTGACTCATTTGAAAAGACCCTGATGCTGGGAAGGATTGAAGGCAGGAGGTGAAGGGGATGACAGAGGATGAGATGGTTGGATGGCATCACTGACTCATTGGACATGAGTTTGAATAAGCTCCAGAAGTTGGTGATGGACAGGGAAACCTCATGTGCTGCAGTCCTTGGGGTCACAAAGAGGTGGACACGACTGAGTGACTGAACTGATCAAGGTATCAGCAGGACTACTTCCTTTCAGAGGCTCGTAGGGGAGAATCTATTCCTTGCCTTTTCTGGCTTATATGGGTTGCCTTCATTCCTTGGCTCGTGGCATCCTTCTGTTTTCAAAGCCAGCAATGGCCAGCTGAAGCCTTCTCACAGCACATCACTCTGACTTCTCTGCTTCCCTCTTCAATGTTTAAGGGTCTTTGTGATTATATTGAGCCCACGTGGATAATCCAGGAAAATCTCCCTATCTACAGGTCATCTGATTAGCAACCTCAGTTCGGTCTGCTGTCTTAATCCCTTTTTTTCACCATGTAATGTAACATTTGCAGGCTCCAGTGATTAAAACATGGACATCTTTGGGGACGAGGTGTGTTATTCTGCTCACCAGAGATTGTGCTAAATTAGGGAATACAGATGAATTAGGGCCTCTATCCTCAAGAAGTTTACAGTCTGATATGTATGTGTGTGTGTGTGTGTGTGTGCGCGCGTGTGCATGCTCATGGCTAAGTGGACTAAAAGGAAGGATCTGAAAAGGGGCATGGCAGGGTTGAGTCTAGGAATTAGAGGAAGTAAGAGGAGGCGGACTTCTTCAGATTGGGGAGTGGGAGGCATGGAAAGAAGCTTTTTGGAGGAGGTGGTCTTTGAACTTAGCCTTGAGGGATGGGTAGAATTTCAATGGGCAGAATTGGTTGGGAGAACATGCAGAGAATGGCCCAGAAGCACAGAGGTGTGTGTGTTGTGGTCCCCAGCTCTGTTGCCTCCAGGGAGCAATACTCACCCTCCTCCTTTCTGGCTCCTGGGTTTTCAGGAGGGGAGGGTCCCAGCCAAAGTGGGCAGCCACCACCCAACTCCAGCCTAGTGTTCCCTGCAGGAACCTGGGCCGGGGCAGTGGCCAGATTGTTGCCTTTCTAAAGAAGCTGGAAATCTGGATTATTATATGAACTACTCAAGTTTTAAAAGTGAGTGTCTAATTCAGTTCTTAAAAAAACACCAAGGACTTCCCTGGTGGTGCTGTGGTTAAGACTCTGTGCTCCCAATGCAGGGGGCCCGGGTTCCATCCCTGCTCAGGAACTAGATCCCACAAGCCACAACGAAGACCCAGTGCAGCCAAATAAACAAATAAATACTTTAAAAAGAAACCCACACAGAACAGGCCAAATGGAAGTCAGAGGGCTTCCAGCAGTAACGCATGATGTGAGGTGCAGAGAGAGGGAGTTGCTGCCCAAGGCGATAGGACAAAGTCAGCATAGTCAGTGATCCCCGAATTCTTGATCACATGCTCCGTATTCCTTGGTCGTCGTGAGTATTCTCTGGAGAGGTGAATGGACAGCTGTCATGGCCACAGGAGGTGTTGAAACTGGGAGAAGATGGCCACTGATCAGCGAGATGGCCTTGGAGGAGCACTGATGCAAGAGGATAAGATTTCTTTCAACCCGGAGCTGCTGTCATTCCAGGAAGACTGGGGACACGGCATGTGACTTCCCAGGAGGGTCTGCACTGTTCTGAAGCAGGAGATCTGGAACATTGATTCAGGAATTTATGTCCTCCAGTTGTTTTTCTGAAAGAGAGAGGTGGGGCAGGGGGGAGGGAGGGAGGAAGAGAGAAAAGAAGAAGGAGATTGAAAAAAAAAAACAAAAAAAACACAAGAAAAGAAAAACTAAAATTACCTCTTTTGTTTATGCTGAAAGAAGAGGCATTTGGCTCACAAAAAGGGGATGGATAATTAAGATCATTATTGATATGAAGGTTCATTGGA
Organism: Bubalus bubalis; assembly: GCF_019923935.1. Classification (NCBI taxonomy): domain Eukaryota; kingdom Metazoa; phylum Chordata; class Mammalia; order Artiodactyla; family Bovidae; genus Bubalus; species Bubalus bubalis. Next base: position 13,564,191 of record NC_059163.1, read on the forward strand.
AACTCCGTTCTTTTTTTTTTTTTTCAAGAATGGAATGATAGAAATGATTCCTTTATCATCATCTCTGATAGAATGGAAATTTTATCCCATCTTGTACCCCAATTACAGACAATAATGACTTAGTCTTCTGAAAGAATTTTTTTTTTAATACAAAGCATTTCTTTAATTTGCAATTCTACCCTCTGGGTCTGAATAACAGGCTGTGTAATGATAAAACTGCAACTGAAAATTCCTGTCTTCTGGAAATTGCTGTAGATTTACACTGAGGGGCCTGCTTTTTCAGCAAAAGCCCCTTGTAAGTACATTTCAGTTTCCCTGATGCATCATGTGCAGTGTTACCCAGGGATTAAGACCCCAGCCGTCAAGCAGAAGGCCTGTGTTCATTCATTCAACAGATATTGGTAATAAAGTCACCTTTCTTCCCAGGACTGCACTACTTTTCCAGAGTCCCCTTAATTTTGTTGTTGTTCAGTCACTCAGTTCTGTCCGACTCTGTGACCCCATGGATTGTAGCATGCCAGACTTACCAATCCTTCACCATCTCCCGGAGCGTGCTCAAACTCATGTCCATTTGAGTTGGTGATGCCATCCCACTATCTCATCCTCTTTTGTCCCCTTCTTCTCCTGCTTTCACTCTTTCCCAACATCAGGGTCTTTTCTAATGAATCTGCTCAATGCATCAGGTGGCCAAAGTATAGGAACTTCAGCTTCAGCATCAGTCCTTCCAATGAATATTCAGGATTGATTTCCTTTAGGCTTGACTGGTTTGATTTCCTTGCAGTCCAAGGGACTCTCGAATCTTCTCCAACACCACAGTTCAAAAGCATCAGTTCTTCAGTGCTCAGCCTTCTTTATGGTCCAACTCTCACGTCCATACATGACTACTGAAAAAACCATAGCTTTGCTAGCAAAGTGATGTCTCTACTTTTTCATATGCTGTCAGATTTGTCATAGCTTTTCTTCCAAGGAGTAAGTGTCTTTTAATTTCATGGCTGCAGTCACCATCTACAGTGATTTTGGAGACCAGGAAAATAAAATAACATAATAAAAATAAATTATGTCACTATTTCCATTGTTGACCCATCTATTGCCATGAAGTTATGGGGCTGGATGCCATGATCTCAATTTTTTGAATGTTGAGTTTTAAGCCAGCTTTTTCACTCTCTTCTTTCACTTTCATCAAGAGGCTCTTTAGTTCCCCTTCACTTTCTGCCATAAGAGTGGTATCATCTGCATAACTGAGGTTATTGACATTTATCCTGGCAGTCTTGATTCCGGCTTGTGCTTCATCCAGCCCGGCATTTCTCATGATGTACTCTGCATATAGGTTAAATAAGCAGGGTGACAATATACAGCCTTGACATACTCCTTTCTCAATTTTGAAGCAGTCTGTTCTTCCATGTCCGGTTCTAACTGTTGTTTCTTGACCTGCATACAGGTTTCTCAGGAGGCAAGTAAGGTGGTCTGGTATTCCCATCTCTTTCAGAATTTTTTACAGTTTGTTGTGATCCACACAGGCTTTAGTGTAGTCAATGAAGCAGAACCTCCAAGACCTCAGACTGTGATCTTATTTGGAGCCAGTGTCCTTACAGAGGCAATTGGATTAAAATGGGGGTCATCAGGGTGGACCCTAATCCAGTATTGCTGGCGTCCTTATAAAAGGGGGAATTTTCTGACACAGACACACACATAGGGAGAACACCATGTGATGATGAAGGCAGAGACTGGGGTGAGGCTTCTACAAGCCAAGGACACCAAAGATGTCCAGAAAGCTACTGGAAGCTGGGGAAAAAGCCTGGAACAGATGTCCTCCCCCACCCCCAGACTCAGCAGAAGGAACTATTCTGCTAACGCCTTAATAGCAGACTCACAAGAGAATAAATTTCTGTTGCTTAAGCCACGCAGTCTGTGATAACTTATTACAGCATTTCCTGGGTACCAACAGGCCTTTCCAGAGGTCACGGTGTCCAGGCAGGTGTTGCTGGGTGAACAGGAGCATTTACACTGGTGGGACATATCCGTGTCACTTGGCTGGCATCCCTGGGGGCTGGCCCACGCCTTTATCTTAGATATGGACACCTTCAGAGCCCCATTGCAGCCTATTCACTTATCATGAGTCCAAATCAGCATCTCAGTGTGACAAAGAGGAGATGAGGCTCCAGAAGCATGTTTTGAGGGAAAAAGAAATGCAAATGGTTGTTTTCCAGAGGCAAGTGATACCCCTGGAACAGCTGCAGGGGGAAGGGAAAAAATTGGCTTCAAACCACAGATTTGGGGTTGCAGACACACAGCTGCTACAGTGTATACCTTAACCATTTCAGGCTTCTATTTTCTGCCATGGTTCCACTGGCTATACTGACCAATTCACAGAAGGAGAGAAGTTCAAGTCTGCCACTGACTCTCTCTATACTTGTGGGGAAGTTGTGACCTCAGGTATAACCTCATACCACTGACCGTTGCCATTTGCAAGCGATATAGCTAGAGTCCTTTGTGGATTTGGGGATTCATGACTAGGATCACTCTTTCATTAATGATACTTTTAATGAAATATGTGAAACATAGACAATAATACAATGGAAATAATACAGTGTCCACCAGCATATCCTTCCCCAGTTTAAGAAAAGAGGCATCTTAGATACAGTTGAAGCCTCTTGTCTATCACACCATAATCCTCTCCCCTCTGCAGAGATCACCACAAACATTTCTATGGTTTTTTGTTTTTTTTTAAATTTTGCCTAATGTTTTGTAACCCAAGGAGTACATCCTATTCTTAAACTCTACCAAAATGAAATCAGATCATTCTGCAACTTCCTTTTCTCAGTTCCCATTTTTAATGTTTATTCGTATGATGCAATTCATTTATTGTAACTGCTCTACAGTGTTGCCCAGGAGTATATCACAATTTATTAACTTATTTCCATGTTGATATAGATGTGAGCTTTCTTGTTTGGCTTTCCTTATGCAGATTTCTGGGAAGTTCTATGGGGGCACATTCTACAAAATATGCACTGAGAAAGAGTGGATTTGCTGGGTCATAGGGTTTGCCATTGTGGAATTTATAGGAAACAGACAGATTACTCCCCAGAGGAGTAATTTGCACTCCAACCTGCAATCTTAATGGTTCCTGTTTATCCACACCTAGGCAACATTCGGTATTATCAAGTTTTAAATTTTTGCCAGTGTGATGAGTTTTTAAAATTGTGTTTTCTGATACTAGTGAAGTTGAATCTCTTTGAAATATTTATTGTCTATTCTGGTTTCTAAAATAGGAATGAAATATTTATTGTCTATTCTGGTTTCCAAAATAGGAAAGGATGTTGCCTATTGTTTCCCAACAGGTTGAATTCTTGAATAGCATCAGGAAGAGAGGGCATCCTTGTCTTATTTTTTACTTCAGTGGAGATGCTTCTCAAGTTTTAATATTAAAATTATGACTGTTTAAAGTTTTAGATTGTTGCCTATTTCATCAAGAAAATTTACAATATTCCCAGTATTCCTTTAGAGAACTTGCGGTTTTGTTATTCACACTCAGATCTATAACCTACTTGGAATAATATGCGTTTGTAGATTGTTGAAATTGAGATCCAAACAAGGGTTTTCTTTAAACATTGCTTTTTAATGCTACTTACTTGTTAAAGAAATGAGCTGTCCTGAAAAATATCTGATGTGTAGGGTTTTATTATTGCTTCCTTGCCCTTATGTGTCCTGCAGATCTTCACTTAGACGTTAAGTGTGGATTAGGTTTACCTTTAATTATTTTTGGCATGGATTCTTCTCTAGTGGTTCTTGCCTCATGTACAATTTTGGGTTGTCATGTTTAGTGATGCTAAGATTGGTAAGTAGGTTAGGTAGTGACAGTCTTATTCTTTCCTTGTAAAATCTCACATCAGCTTTCCACCTAATAATTTTAACATCCATCAATGACCATTGTCTGAACCAGTTATTAATTCAGGAATTGCAGAATGGTAAATTTTAGTTCTACCATTCCTTTAGTATTTAGTAAGTGAGAGAACTTTACCTCATGTGATAAGGGCAGAATAAATGTGTAACTCTTTCCCTTTATCAAATTTCAGAGAAGTTGTGTCTTTGAAAGACCCAGTATTATCCATCCAATGAGTTTTTTTCTCTCATTTTTTTATTGAGGCTAATTATTAACTCATTGTTTTCCATATATTCCATGTATCTTAGTAATTATGGTCTAATTTTTGTGAATATTTTTATTGAGGTACAATATACATATAGATGACTATGTGAATTGTTAATGTACAGCTTGAGGTGGTCTTCATAATGTGATACCTGTATGACCACAGCTTATATCAAGAAATTAAAAATGGGAAGTCTTCCTGTCTTCACAGATAGGAAAACTTAATAATGTTAAAATGTCTATGCTATGCAAAGCAGTTTACTGATTCAGTGCCATCCCTATCAAAATCCCAATGACATTTTTTACAGAAATAGAAAAAAAATTCTAAAATCCATATAGAACCACAGGGACTACAAATAGCCAAATAAGTCTTGAGAAAGAAGAACAAAGCTGAAGGCATCACACTCCCTGATTTCAAAATATATCACAAAACTATCATGGTCCAAACAGTATGATGCAGGCATAAAGATGGACATGCAGACCAATGGAAATTAATAGAGAGCCCAGAAGTAAATTTATGGATCTAAGGTTAACCTGTCTTTGCTAAGAGTTCCAAGGATATGCAATGGAGAAAGGATAGTCTCTTCAACAAACTAAATATCCAGGTGTGAAAGAATGAAATTGAATCTCTATCTCACACTACACACAAAAATCAACTCAAAATTGATTGAAGACAAATGAAAGACCTGAAACTGTAAAACTTCTAGTGGAAAACATAAGGGGAAATCTTTATGATGTTGATCTTGACAATGATTTCATGGAGATGACACCAAAAACACAAGTAACAAAATGAAGAGTAAGCAGGACTGTGCCAGACTAAAAAGCTTCTTCACAGTGCCTGAAACAGTCAATAGAGTGAAAGGGTGACTTACAGAATGGGGGAACGTTTTGCAAGTCATATATCAGATAAGGGGTTAAACTCCAAAATATATAAGGAACTCCTACAACTCAATAATAAAAAGAACTAATAACCCAATTTGAAATGGGCGAAGGACTTGAATAGACATTTCTCCAGAGAAGACATAACAAACGACCAACAAGTACAGGAAAAAAAAAAAAAATTTGAAGTCACTAATGTTCCATTTGATTTGCAGGGAAAGGCAAGTCAAAACCACAGTGAGATGCCATTCATGCCTGTCAGGATGGCCATCATCAAAAAAACAAATGACAACAAGTGTTGGCAATGATACGGCGAAACTGGAGCCCTTGTATACTGTTGGTGATAATGCAAACAGTGCAGCTACTGTGGAAAACAGAATAGAGGTTCCTCAAAAAATCACACACAGAACCACCCTATGATGGAGGAATCCCCCTTCTGGGTATTTATCTGTGTTCATTGTAACTCTATATATAGTAGTCAAGATGTTGTAACAACCTACGCATCCATTGATAGATGAATAGAATACACACACACACACACACAATACACACACGTACATACATACATTGGAATTCTATTTGGCCTTGAAAAGGAAGGAAATTCTAAAATATATAATAGCTTGGATATATTTTGAGTATGTTATGCTTAATGAAATAAGCCAGTCACAGAAAGATAAATATTGCATGATTCCTTTTTATATGAGTTAATCTAAAATGATCAATTTCACAGAATCAAAGAGTGAAATGGGGCTGAGAGAAGGTGGAAATGGGGTATTACTAATCAATAGGCATAAAGTTTCAATTAAGCAAGATGAGTATGCTCTAGAGATCTGCTGTACTAATATTGTACATATAGTGAATAATATATTGTACATGTAAAAATGGGTTAAGATTGTAGATCTTATATTGAGTGTCCTCACCATAAAAAAATAAAAGTAACTGAGTCTCTTGCAGAAAAGAAGGAAAGAAAAAAAGAAGAAAAATGTCTCTCCCCCACCCCCAGGGTTTCTCCCACTCACCTGCTCCCAAAGATAGCCATTGCCCTGACTTCATCCACTTCATTTCTTCCCCCAGGTTTTGAACTTTAAGTGTAGACCCATGGTGTATCTTCTTTTGCACATGACTTTTTCATTTGACATTGTATTTCTTAGGATTACTTATATTGTTTCATGTAGTTGTAGATCGTTTATTCTAATTGGTGTTTATATTTCAGTGTTTGATTATATCACAGTATATCCTTTTGGCTATTGATGGAATTTGAGTTGTTTCCAGTTGGGACTGGAACAAATCTTGTATATATGTCTTGAACATGTATTTTGGGTGGTACCCGTAAGTTTGGGGATATGTACTTTGAAGTGGATTGCTAGGTTATATGCAAATGGTTTGCTCTGATTGGCACTGTCAAATCGTTTCCAAAATGTTTTTACCAATTTACATTTGCACTGAGATATATGAGAATTCTAATTTTCATGCATCTTTGCCAATACTCAGTACTGTCATTCTTTATAACTTTAGAAATTCTGGTGAATGTGCAGTGATAATCCATTTTGTGTTTTCAGTTTATATCACCCTGATGTCTGATGATATTGAGAGCATTTTCATCTGCATATTGGCTATTTTGATACTCATTTTATGAAATATCTTTCCTGGTCTTTTACCAATTATTTCTCAAATTGGGTTCTCTCTCTTCTTACTGATTTTTAGGTGTTCTTGATATATTTTGAAAAATTATCATTTCTTGTATAGATACATTGCAGATATATTCTTACACTTTGGCTTTTTCATTCTCTTACTGGTATCTTTTAGTGAATAGAAATTGTTACTTTAATGTAGCTAACATAATAAGTTTGTCCTTTATAGAGTTAGACATATTTTGTTCCCTGTTTAAAAAAATCTTTGTAAGTCCCAAATATTTAAAAAATATTTTTAAAATTCTTTTAAGAATTTTCTTAAAATTCCAATATCTTAAAGAAATCTTATAAGTCGCCACTATTTTTTTTCCTATGTAAACTTTTGAAGGTTTATATTTTTATCTTTTGATTTTCCATCCATCAGAAGTTAATTTTATTTATGGGGGAAGGGGAGGAGGGGATAATATTTATTTCTATGTGTACTGAAAAGGCCATTGTGAACAGTTTTCTATTACTGTATAACAAAAACTATCAAAATAATTTTAGTAACTTAAGACAACTGCCATTTATTTTGGTCACAATTCTGCATGTCAGCCATTTGGGCTGAGACTCACTTATACATCTGCAACCAACCCCTGGGTGGGCTGGGGCATCTTTTCCTGTGGTTTTTCATCTTACAGCAAGATAGCCTGGCTGGTTCACATGCTGTCTAGGTTCTAAGAGGGAAGAGAAGGTCATAATGTGAAAGGACTTTTTAATCTCTGTGTATATCACATTTGCTATCATCCCTTTGGCCAGAAGAAGGCCAATGGTCAACCCCAGACTTGTGAGAGGGGACTTCCCCATGTCATGGATATAGGGTAGTGTGGTCATATTGGAGTCCATTCTTCAATAACCTGCAAAAAGCATGTCTTGAAGGAATTGACTGTATGTGTATCTGTCTGTTTTTGGTGTCACACTCTATTTCATGGCTCTGTTTGTCAATCTGTATGCCAATAACATATTTCCTTAATTCCCCTAACTTTTTAACTTTAGATAATGGCATTTTAATGTCTCTATCATTCTTTTACAGGATTGCCTTGTCTAGTCTTGGTCCTGTGTAGTTCCATATGATCATAGGAACAGATAGTCTGTTTTCTTTTAAAAAATGACTGGGATTTTGTCAACTAGATAGGTAAATTTGGAGGACCATTAGCATCTTCAAAATATTGAGTCTTCAAATCCATGAGCATGATGTAGCCCTCTACAGTCATTCTGTTTCTCTCAGTAGGACTTGTAGAGCTTTTATGCATGTTTTAGATATGCAAAAATCTGTATATAATTAAACATTCTAGATGTTTAATTGTATGATTAGTTAAGCATTATAGATGTTCAAGTGTATGATGCTCTTTGAATGTTGTTTTTAAAATGACACATAGGCGAAAGATTTATGCGATTACGAAGAGAAACCAATGGTGAAAAATTGAAAGCATTTCCCCTAAAGTCAGGAACAAGACAAGGGTGCCAACTTTCACCACTACTATTCAACATAGTTTTGGAAGTTTTGGCCACAGCAGTCAGAGCATAAAAAGAATTAAAAGAAATCCAAATTAAAAAAAGAAGTAAAACTCTCACTGTTTGCAGATGACATGGTCCTCTACATAGAAAACCCTAAAGACTCCACCAGAAAATTACTAGAGCTAATTAATGAATATAGTAAAGTTGCAGGATGTAAAATCAACACACAGAAATCCCTTGCATTCCTATACACTAATAATGAGAAAATAGAAAGAGAAATTAAGGAAACAATTCCATTCACCATTGCAACAAAAAGAATAAAATACTTAGAAATATATCTATGTAAAGAAACTAAAGACCTGTATATAGAAAACTATAAAACACTGGTGAAAGAAACCAAAGAGGACACTAATAAATGGAGAAATATACCATGTTCATGGATCGGAAGAATCAATATAGTGAAAATGAGTATACTACCCAAAACAATCTATAGATTCAATGCAATCCCTATCAAGCTACCAATGGTATTTTTCACAGAGCTAGAACAAATAATTTCACAATTTGTATGGAAATACAAAAAATCTTGAATAGCCAAAGCAATCTTGAGAAAGAAGAATGGAACTGGAGGAATCAACCTGTCTGACTTCAGGCTCTATGACAAAGCCACAGTCGTCAAGACAGTATGGTACTGGCACAAAGACAGAAATATAGATCAATGGAACAAAATAGGAAGCCCAGAGATAAATCCACACACCTGTGGACACCTTATCTTTGACAAAGGAGGCAAGAATATACAATGGATTAAAGACAATCTCTTTAACAAGTTGTGCTGGGAAAACTGGTCAACCACTTGTAAAAGAATGAAACTAGAACACTTTCTAACACCATACACAAAAATAAACTCAAAATGGATTAAAGGTCTAAACATAAGACCAGAAACTAAAACTCCTAGGGGATAACACAGGCAAAACACTCTCTGACATAAATCACAGCAGGATCCTCTATGACCCACCTCCCAGAATATTGGAAATAAAAGCAAAAATAAACAAATGGGACCTAATTAACCTTAAAAGCTTCTGCACAACAAAGAAAACTATAAGCAAGGTGAAAAGACAGCCTTCAGAATGGGAGAAGATAATAGCAAATGAAGCAACTGACAAACAACTAATCTCGAGAATATACAAGCAACTCCTGCAGCTCAATTCCAGAAAAATAAATGACCCAATCAAAAAAATGGGCCAAAGAACTAAATAGACATTTCTCCAAAGAAGACATACAGATGGGTAACAAACACATGAAAAGGTGCTCAACATCACTCATTATCAGAGAAATGCAAATCAAACCCACAATGAGGTACCATTTCACACCAGTCAGAATGGCTGCGATCCAAAAGTCTACAAGCAATAAATGCTGGAGAGGATGTGGAGAAAAGGGAACCCTCTTACACTGTTGGTGGGAATGCAAACTAGTACAGCCACTATGGAGAACAGTGTGGAGATTCCTTAAAAAACTGGAAATAGAATTGCCTTATGACCCAGCAATCCCCCTGCTAGGCATACACACCAAGGAAACCAGCATTGAAAGAGACATATGTACCCCAGTGTTCATCACAGCACTGTTTATAATAGCCAGGACATGGAAGCAACCTAGATGTCCATCAGCAGATGAATGGATAAGAAAGCTGTGGTACATATACACAATGGAGTATTACTCAGCCATTAAAAAGAATACATTTGAATCAGTTCTAATGAGGTGGATGAAACTGGAGCCTATTATACAGAATGAAGTAAGCCAGAAAGAAAAACACCAATACAGTATACTAATGCATATATATATGGAATTTAGAAAGATGGTAATGATAACCCTGTATGCGAGACAGCAAAAGAGACACAGATGTGTAGAACAGTCTTTTGGACTCTGTGGGAGAGGGAGACGGTGGGATGATTTGGGAGAATGGCATTAAAACATGTATAATATCATATAAGAAACGAATTGCCAGTCCATGTTTGATGCAGGATACAGGATGCTTGGGGTTGGTGCACTGGGATGACCCAGAGGGATGGTACAGGGAGGAAGGTGGCAGAGGGGTTCAGGATGGGGAACACTTGTACACCCATGGCAGATTCATGTTGATGTATGGCAAAACCAATACAATATTGTAAAGTAATTAGCCTCCAATTAAAATAAATAAATTTAAATAAAAAAATAAATTTAAATTAAAAAAAATAAAATAAAATGACACATAGGAATACAGTTGCTTTTTGTATATTGATGTTATATTATATCTGGTGTCCTTTCTAAAATTACTTATTAAGTATTTTAGTTTTTCTGTAGATTATTTTTGACTCTCTATGTATCTAATTGTGTTTTCTGTGAACAAAGATGTTTTATATATTTTTTTCTAAACCTTGTACCTTTTATGTCTTTCTGAGGCAAAGAAATTATTTGGGACCTACTAGAGATTGAATAGAAATGGTGATAAGCATTTTGCTTCTTTCCCAATTTATATAAATATTTAACCATTAGGTATAATTTCTTTTGTAAATACTCTTTATCAGATTAAAGGAACTTTACTTATAAATTTACTGTGTTTTGTCATGAATTGGTATTGGATTTTATCAGATGCTTTTAATGCATTAATTAAAATTATTTCAAGTGCCTTTTTTTCTCTTCATCTGTAATGTCTTTATTATTTTTTTTCTTTTTTTAAATTTTATTTTATTTTTAAACTTTATAAAATTGTATTAGTTTGCCAAATATCAAAATGAATCCGCCACAGGTATACATGTGTTCCCCATCCTGAACCCTCCTCCCTCCTCCCTCCCCATACCATCCCTCTGGGTCATCCCAGTGCACTAGCCCCAAGCATCCAGTATCGTGCATCGAACCTGGACTGGCAACTCGTTTCATACATGATATTTTACATGTTTCAGTGCCATTCTCCCAAATCTTACATTTCTGAGATAAACTGAATCTGGTCCTGTTATAGTAACCTTATAGCAGGATTTAATCAGCTAATATTTTGTTTAGGATTTTTGCATCTATGTTTGTGAATCAGATTGACCTGTAATTTTCCTTTCTTATAATGTTCTTCTCATATTTTGGTGTCAAGATAATGCTGATCTCATGAAACATATTGGGAAATGTTTTCCCTTTTTCTGTTTTTTAGAAGAATTTACCTAATTTTGGTGTTCTTCCATACTTCAGTGGAAGAGGCCATTGGGACCTAAAGACTTATTTGTGACAATATAGTTAATTGTGTAGTCTACTCCCTGAGCTATATAGGCTTCTTCAGACTTTCTACTGAGTCTTTTATATGTCAACAAGTCAAGTGACTTGCAGAGTGAGTGAATCAAATTCAAGTTCATTTGGCATTACGCATGTTTTATTTTAAGTCAATGGACTTTATTCACACTTTATCAGTTGCTCCACTAGTGTCTTTCATAACGTAAGGACATGGTGAATATAGGATCTGTGTGGCCTTTTCTATATGGATATTTTTCACTAAAGATGGTTTAAATGTTTATTCATGTTTATTCATGATACTTGGGGTTCCATTCGAATCGGTCCAGGGGCATCAGGCCTTATCTCGAGTGGATGGGGAAATCAGTGTCTTTGGGATTGTGGCATGACCCACGAGGGTTCCTGTCGAGTTTCAATGTGAGACTAGCCTCCTCTTGAGGTGCGACGGGAACGTCGGGATTCCTTTCCAGACAAAGCAGGGGAATCGACCCTCATCTCGAGATGAGGAGGGGCAAAGGGGCTCAGATTGAGGTGAAAAAACTTCACAGTTCAGGAGCCCGTTCAGAATCACATATTGCGTTTAGTTGTCATGTATGTTTCTTTAAAAATTATATAAGTTGCTTTTTACTTGGTAGTGGCCTATGCTTTTATTCATTCATTTCCATTTCTTGCTATTGTGAGTCAGTGGCTTGCAATTTAAAGCTTTTCTCCCCCTGAGATTATAACTGTTTTTTAAATGACTAACAGATCTGGTGATGGAAAACAGAAGTCCACGCACACCTGGATTTGAAGCCCAAACCTACCATTTTTAGGTGTGGGATCTGGGCAACTGCTCTACCTCCTTGAGCAGCAATTTTCTTTTTTTTTTTTTAAATGAAACTTTATTATTGTTATTTTTCATATGTACAGTATTATATTTCTACTTCTGTAACCACCGCAGCATGCTTTGGGATCACCTGCAAACCTTAAATCTGCCGATGCTGAGGGTCGTTGACCCCAGGAAGCGGGCTTATCGTTCTCCGTCCTAGACTCACAAGTGGAAATCAGGGGGAAAAACAGGAGAGTGACTAAAACAGTAATTAGGAGAGAACAGTTATGTTTAAATCTGAAACACTCATAAGTCTTGAAGAATGGAAACCTTAAAAGGCAATTTATATGCAAACACTTCCAATGTTCTTTCTGCACCAGGCTGCACTCTGTCATTAGCTTGCCAAAGACCACCTCTAAGAAAGATTTTTCCCTCTGCCTTTTTCTTCTTTCTTAATTGCCATGCTTTCTCCAGCTTCCTTGTCAAATTAATGCAGACTGAAGCCACGTTTTTACCCAGAGCCTTGTCCGGCAACAAAACCGTGCACTTCATTATCCCGCCAGCCCCTGATGGCTCTGGATCTCAGAATGTAAAGCCAGAAGCAGCCTTCCAGGTGCCATGCACAATGGCTTCACTTTCCTAGTGAGGGAGCCAAGGTCTGGGCAGGAGAAGGCACATGTCCAGGGTTAGTTCCTTCCTTCATCCTTTATCTGACAGATGTTATTAAATATTTATTGAATAACCAGTTCACACTTGGCACAAGGGAAATAAAGATAGTCAAGTGCACTTATTACAGACGAGCCAGTGAGCTAACAAATGAATGCATAAAAAAATGAGAGAATGTGATATATGCCAGGAAGGAAGCATACAGGGTCCTGCAATAGAAAATGATGTGTGTGGACCTCCTTGATGGGGTTTGTCTTAGTTTGGGTTTCTAGAAGTTGAGTCTGAGACAAGAATCCACGTGCAAGCAGTTTGCTTTGAAGGCGAATCCAAGAAACATGGAGGGGAGGGCATGTGAGGCAGGGAAGGGAAGGCATCGAATAAGGCTTGTGTTATCCAGTGAATCACCTCTGTGGGCACCTGTAGACTTTAGGAAGTGGTGTATAACACACCTTAGTGTCATCCCATACCTGTATCCAAGGCACATGGGGTGTTGATCCACCCATGCTCACCAGTCATTGGTTGAAGGTTCCCCCCCGGGTATTTTCAGTTTGGGGCATTTACCAGCTGCATGCAGGGCAGAGCAGAGTCTGATAACCAGGGAAAGCCCTCCATCAAAGAGATGTAGGTGTTTTCAGTGCATACATTGTGATGGTAAGGAGAGAAAGGTGAGTAGGGTACCAGTAATGTTAGCTATAGTGTTGTATTAGTCAAGGAATACAGAGAAACAGAAGCAATAGGATGGGTGGATGGGTAGATGGTTGGCTAGATAAAAGGGTTTGTTATAAATAATTGGCTCATGCAATCATGGAGGCCTGAAAAGTCTCAAGACCTGTCATCAGAAGACTGGAGACCCTGGAGAGCTGATAGTATAAGTTTCAGCCTGAAGGTTAGCAGACTTGAGGTCTAAAAAAGCTGATGTTTCAGTTAATGTCTGAAGGCGGAAAGACTGATTTCCCAGCTCACAGCAGTCGATTCGAGTGTTCTCCTATTTCTCAAAAAGTTAGTTCAGTTTTTGTTCAGTTCAAGCCCTCAACTGATTAGATGAGGCCCACCCACACTGGGGAGGGCAATCTGCTTTATTCATTCTACCAATTCAGCTGTTACTTTCATCCAAAACACCCTCACAGACACACTTCCAGAATAATGTTGGACAAAATATCTGGGTATCTCACACCCAGTCACGTTGACACATAAAGTTGACATCACGAAGGTAGTCTGAGAAAGCCTCTCTGTGAAGGCGAGGTCTGTGATTGGAAAAAGGAACCACGAGTGGGGTTCATAAAGGGCTGGGGAAGAAAAGTCCCGGAGTAGGGAAGGAAGACTCTTGGCTGGCTCTTGGGGATGATGGATGATTGTGACTGACTGAAGTGTTCAACATTCATTTATTCAACAGTTGTGGTTGAATGCTTTTTGCATGCTGGGCCCTGAGGAGAAGGGAATGGACTAAACAGACAGATACGCTGGTTTCAGGAAAGAAAGAGACAACCAAAGGAGTAAAATACGTAGTAGTTCCAATGGAGCCTCAGTCAGCCTGGGTCCCTGGGTGAGTGCAGTAGAGGGGGCCATTGGCTGATCTTTGCGGACAAGTAGCATGAGTGACAAAACATCTTTTGTTATAACCCATCAAGTTTTGGGGCCTACTTGTTACACAGCATAGCCTAGCCCTGTGATGGATGAGCCATCTTGCTAAGATCATATCTCCCCTCCTTCTAAGATACACATGCACACATACACACACACACACACACACACACACACACACACAGAGTCCCCCTCTGCCTCTCAGAGTCCTGTAGGATCCCCATTGCCCTCAGGATGAAGAATAACATCTTTATCCAACTTTAGAAGCTCAGCATGGCCTTCTGCTGCCTCCTCTCCAGTGTCATCTTTCACCTCTGCTCCCCTCACCCCCATTTCAGCATCTTTGACCTTGCTCTTTCATTTGCTTGGGATAACCTCTCATACTCTCCTCCTTATTCCACCCCTCCTGTCTTTCCTCCCAACATTGCCCAACCCCCGTGCCTCTTCTGGTCTCAGTGTCAAGTTCACTTCCTCAGAGGAGCCTTCCCTCCCCCCAGGTATATTCTTTAATGTGATGCCTCTTCATGTAGCCTCCAGAATTTGGGCCCAATACAGGTGAAATTCCTGTTGAACGTCAGGTTCCTCTTAGATTTTAGGCTCTTGGAAGACAGGGATGCTGTCTGTCCTGTTTGTTCCCGTGTCTCAACACACAGCACTGACAACATCAAAGAATAAACTCCCTGTAAATATATAACTGATGAATAGATAACAGATGTTTCTGACATCTTTCCACTAGAGTGTTTTTTATTAAACGTCAGGTTTTCTTTTAAAAGGAGTTCCTCCTAGAGGCATAGGACTCACTTGTGTAGGTTCCAGTCTTTTCAAAGAACTCCCTCCTGTCTTCCAATAAACAGAGACAGGAAGACAGAGGAAGTGCGTCTCTTGTAGAACACACTGTGCCTCCTGCAGAGCCAGCGGCCGGAGGGATCTGACGCCCTAATTGGGAGCAGTGTGGGCTCATTATTCCATGAGCAGAGGGTGTAATGCATGACCCAAGTTAAGCCTGGCATTTCTCTGGGATTACTCAGCAGCCCCAGCTCCTCCAAACCCCTAACCCCACATTAATGAACCAAGTCGGGGAGATGTGACCTGTTCTGACTGCTTTATGAGGTCATCAGTCAGTCAGTCAGTTCAGTTGCTCAGTTGTGTCCGACTCTTTGTGACCCCATGAATTGCAGCACGCCAGGCCTCCCTGTCCATCACCAACTCCCAGAGTTCACTCAGACTCACGTCCATTGAGTTGGTGATGCCATCCAGCCATCTCATCCTCTGTCGTGCCCTTCTTCTCCTGCCCTGAATCCCTTCCAGCATCAGACTCTTTTTCAATGAGTCAACTCTTTGCATGAGGTGGCCAAAGTACTGGAGTTTCAGCTTTAGCATCAGTCCTTCCAAAGAACACCCAGGACTGATCTCCTTTAGAATGGATTGGTTGGATCTCCATGCAGTCCAAGGGACACTCAAGAGTCTTCTCCAATACCACACTTCAAAAGCATCAATTCTTTGGCTCTCAGCTTTTTTCACAGTCCAACTCTCACATCCATACATGGCCACTGGAAAAACCATAGCCTTGACTAGACGGACCTTTGTTGGCAAAGTAATGTCTTTGCTTTTGAATATGCTATCTAGGTTGGTCATAACTTTCCTTCCTAGGAGTAAGCGTCTTTTAATTTCATGGCTGCAGTCACCATCTGCAGGGATTTTGGAGCCCAGAAAAATAAAAGTCTGACATTGTTTCCACTGTTTCCCCATCTATTTCCCATGAAGTGATGGGACCAGATGCCATGATCTTCGTTTTCTGAATGTTGAGCTTTAAGCCAACTTTTTCACTCTCCTCTTTCACTTTCATCAAGAGGCTTTTGAGTTCCTCTTCACTTTCTGCCATAAGGGTGGTGTCATCTGCATATCTGAGGTTATTGATATTTCTCCCGGCAATCTTGATTCCAGCTTGTGCTTCTTCCAGTCCATCGTTTCTCATGATGTACTCTGCATAGAAGTTAAATAAGCAGGGTGACAATATACAGCCTTGACGAACTCCTTTTCCTATTTGGAACCAGTCTGTTGTTCCATGTCCAGTTCTAACTGTTGCTTCCTGACCTGCATATAGGTTTCTCAAGAGGCAGGTAAGGTGGTCTGGTATGCCCATCTCTTGAAGACTTTTCCACAGTTTATTGTGATCCACACAGTCAAAGGCTTTGGCATAGTCAATAAAGCAGAAATAGATGTTTTTCTGGAACTCTCTTGCTTTTTCAATGATCCAGCAGATGTTGGCAATTTGATCTCTGGTTCTTCTGCCTTTTCTAAAACCAGCTTGAACATCTGGGAGTTCATGGTTCACATATTGTCATAGGTTGCTGGAAACCTGCCCTCCATGGGAGGGGGTGGGTAGCCGGAGGCTACCTGAGCTGGATTGTCAAGGCTTATGGTGAAATCATGGTTGGATTTGGTTAGAGGTGCTGGGATTGGGGGATGCTCATGGGTGGTCCTCTGTGAGTGTCACATCTCAGGCCGTCCTGTGTCATTGGTTAGCTTTCTGAAGTTGCTTTACTTTCCAAATGGGAGACCACATCACCCCCCACCCCCACACCCCTCTCATCACCCACCCACCCCCCACAATGCCTTCCCCATCCGCCCATACCCCCCTTCCTTAGGATGCCCCCGGGGCCTCATGTGCTGGTCTGCACACACTTGGTCAGTTGAGCCCAACCTAGTTCCACCCCTGGGCCCCATCAGCTTTCCCAAACAGCCCCTGGCCCTGAGAAGGATCAGAGCTGGTGAGGGAGACATCTGCGTGTGAGCTTTAAAAATTGATTTCTTTCACATGCAAGGAAAGATGTAAGTTGTCTTGGCCGGCATTGGAAGTATAAGAAGGCAGCACAGATGAAAATATGTGCAATGACAAGGAAGGAAAGCAGGGATGGGGCAGAAACAGTGCCAGGGCGAAGCCGGAATTGTGTCCCTACTAAAGCCCCCACGCGGATCTGTTTCCTCATGGCCAATTCAAAAAGTGCAGCCAGACCCGTAACCCATTTCCAGGTTTGTACAGAGAAACCGGGCCCAGTGTGGAGGAGCAGAACGAGGACTACTGGTCCTGAGGGGTGGCTGTGGGCCAGTCAGGTGGGCTGGTTCCTACTATGGTGCTGGGGCTTGGCTGGTTGTAGGAACTTGGCCAAGACACTTGGCTCCTATTAAATCAAGGACAAGAATCTCTGCTCTGTCCTTCTCCCTGGGTGCTATGAAGGTCAGACAAGGATAAAATGCTTCTTGAACCAGAAAGAATGATGCAAGCATGAAGCATTAATATCTGTGAGAAATTGACGGTATTAATTAATCTCTCTGAGCTTCAGTTACCTTAATTGTAACATTGGACACAATAGCAGTCTCACTGGAGTTTTGTAAGAATGTAAATTGTCTGGTGGCAGGACTTGTCTGATCTTAATCCTATTCCTTTGGTTTTCTCTTATTAAGCCAGAGAGACAGACTGTCAGATTGAAATGGAATGGATTCCAATGATAATGACATAAATGTTCTGTGTCGAACATTTACTGATTCTGAAATATACCACACACACACACACACACCCCCCCAGTGTGTTCTCCACCCATTACTGGCAAACAAGGCCAGCTCCACGGCATGGGACCTGGGCAGTTGTTCAGGGATGCACCCTCAGAAGGGCTCCACAATTGGTTTGATGCTCTGTCACCATCTTGAAACGTTTAATAATATTTGAACAAGGGATCATGCGTTTTCACTTTAGATTGAGCCCTGCAAGTTCGACAGCTGGTCCTGTCCTGCCTGCAAGCATGGCCGGCCAATACCTTGCAGGAGGACGGGAAGAGACTTTTAGAGCCGGAAGCTCAACTTTGGGAGCCGTAAGCTCAATGTTTACAGCTGGAAGCTCAACTTTAGAGCTGGAGCTTCTTTCTTTTTTCAGGAAAGAAGAGAGGGCTGTCTTACTTACTCTGGTGTCTGTGCCAGAGACCCTCAGAGACGGAGGCTTCCACCTGCTTCTGGAAGAAGAGGGCTTGTGGTGGGGGTGTCCCGGTGTGGCTGGTGCTTGCTGTTACTTTGACCTTCACTTGTGCCATTTCTGTTAATTCCCACTGGCCTCTGATCTCTTTCTCTTCCTGGCTGCCACGGCCACCTGGGCCAGTGCACAGCGTTGCGCATGGTGCTGTGGGCCTGGTGGTTTCAAGCTCAGGCTCTGGAGCTGGACTGGCCTGGGTTCAACTCCCAGGCCTACCCCTCTGCACCTCTGTCCCATAGGCAAGGTTCCTGGCGTTTGGGGGTCTTGACTCCCCCATATAGAGAGTGAAGAGAGTGAGAGCTCCTTGTCGTGAGGGTTGAGACCCAGGCCTGGTGCTGAGTGGTCTCAGACATCGGATAATTGATGTGGCTATAGCAGCTTCTTAACCCACACCCCCTTTCTGAGTTTGCTCCCAACCCTTCACTTGCCACAGGCAGCAAAAGGGATCGTCTGAAAATCTAAGTGGGGTCACATACTGTCCCTGCTTGGGACTCCTCCATAGCACCCCCTGCTTTTAAATGTATTCCAAGCTCTAAAACACTGGCCTGAGGGGCCCACCTGCTTCTCTGACTTCAGTTCACCCCCACCTGCCCTTCCTATCAATCCCACTCCAGACACACAGTGTTTTGTTGGGTCCTCAGAAACACTACATCCAATTAAGGAGAAGGGAGCCACAGAGGATGAGATGGTTGGATGGCATCACCGACTCAATGGACATGAATTTGAGCACACTCCAAGAGATAGTGATGGACAGGGAAGCCTGGTGTGCTGCAGTCCATGGGGTCACAAAGAGTCATACACGACTGAGCGACTGAACAACAACAACAGAAACACCAAACTTGTCTCTGTCCCTTTGCACATGCTGTTCCCTGTGCTGAACACAGATGCATGTATTGCTCTGTTCCCACCGATCTAAAGGCTTCTCTCCCTTCAGGTTCTATTTCAGAAGCCACCTGCTCAGAGAGGCCTGCTCTGCCCACCCGTGGAGGGTCCCCTCCCCACAAGCAGATGACTCCAACTCCACTTGACTTCCTTTATGCAGATTATCGCCACCTGCTATTGTTATCTTAGTTATTTGCCAACTTCCTCTCTGTCTTCTTGGTTAGAATGTAAATTCCACAGGAAGGATGACCAGTTATGGTCACTGTTCCTCCCAGAGCACCTAGCTGGACACAGTACTTGTACACGAATGACCAATGTGACTGCTCAAAACGCTTGGCCAAATGACGCTCTGTCTGTCCTTTCTCCCCAGCTTGGCTGGTCAGGGCTGGCTATGGCTCCTCAGCCTCTCTTTTATCAGCGCCTCTCCACGCTCGTTCCAGGAGCCTTTGGATGCCTTGTTTTACAATTGTCTTCCCCACTCCCCATGTGCCATGAGATTGTGACAGCCCAGGTGTGCACACTGTGCACGCTGACTCTGTGTGCCTGTGCTCTGCACACAGAGGAGGAAGATGTGGATAATTTTACCCCCACAGCCAGTTTCCCCCTTCTTGCAGGATTGCGTGCTGTAGGTGGTCTTGATGATGATGAACTTCCCCCATCCCTTTGCCCAGGCATGCTCTGAGTTTGCTGTTGTTTCCACAGTTCAGTAAACACTTTCTGCACCTTGTCCTGTGTGCGAAGGTCTCTCCATGTTAGAAATAAGCAGGTTAACACTCTGGTAGCTGGGAAAGCTCACGGAAGGGTAGGAGTACGTGTAACCTCTGGGTCAGCAGATTTCTCAGCTGCCATCACAGCTGCTCCAAACTCGGACTTTGGTGCATGTCCCCAACTCTAGGACTTCCCAGGTGGCACTAGTGGTAAAGAACTCACCTGCCAATTCAGGAGACATGGGAGACCCGGGTTCGATCCCTCCATCAGGAAGATCCCCTGAAGAAGGACATGGCAACCACTCCAGTATTCTTGCCTGGAGAATTCCATGGCCAGAAGAGCCTAGTAGGCTATAGTCCATGGGGTCGCAAAGAGTCAGATACAACTGAAATGACTGAACACACACACCAGACTCCAGACCCAGCGCCTTCCCACTGCACTGTGGGACCTGAGGCTCCCCTAACCTTTCTGGGCCTTTGCTTCTGTATCTGCAAAATGGAAATGGTAATTTCACTCCCTTTGAAAGTCACTGTGAAAATTAGAGATGGTTTACGGAGAACAATCCAGCCTGCCATCTGAGAGATCTGATCTGCTTTGGTCTTGATATTGGAGCAGCTGCCATTTCTACAAAATGGACAAAAAAAAAAAAAAAAAAGAAAGAAAAGAAAAAAATGGTTTAGTCTTTTTCTCAGTAAATATCTGACAGACGTTGGAGCTCAGCTGGACAGTGGGAGGCATGAGATTTCCAGAAAGTTTCATTTCCTTTTCTTTTTCTCTCAGATATTGTCAGTTTTTTTCAGACTGCTGTTCTCAAGGTTTTATCTCTTTCCAAGAATCTGACAAAACCTGAGCATATGTTGTGACTGTATGATGCTGTTTCCAAAAGTACCATTTTCAAAATAAACGAGATAAGGACAGTCTCAGTTCTGAACATGTGCCCTCAGCTTATAAACATGGGGATGTAAGATCATATATGACTTCACAAATTTCAAATAGCATGTTTGTATGTTCTGAGACTCATGTGGTGACTTGAACTACAAAAGTTGCTTTTTGGGAGACACAGATTCCATTATGTCCTTTAAGTTTTCATGATCTCTCTTTTCTTCACAGGCGGTTGTTTCAATGCCTGATCATTTGTTTCAGTACCCTCTCACCAGTTCCTCTCTGCTGGGTCCTCCTGCTGTCTCTTTATCACCACAGGCCTCTCAGACTCACAGGCTCCAAACCAAAGTCCCCATCTTTGCCCACAAATTGTCTTTCTCCTTTTGTCTCTGCCTCCAGCGTGAACCCTGCTGTGCATATCTAATCAGTCGCCCGTGCTGAGGATCCAGAATCATCACGAGGCCCACACCTCCCATCCTCTGTGTCCACTTCCAGTGTCCTGCTGATTTGTATCCCTTTCCTTCCTCCTGTCTTAGCTCCAGTTCAGACCCTCCGACTTTCCTGTCTGGGTACCACATGTCTCCCAGCCTCTCTTCCCTGGATCCACACTGCAGTGGGTGATGGGGGATGACTCACAGAGCTCTCTCTTTACAACCCAGGGTCCCTCATGTCTCACAGTCCTGTGCTTTTCTAATAATTATCAACAGCATCATCATTATTGTATGAGTCTTCTTGGGCCACTGTGACAAAGCACCATGGACTGGGGGCCTTAAACTACCGTAATTTAAGTCCTCACTGTCCTGGAGGCTGAAAAATCTGAGATCAGTGAGTCAGCAGTGTTGGTTCCTCCTGTGGCCACCTTTCTCTCTGTGTCCTCACATGGTCTTGCTTCTGCATGTCTGTGTCCTAATCTCTTCTTCTTAAAAGAACATCAGTCATATTGGATTAAAACCTACCCTAGTGACCTTATTTTGGGCTTCCCTGGTGGCTCAGAGAGGAAAGAATCTACCTTCAATGCAGGAGACCTGGGTTCAATCCCCAGGCCAAGAAGATCCCCTGGAGAAGAAAATGGCAACCCACTCCAGTATACTTGCCTGGAGAATCCCATAGATAGAGGAGCCTGGGGGGCTACAGTTCCTGCGGATCACAGAGTCAGACACGACTGAGCAATTAACACTTTCAGTGACCTTATTTTCCCTTCATCTCTGAAAACCATTTCTCCAGTTAAGTCACATCTAAGGTTCCGGGGACTTCAGCATGTGAATCCTAGGGGGGCATATTTCAGTTCAGTTCAGTTGCTCAGTCATGTCTGACTTTTTGGGACCCTATGAACCGCAGCACACCAGGGCTCCCTGTCCATCACCAACTCCCGGAGTCCACCCAAACCCATGTCCATTGAGTCAGTGATACCATCCAACCATCTCATCCTCTGTCATCCCTTTCTCCTCCTGCCCTCAATCTTTCCCAGCATCTGAGTCTTTTCAAATGAGTCAGCTCTTCACATCAGATGGCCAAAGTATTGGAGTTTCAGCTTCAACATCAATCCTACCAATGAACATCCAGGACTGATCTCCTTTAGGATGGACTGGTTGGATCTCCTTGCAGTCCAAGAGACTCTCAAAAGTCTTCTCCAACACCACAGTTCAAAGCATCAATTCTTTGGCGCTCAGCTTTCTTCACAGTCCAACTCTCACATCCATACATGACTACTGGAAAAACCATAGCCTTGACTAGACAGACCTTTGTTGGCAAAGTGATGTCTCTGCTTTTTAATTTGCTGTCTAGGTTGGTCATAGCTTTTCTTCCAAGGAGCGCATGTCTTTTAATTTCATGGCTGCAGCCACCATCTGCAGTGACTCTGGAGCCCAAGAAAATAAAGTCTGTCACCGTTCTCATCTATTTGCCATGAAGTGATGGAACCAGATGCCATGATCTTAGTTTTTTGAATGTTGAGTTTTAAGCCAGCTTTTTCACTCTCCTCTTTCACTTTCATCAAGAGGGTCTTTAGTTCTTATTCACTTTCTGCCATAAGGGTGGTGTCATCTGCATATCTGAGGTTATTGATATTTCTCCCGGCAATCTTGATTCCAGCTTGTGCTTCCTCCAGCCCAGCGTTTCTCATGATGTACTCTGCATATAAGTTAAATAAGCAGGGTGACAGTATACAGCCTTGACGTACTCCTTTTCCTATTTGGAACCAGTCTGTTGTTCCATGTCCAGTTCTAACTGTTGCTTCCTACCTGCATATAGGTTTCTCAAGAGGCAGGTCAGGTGGTCTGGGATTCCCATCTCTTTCAGAATTTTCCACAATTTATTGTGATCCACACAGTCAAAGGCTTTGGCATAGTCAATAAAGCAGAAATAGATGTTTTTCTGGAACTCTCTTGCTTTTTCCATGATCCAGCGGACGTTGGCAATTTGATCTCTGGTTCCTCTGCCTTTTCTAAAACCAGCTTGAACATCTGGAAGTTCACGGTTCACGTATTGCTGAAGCCTGGCTTGGAGAATTTTGAGCATTACTTTACTAGCATGTGAGACGAGTGCAATTGTGCAGGAGTTTGAGCATTCTTTGGCATTGCCTTTCTTTGGGATTGGAATGAAAACTGACATTTTCCAGTCCTGTGGCCACTGCTGAGTTTTCCATATTTGCTGGCATATTGAGTGCAGCACTTTCACAGCATCATCTTTCAGGATTTGAAAGAGCTCAATTGGAATTCCATCACCTCCACTAGCTTTGTTCGTAGTGATGCTTCCTAAGGCCCACTTGACTTCACATTCCAGGATGTCTGGCTCTAGGTGAGTGATCACACCACCATGATTATCTGGGTCATGAAGATCTTTTTTGTAGAGTTCTTCTGTGTATTCTTGCCACCTCTTCTTAATATTTTCTGCTTCTTCTAGGTCCCTACCATTTCTATCCTTTATTGAGCCTATCTTTGCATGAAATGTTCCCTTGGTATCTCTAATTTTCTTGAAGACATCTCTAGTCTTTTCCATCCTGTTGTTTCCCCTATTTCTTTGCATTGATCGCTGAGGAAGGCTTTCTTATTTCTCCTTGCTATTCTTTGGTACTCTGCATTCAAATGGGTATATCTTTGCTTTTTTCCTTTGCTTTTCGCTTCCCTTCTTTTCACAGCTGGTTCAGCCCATAACATCAATCATGTCATCATCCCCATCATCCTGCTACCATTTACTGATCACCTAGTATGTGTTGGGCTCTGGCCTTAAACCTTTCTGTGTGTGATCTTGTTTAATTTTCACAGGAGTGGGGAGGAGACAGATAAAGTAAACCCACCTCCTCAAGAAGGTGTTCTCTCATGCCATGCTTCTGCCAAAATGTCATTATCCCTTCAGTCCATAGGCCGGGGAGCTGCTGTGTAGCCCATCCACTCGGAAATCAAGCCCTTCTTTGAATTATGGAAACTGGCTCTCTCACAGAGAAAACATACTGAAATCTTTGAGCTTCTCAGATGTCTAGGCGGCAAAGGATTTCACTGTGGTTGCCAAGAGCTGTATAATCCCAACTCTCCTTAAAAGCCATCAGTGCTTTCTGAGCTCTGGAGTCACCTAGAGCCTCAGAGAGGGTGGCCAGTGCCCTCTCTGCCCACCCCCCCCTCATGCCTCCAGGGCTTTCCTCCACTTGGGCAGTGCCACTTACTTTCTTGATGGGCAGAGCCTGGATGGCTGGGACCCAGTTTGGTTTGTTCTGCCCCAGGGCCTAAAACAGAATCAGATCTCCATGAAGGTCAGGAAGGAAATACAAAACAAACAGATCTTCTTAACCCCAAAGGGACACCACAGGCCATGGATATAAAGCATTTCAGTGAGGCTTCTCATCTCATTATTCTGTTTTGCATTAGGCTAGTAGGGAATAAAACTCTGTGTGTGTGTGTGTGTGTTTGTACATGTGTGTGTATTTTAGGGGCCATTCCCAGTCTTTAGCAGTTCACAACAATGAAGTCATCATTTATTTGGCCCTGTAGGAGGCAGAGTTTTAAGATGGCCCCCACAAAGCATCCTGGCCCCCACTCCACTCCTGTGATTATGTCATGTTGCACTGCAAGAAGGAGCTTATCGAAGTGCATCAAACCTAATCACAGGAGCCCTCTAAAAGCAGAGAGATTTCTCCAACTGATTACAGACAGGACAGTAAGAGAGGGCAGATGCATAAGAAGCATTTGAGGTGATATTAGGAGCCCCCAGATGCTTAGAAAACTCCCAGTTCACAGTCAGGAAAGAGACAGGACCACCATCGTACAACCATGAGGAACTGAATCCTGCCAACCACCTTGATGAGTTAGGAGGCTGATTCTTCCCCCAGAATTTCCAGTAAGAGCAGCCCGGCTGACACCTTGATTTTGACCTCGTGAGACCCTAAGCAGAGAACCTACTTGCTTTCACTCAGATTTTTGAACTGCAGAGCTGTGGACTAATGAGTGGATGTTATTTTAACCTGCTATAAATGTGAATTTACACAGCATGGAAAACCAATACAGGCCCTTCCTCTGTGTATAAGATAGGCCCTGAGCTGGATACTGGGGGCGTGGAGGTTCGTGGGACAGGCTTCTGCCCCTAAACCCTCAAGGTTAGATGTGAGAATCCAGAGTTGGAGGACCTTGCTGGAGGTGGAGGTCACTGGGGGTGGGGGCTGCTGTAGCAGCATTTGATGGCAGGCAAGAGTGATGGGCAGGCCTGGGACCAAGGCAGGTGCTGAGTTGACTATCCTGCTGCCTGGCCCAATGTGGCTTTTCTGAAGCTGTTGGGCCACATGGGTATGTTTGGGTTCTGGGGCCATCCAGGGTGCCATCCCTGGCTTTCTCTCTCTTACCTTCTCTTGAACTTCTATGTCCATCATCCCCATTTGCCTTCATCAGGGGTCTGATTTCTCTTTCACAATGAAAGTGGCAGCCCTTTAAATCCTTGTCCCAAACTTTCCAACTTCAAAGTGTCTGCAGATCTATCTCCAGGCATCTCGAGCTCTTCCTCAGACCTCATGGCAGGGCTGTCTCCTGTTCCCAGTCAG
The DNA here is from genome assembly GCF_019923935.1 of Bubalus bubalis. Classification (NCBI taxonomy): domain Eukaryota; kingdom Metazoa; phylum Chordata; class Mammalia; order Artiodactyla; family Bovidae; genus Bubalus; species Bubalus bubalis. The sequence continues at coordinate 13,590,159 of NC_059163.1, forward strand.
TTCATCAGTGAACTGACCCTGCCCCCTGCCAAAGACTCTAGCCTTGACTTGGGTCGAGGGTCATTTTCTTGCCCATGGGTGTCCAGTTGGTCCAGTGCCACTTATTGAAACGCTGTCCTTCCTCCAAATTGTTTTTGCTCCTTTGTCAAAGATCAGAAAATTGAGAGCTTGGTTTCCAGGAGAAATGGTCATGCTCTAGGTCCATATAGTCAAAGCTATGGTTTTTCCAGTAGTCATGTACAGATATCAGAGTTGGACCATAAAGAAAGCTGAGCACTGAAGAATTGATGCTTTTGAACTGTGGTGTTGGAGAAGACTCTTGAGAGTCCCTTGGACTGCAAGGAGATCAAACCAGTCAATTCTAAAGGAAGTCAACCCTGAATATTCATTGGAAGGACTGATGCTGAAGCTGAAACTCCAGTACTTTGGCCACCTTATGCAAAGAGCTAACTCACCAGAAAAGACCCTGATGCTGTGAAAGATTAAAGGCAGAAGGAGAAGAAAATATCAGAGGATGAGATGGTTGGATGGCATTACCAACTCAATGGACATGAGTTTGAGCAAACTCCAAGAGATAGTGAAAGACAGAGGAGCCTGGTGTTCAGTAGTCCATGAGGTCACAAAGAAGGACACGACTTAGGGACTGAACAACAACAACTAAGTCATGCAGGATTTCTCTTTGAAACATTGTGTGAGAGCTGGCACAGTCATCACTTTTTGTCCAGGGTTGCACAGCTGGAAATAACTAAAGCCTTCCTGTCCCACAGCTGGTTCTACTCTACCAGAATCAGAGCTCTGATTCTACCAGAAAGAGGCTGAATCCCAGGGACTCAGTGGCTTGATAAATAAAGGGACAGGATCCCCCTGGGCAGTGCTTTTCCTAAAAAGCCCCTGTGGAGGCCGGATGCATCCTTACCCTGAAGAGATGTTTAGTGATCTGGTGGGTTAACGCTCCTAACCCCACCCCATTGTTGTTGTTCAGTCGCTTAATCATATCTGACTCTTTGTGACCCCACAGACTGCAGCACACCAGGTTTCCCTGTCCTTCACCATCTCCCGGAGTTTGCCCAAACTCATGTCCATTGAGTCAGTGATGCCATCCAGCCATCTCATTCCCTGTTGTCCCCATCTTCTCCTGCTTTCATCCCCACCCCACTCATGCCTTAACGCTCATAACCTGGTCCTCCTGTTCCAAGAACTCATCCTGCTGTTTCATGCCTCTGGGTGTTAGTTTTCCTTGTAACTTTTCTTGGAATCCTTACTTCTTATCCTTACCCTCTGGAGAACTCTTGTTATTCCTCAAACCCACACTCAAGGTTTTCTGCTTTTCAAAACTTTTCCTGACTGTCCCCACAGCATGGAGGGAGTCCCTCTCTATGACCTTAGTCCTAACAGCTACTGCATCAGCTTAGGTGCCTGCTTAGGTGTCTGCAGAATCCAGCCGTGTTCCCTGCTAGGCCTGAACTCCTTGTGAACAGAGCCCTGTCACCTCTGAGGTCCCCTTGTCCCATCAGGATAAGCAAGCCATAGACACAGATGTGAGAGGAGACCTGAATTTCATAACAAGACTGTCCTGTCCCTGCTTCCCACATGTGGACAGACTGGATCAACTCTGCTACATGCTTACGTTGCTTCTCCCTTACTGGCCTGCTTCATCTTTTCTGATTAATTTATTTACATAATTGTGCTGGGATTCCACATCCTTAATTACAATCATGTGCCAGTTTTGTTTCCCTGAGATCACATCTAAATATGCTTATTTCCAAATAGCTTAAACCAGCATCATCCAACTGTAGTTTTTTATTTTCTCTACTCAGGACTCTCTAGTACTTTCCCACCATGTTTAGAAGAAATCTCCTAAAGCTCTTACCCTGTCCCTGTATGGCCAGCTCCTGACTGTCCTTCAGATCCCGGTCTCCTGCTTGCTCTCCCTCTCCAGTTGCACTCCAGCCATCCTTGCCTGCCTGCTGTTCCTGCCGAGCGCCATGCATATTCTTGCCGAGGGCCTCAGCACTTGCAATTCACTCTGCCTGCAGTAACCATCCCCTGGATATTTGCATGGCCTTTTTTGAGGATCTGCTCGATTGTTCTCTCCTTTTAAAGGCCTACCCTGAACCACCTGTTCTCCTCCCAACATAGTTACTGTTTATGCCTCTCTCTGGTGGGGTCAGCAGAATAATGGGCCCCCAAAGATGACGTAGAGTCATTGCAGATGATGACTGCAGCCATGAAATTAAAAGATGCTTGCCCCTTGGAAGAAAAGCCATGACCAACCTAGACAGCATATTAAAAAACAGAGACATTACTTTGCCAGCAAAGGTCCGTTTAGTCAAAGCTATGGTTTTTCCAGTAGTCATGTATGGATATTAGAGAAAACTGAGTTTGGACTATAAAGAAAACTGAGCACCAAAGAATTGATGCTTTTGAACTTTTTGGAGAAGACTCATGTGAGTTCCCTTGGACTGCAAGGAGATCCAGCCAGTCCATCCTAAAGGAAATCAGTCCTGAATATTCATTGGAAGGACTGATACTGAAGCTGAAACTCGAATACTTTGGCCACCTGATGTGAAGAGCTGACTCATTGGGAAAGACCCTGATGCTGGGAAAGATTGAAGGCAGGAGGAGGAAGGGGACGACAGAGGATGAGATGGTTGGATGGCATCACTGACTCGATGGATGTGAGTTTGAGCAAGCTCTGGGAGTTGGTGATGGAAGGGAAGCCTGGCGTGCTGCAGTCCATGGGGGTTGCAAAGAGTTGGACATGACTGAGCGACTGAACTGAAAGATGACCCTATTTGAGAGATGAATAAACAGATTGTGAGATGCTAAGTGGCCAGGCTCAGGATTCAAAGCTCCTGTAGGGTTTGAGTTGATACTGTTCATGATGGCCTCCATTTGTAGAATCAGCCTTCAGCTTTCACTGCCTATGGCCCTCACCCTGTCTTGGGGAGGTAGGTGTCACTACCCCCATTTTCCTGATGGGAAAATTGAGGCTGGGGAAGTTACTTTATTTCCTCGGGTTCACAATGGCAAAAATGGTGGGTTTAGGTTTAAAGCTAGCAGTGAGGAACATCAAGCCCTCCCTTCAACCTCTGCACCTTACCATCTCCCCCATCTGATAGGTTCTTTTCTAGTACAGTCCAGTGACCAAAACCTCAAATACTGATGGGATCAGGCAGGAAACAGAGATGCCTGAACTGGGCAGGCATGGAGAGTGGTGACTCAGAGAAGACTGTTGTCCTGTTGTCAAGGGACATCAGAGAGCCTGTTCTGCCAGATCTTCCAATTTTTAAAATGATGTCAGAAATCATCACTGGCATAGGGAGTGAAATTTCCTACACATACATGATCAGCCCAAGTGCACTGGTAAAAGGAATGAACTCCAGAGTTTCAGCTTTTTAGGGAGACAGAAAAGGGGACCTTTACTCACTGTCTCTGCTTGATGTATTTTTATAGGATATTGCTTGGGGTTTACTTACCATTAGCGATTATTTAAAGAGTAACTAGCCATCTTAAAAAATTCACACTTTGCTCTCAGAATAAGCTTCTTCATGAATATTGCATGTTGAAAGAGTACTATGAAATTAATTAGAAATAATTGGCCTGATGGAAATGAGAAAAGAACCCACTGGCTCATAAGATAGAACAACCAAATTTACTCAGCATGATTATTACCATCAGTAGTTAATAGGCACTAATACAGTTCTCGCTTATCACCCCTGCAGTGTTTGGTCATGAGTTAATCAAACTAGTGTTGTGTCATAAAGGTGAAAAGTGGGGAAAAACTAGTGATACAGAATAATAATGATAATGATACTTAATATTGATAGGCATTACTTCTGACCCAGCATTATTCTAAATACTTTACCTCCATTGATTCATTTAATATTGATTCATTTAATATTAAATGTGTGTGTGTGCTTAGTTGTGTCCGACTCTTTGTGACCCCATGGACTGTAGCCTACCAGGTTCCTCTGTCCATAGGATTTTCTAGGCAAGAATACTGGAGTGGGTTGCTATTTCCTTCTCCAGGGAATCTTCCCAATGCAGGGATCACACTTGCATCTCTTTCATCTCCTGCATTGACAGCCACATTCTTTACCACTTGCGCCACCTGTGAAGAAGCCAATGACAACCCTAGATGGGTATTTTAGTTTACTCATTTTGTAAGTGAAGAGACTGAGACACAGAGAGGTTAAGTGACTTTGCCAAGGTCACCCAGCCAGTGCATGGTGGAGCCAGAATTCAAATTCAGGTAGCTTGGCTCCTCTGGTTATACCCCAAACAACAGTTATTCTTCTGCCATTCAGAAAAATCACAATGAGGCTGGAAATTCAACAATAAAATAGCATTTACTAAGCTCCTACTAGTGTGACTGTCTTTGTACATTAGAGAAGAATGCTTCTGGCTTCTAGTAGTAGCAAATCTGATTAATTGTGACTTGAACAAATAAGACTGTTTTGTATTTTTTTCTAATATAATAAGTCCAGAGGTAGGTGGACTTTGGATGGCTTCAGGGGCCCAACAATAGGGAGTGGCTTCTGTGTCCATATCTTGGTCTTCTGCTTGTGTTTGTTGTCTCATAGTCACAAAATGGCTGCTGTAGCTCCAGACATCATATCCTTACTCATGGAGGAAGAGTGGGCAGGTTCAAGAACTACTCCAGCTATAATTGTCCCTTTTCATCAGGAAAATATGCTTTTCCAGGAATACCACTGTTAATAGGCTTAGATCTCATTGACTGGACCTATGTCATGAAGTCACTGTCCACTACATGAGTGTCTAGGACCATGGGGAACAGAAGTGTCCAGTGGACAGGCAGCATCACCTGAGAACTTTCAACTTGGGAAATACAATGTCTCTGGCCCCTGCCCAGAAATTCAGAAGGGGGCCCATGATCTATCTTAACAAGCCTCTAGGGAATCTTGCGGAGAAGGCAATGGCATCCCACTCCAGTACTCTCGCCTGGAAAATCCCATGGATGGAGGAGCCTGGTAGGCTGCAGTCCATGGGGTCACTAGGAGTTGGATACGACTGAGTGACTTCACTTTCACTTTTCACTTTCATGTATTGGAGAAGGAAATGGCAACCCACTCCAGTATTCTTGCCTGGAGAATCCCAGGGACGGGGGAGCCTGGTTGGCTGCCGTCTATGGGGTCGCACAGAGTCAGACACGATTGAAGCGACTTAGCAGCAGCAGCAGCAGCAGCAGGGAATCTTGATGAACTCACTGGATTCGATGAACTGTGATTCACTGCTTGGGGCTAGCCACACTGCTCCCTAACAGGCCTGAGGCTTCCTGGTCAAAGAGAAAGGGCGAGTTGGGCCTGGCAGGGCAGGCAACTCGTTACTTCATGGCCCCTGTGTCATTTCATCATCCATGTGACAGTCCTCCAGGCAGGTGTCCCTGCCCTTGTGTTTTTAGGTGAGGTCACTGGCACCTCTTGGCTTTGCCTCTGGCTGGCAACGTGCTATCTACTTCTGCTTTCACAGTGCACTCATTACAGCGTTACCCTTGGAAACTCCAGTCCTTTCTAAGTGTTGGAAAGTCCAAACAGACCCTGCTTTTCAAGAATTCACCTTCCCATTCCCCTGGCCAACTCTGGCAATGCTCATGATCTAGAAACCTATAGGTCAACTCTTTCAGTTTTCCCAGGACTGCAGGGTTCCCAGGGATGCAGGGCCTTCAGTGCTAGGACCAGGGAAGTTCTGGGCAAACCAGGACAAGGTGGTTGCCCTGAGAAACCCGCTCATCACCCCTCTCACACCCACCATCCAACTCCTCTTGCTCTGGGCCAACAGCCCTAGGTGAGAATGTGATTTCTAGGATCCATCTTTGGCTTGGGACTCACTGATTACAACCATTTCAATCTGCTTATCAGCCAAGTGTAACCCTTCCCTTATTCACAGTGTATACATGGAGTCACTTTTATGTAAGTATACGTATATCAGGTCAGAGGGTTGCCAAATAAATGGAAAACCCAGGCCATATGCTCAATCACTTAAATCCAATCTAGACCAATAAGCAAATAAACATGGAATAGATAACTGTTTGCCTTGTACCTTATGTTAGATCCCCACTGCCACACCCATAAGTACACATTTCATGAGGATGTGGATGAGTGAGCTTATTTGCAATATTATAATGCTAATTACTAAAGCAGTCTGTTAGTTGCTTTGTCATGTCGGACTTTGCAACCCCTTGGACTGTAGCCTGCCAGGCTCCTCTGTCCATGGAATTCTCAAGGCAAGAATACTGGAGTGGGTTGCCATTTCCTTCTCTAGGGGATCTTCCCGACCCAGGGATTGAACCTGAGTCTCCTGCATTGCAGGCAAATTCTTTACTGTCTGAGCCACCAGGGAAGCAGTAGTTTTAGGCATTTGCCAGATTGCTCAGTAATTAAAGCTCCTTCCATTTATTTTCAAGACAAAAGAGGAGGCCAGTGGAGAACCAAGCCTGACCTCTAGAAGGGATCTAGGTGGGATTGGGGAATGGCACCCAGGAGGGCAGCAGCAGGGACCCCCTGATTCTGAAGCCCAGCATTAGCCAAGCTCACCCACCTGTTCAGCATCAACTCAGTACCCTGTAGACCTCCCCTACATGGTGCCTGGCTCTGAAACGCTTCTGGCAAGAAGCCACAGAGGGAAAGCTTACTCCCCAAAGATAGCCATTCCAGAGAGAGCGCAGGGCAAGCAGAAATGCACCAATGCAATTCCTTTTCCAGTTTACTGCTGGACAACTCCCACCACCTTTGACGGGGCCAGAGGCCACAAATGTTCAGTGAAATATCCCTCCTGGGAGAACCCAGCAGAGCAGAAGGATTGTTCCTCATCCCCAACATGAACAGCTAAATCTTGTAGGGAAGTTGCTGTGTGCCAGGCACTATTCTATGCTCTTATGGAAGGTAGGCACTGTTGGTCCCATTTTACAGATGGGGTAAGTGAGACACATAGAGGCCAAGTCATCCAAGGTCATTTGGTAGAGTTGAGTTATGGACCTAAGCAGTCTGACTTGAGGCTGAGGTTTCCTGATCACTGAACAGATGTCTGAAGAAGGTTCTGAGATTGCACTAAGAAAGTGATTTGTTGGGAGTGGAGAACAAATCACTTTTCTTTCTTTCATGAGCATGTGCCGTGTGTCAAAGGCCAGGTAGGAGTGTTTCTTGAAATGAAGAGTGTTGGAGGAACGGCTTTGCAAGCAGGTGAAATGACAGCACACCCATGGCAGCACAAAGCAGTGTGGAGCCTTCAGGGAAGTGGGGATGTTTATTGCTAATTGGGGGCAGGTGGCAAATGCCTCCTGGGACCTTGAGAGCACTTGATAATATATGTACATTTCCTAGCTCACTGCTGGTCACATCACACATGCAGGCCAAGCTCCTCACTTTTCTCTCTTCCCTTGAGCTCTGGTGAGTGGGGAAGAGGAAAAAATAAGATAATTTCTTTTCCTGGCAAGTTATTTACAAAGTAAGCCAATCTAGGTCAAAGAACCCAGGTTTTGCTAAGTTAACCGTTAACCTTGTCTCTCTATACTAAGCACGTTAGGTGTTAGATGGCACACTGAATTCTGACTTTGGCTTGGCAGGGACACAATTCAACGTAATTATCCTCCATCGCATTAAGTTGAATACATAGGGAGCTAATTGTATTCGTTCACCTCCCCCGGTCCTTGCCCCCATATTGTAGTGAACTAATCAGTTCACTTCATCTTTTGTAAATAGCATGTCTTTCCTAGTTATTGGAAACTGGCTGTAATTCAATCTGATTCAGAAATATTTACCAAACACTCATTATGTATTAGGGATTGCATTTGGCACCACGAATATAGAGATCTGCTTTCAGTTATCCCTTTAATTGATGAATATTTGTTAAATATGACTGTGTTCTAATGCCCTACTAGCTGTGGGGACACCGTAGAAAAACAAACATGGCCTTTGACCTCACGTAACTTGGAGTCTAATGCTAGATCAATGATCTTAATCAGATGCATGTAAAGTAATACACAATGGGACTTCCTTGGTGGTCTAGTAGTTAAAGACTCTGAGCTTCCACTGCAGGGAGTGAGAGTTCAATCCCTGGCTGAGACTGAGATCTTGCATGCCCTGCAGCATAAATGTGAAGTCGCTCAGTCATGTCCGACTCTTTGTGACCCCATGGACTGTAGCCTACCAGGCTCCTCCGTCCATGGAATTTTCCAGGCAAGAGTACTGGAGTGGGCTGCCATTTCCTTCTCCAGAGGATCTTCCCAACTCAGGGATTGAACCTGGGTTTCCCGCATTGCAGGCAGATGCTTTACTGTCTGAGCCACCAGGGAAGCCCTTATGCCCTGCAGCATGGCTAAAAAAAAAAAAAGTCAGTCAGTCTACCTATTCTACTTTTTTTTTTTTCAGGGATTTCACTGCTGTGGCCCAAGTTCAATCCCTGGTCCCAGAACTGAGATCCCACAAGCTGTGTGGTGCAGCCCACAAATAAATACATTTAAAAAATAAAATAATACAGAGTGGTGATATTTGGAGGAAAGTCCCAGGATGCTGTGAGACTGTATAACAAGGAGAGCAGACTCTGGAGGGTGAGGGCAGCCTTCTCTGAATGTGGAAGAATGAAAAGGAAGCAGAGTTAACAAGTGTAGGGCCCAGAAAAGAGCATTAAAGGCACAGGGAATGGCTGCTCAGAGCATGGAAAGAAAGCTATTGTGTCTGGAGCTCAGTGGGTCTGGGGATGGGGATGGGAGGTGAAACAGAAGTGGCAGGACCCAGCTGTGTAGTCTCGTGGCCATGGGGAGGAATTTTCCCCTTTCCTTGAAAGCAATGGAGGGGGGGTTTTGGAGGAGTATAAGCAGAGGATTAGCAAGACCCCCTTCCTGAGGGAGGATGTTGGAAGACCACTGTGGTTTGTCCAGACAAGAAATGCTATGGGTTAGACCAGAGGGTGACCATAGAGTAGACAGATGGGAGAGACAGTGAAGAGGTGAAACGGACCTCACCTAGTGAAGGATTAGGTGTGGAGTTGAGAAAGAGAGGATTCAGGGAGGATTCCAGGCTTTGAGCTTATGAGGTCAAATGAATGTTGAACCACTCAACCTAGGCCTGCTTTCTTTCTTCTTCTTCTTTTTTTTTTTTTTAATTGATGTATGGTTGATTTGGGTGTCCCTAATGGCTCAGATCGGAGAAGGCAATGGCACCCCACTCCAGTACTCTTGCCTGGCAAATCCCATGGACGGAGGCCTGGTAGGTTGTGAAGAGTTGGACACGACTGAGTGATTTCACTTTGATTTTTCACTTTCATGCACTGGAGGAGGAAATGGCAACCCACTCCAGTATTCTTGCCTGGAGAATCCCAGGAACGGGGGAGCCTGGTGGGCTGCTGTCTATGGGGTCACACAGAGTCGGACACGACTGAAGCAAGTTAGCAGCAGCAGCGGCAGCAGCGGCTCAGATGGCAAAGCGTCTGTCTGCAATGCAGGAGACCTTGGTTCAATCCCTGGGTTGGGAAGATCCCCTGGAGAAGGAAATGGTAGCCCACTCCAGTATTCTTGCCTGGAAAATCCCATGGACCGCGGAGCCTGGTAGGCTACCAGTCCATGGGGTTGCAAAGAGTCGGACACAACTGAGCAACTTCACTTTCACTTTCACTTTCATGGTTGATTTGGAGCTTCAGCTTCAGCATCGGTCCTTCCGGTGAATATTCAGGGTTGATTTCCTTTAGGATTATCAGAGGATGCAGTGGTTAGATAGCATCCCCAACTGAATGGACATAAATTTGAGCAAACTCCAGGAGATAGTAGAGGACAGTGGAGGGATAGTGGAGGACAGATAGCCCGGCATGCTGCAGTCCAAGGGACCGTAAAGAGTTGGACATGACTTAGTGACTGAACAACAACGACAAATGGTTGAGTTACAAAATTGTGTTAGTTTCAGGTGTATAGCAAAGTAATTCAGTTATATATTCAGCCATATATATGCACACACATTCTTTTTCACATTCTTTTCCATTATGGCTTATCACAGGATACTGAATATAGTTCCCTGTGCTCTACAGTAGGACCTGGTCATTTATCCATCCTCTCTACACTAGTTTGCATCTGCTAATCCCAAACTCCAAATCCATCCCTCTCACCTGCCTCCCCCTTGGCAACAACCAGTCTATATATATGTGTGTGTGTGTGTGTGTGTGTGTATTCTTTTCTATTAGCGGTTATTACAAGATACTGAATATAGTTCCCTGTGTAATAGAGTAGGTCCTTGTTGTTTATCTATTTTATATATAGCAGTGTGTATCTGTTAATCCCAAAGGGAATACACAAAGTGAATATCGTATATTTGTCTTTCTTCATCTGACTTACTTCCCTTAGTGTTATGAACTCGAGGTCAATCCATGTTGCTGCAAATGGAATTATTTTGGTTTTTTAAAATGGCTGAGTAATATTTCATTGTACTATATGTACCATATCTTCTTTATCCATTCATTTGTTGATGGACATTTAGGTTGCTTCCATGTCTTGGGCATTGTAAATAGTTCTGCTGTGGACACTAGGGTGCATGTATCTTTTCGAATATAGTTTCTCTGGATATATGCCCAAGAGTGGAATTGATGGATCATATGGCAACTCTATTTTTAGTCTTTTGAAAAATCTCCACACTGTCCTCCATAGTGGCTGCACCAATCTGCATTCCCACCAACAGTGTAGGAGAGATCCCTTTTCTCCACACCCTCTCCTAGGTTTTGTTTTGGATCATTTGAAATGGTTCAGGGTAACTCCAAAGCCTCCAGGAGTCACTGTGGGGTTGGCATCAATCTGTACACACAGCCTAGAAAGTTATTGGCCATTAGGTGATGATGAAAGCCCTTGGAGCCAGTGAGGAGAGGAAGGCTGTAGGATGGAGGTTTGATGGAATCCAGTATTTAATGGATGGGAGGTAAAGGATGAATGTGCAAAAGAACTGATGCATGAAATGGAATATCGAGAAGGTGTACTTCCATAGAAGCAAGCAGATGTTTCAAAAGGGAGACAGTGGCCAAGTAAAAGGGGGACAGAAAACTGTCCATTGGCTCGGGTGGTATGGCCATCCTTTGTTGATGTTGTGCTGTGGGGATGAGGTATAAGCCATACTGGAGAAGGCAATAGACAGCAAGAATGCGGAGCCCCATCAAGAAACATGGTGAAAGAGAGACATGAGACAGGGCAATGCTTGCTTGCTTGCTAAATTGCTTCAGTCACGTCCGACTCTTTGTGACCCTACGGAATAGAGCCCACCAGGCTCCTCTGTCCATGGGATTCTCCAGACAAGAGTACTGGAGTGGGTTGGAGACAGGGCAGTGCAGGGTTTGAAATCATTGTCCTCCTCCTTCTGGCTCATGGTATCAGAGGTGAGACATCCGAGCAGGAAAAGACTACGATGTAGTCATGTCACTTGGTGGTCCAGAAGTTTCATAATGGAGGCAGGATTAGCTCCTTGGACACTGAGACAGGTGAGCTGATGTCTGAATGTATAAGGTAATAGTGCTTGGTGAACAAGACAGAGACTAGAAGTAAAGTCATCTTGGCAAAGGGAACAGGGTACAAGAATATGGTAATCCAAGTATCCAAGTTTTTCTCTGTTATCCCTTCCCTCTGGCCCAAAAGATGTCTCTCCTCCTTTATATACATTGGGGAAGTGTTAATTGCCAAATATATGTGTTGGGAGTGGGGGAGTGGAATATGCAAAGTAGCCATTCAGTGGTGGAGTGCTGTTAGGGCAAACGGTGCAGTAAACCAGAAGCCATTGGAAATAAATGGTTAGATATTCAGGTGAAGACATTTTAAGAATCAATACAAGGACTGACAAATCTAACTTGTTCCTTTTTTTTTTCTTTTACAGTCAACTTTGACCACTTTCAGATTCTGCGGGCCATTGGTAAAGGCAGTTTTGGAAAGGTAAGAATGGTGGATTTTTAAAAATTTCATCAATAAAATATAAAAGTTCTGACCACTGAATTTATGTTTATGTGCATGTTTGTGTGTTTGTTTTTGTGTTGATTGCTGGGCACTGGGAATTTCCTGTTTGACAGAAAGATTTGAATTTGCCAAATTTGAAATGTGAAAGGAAGTTTGAATAGTTTCCTTTGGATACGCTGTAATTTCATTCTGAAAATTAAATTACCATGGCTGCCCTGCTTTAGGTGAATTACAATGGTAATTATTTCAAGGTTGCTAATGCTATTTCTTCCTTGAGAATCTAAATAAGGAAAGTGGAAAAAACCCAAAAATTTATGTGATGGCCAACAACAGCTTTTTCCTTCAATGTAGGCATTTTATTTAAAAAGTTATTGTGGAAAGCAGACTTAACATGAGATCTACTTGCTTAAATTTTTAAGTGTATAATATATGTATTATTGTTGGCTATACAGAGAACACTGTACTGCAGATCTCTAGAGCTTATTCATCCTGCTTAACTGAAACTTTATGCCCATTAGATAGTAATTCCCCATGCCCTCATCCCCTTAGCCCCTGGCAACCAGCATTCCAGTCTTGCTTCTATGAATTTGAATATTTTAGATACCACATGTACATGGAATCATGCAGTATTTATCTTTCTGTGATGAGTTTATTTCACTTGGCATAATATCCTCACGATTTAATCTGTGTTGAATAAAAGTGGCAAGAATGGGCATTCTTGTCTTGTTCCTGATCTAAAAGGAAAAACTTTCAGCTCTGCATTCTTGAGTATGATGGTAGTTGTGGATTTGTCATACATGGCCTTTTATTATGTTGAAATATGTTTCTTTTATACTCGCTCTGTTGAGAGTTTTTATCATAAATGAATGTTGAATTTTGTCAAAAGCTTTTTCTTCCTCTATTGAGATGATCAGGTGATTTTTAGCCATCATTCTGTTAATGTGGTGTATCATGCTGATTGATTTGTGGATGTTGAATCATCCTTGCAGCCCTGCAGTAAATCCCGCTTGAACAGGGTGCATGATCCTTTTAATATATTGTTGAATTCAGTTTGCTGATACTTTGTTGACGATTTTTTGCAGGTATGTTCATCAGGTATATTGGCCTATAATTTTTGTGTGTGTGTGATCCTTGTTTGGTTTTAGCATCAAGGTAATGTTGACCTTATAAAATGAGTTTGGGAATGTTCCCTCCTCCACAATTTTTAGAAAGAGTCTGAGAAATATAAGTATTAAACCTTTGGGCATTTGTAATATTCACCAGTGTAGCCTTTTCATACTGTTCATGGGGTTCTCATGGAAAGAATACTGAAGTGGTTTGCCATTCCCTTCTCCAGTGGACCACATTTTGTCAGAACTCTCCACCATGACTCGTCCATCTTGGGTGGCCTTACACGTCATGGCTCATAGTTTCATTGAGTTAGACAAGGCTGTGGTCCATGTGATCAGATTGGTTAGTTTTCTGATATTGTGGTTTTCATTCTGTCTGCCCTCTGATAGAGAAGGATAAGAGGCTTATGGATGCTTCCTGATGCCTTAGGAAGCATCACTACAAACAAAACTAGTGTAGGTGATGGAATTCCAGTTGAGCTATTTCAAATCCTAAAAGATGATACTGTGAAAGTGCTGCACTCAATATGCCAGCAAATTTGGAAAACTCAGCAGTGGCCACAGGACTGGAAAAAGTCAGTTTTCATCCCAATCCCAAAGAAAGGCAATGCCAAAGAATGCTCAAACTACCACACAATTGCACTCATCTCACACGCTAGTAAAGTAATGCTCAAAATTCTCCAAGCCAGGCTTCAACAGTACATGAACCAGGAACTTCCAGATGTTCAAGCTGGTTTTACAAAAGGCAGAGGAACCAGAGATCAAATTGCCCACATCTGTTGGATCATCAAAAAAGCAAGAGAATTCCACAAAAACATCTACTTCTGTTTTATTGACTACACCAAAGCCTTTGACTGTGGATCACAACAAACTGCAAAATTCTTCAAGAGATGAGAATACCAGACCACCTGACCTGCCTCCTGAGAAATCTGTATGTAGGTCAAGAAGCAACAGTTAGCACTGGACATGGAACAACTGACTGATTCCAAATTGGGAAAGGAGTACGTCAAGGCTGTATATTGTCACCCTGCTTATTTAACTTATATGCAGAATACATCATGCGGAATGCCAGGCTAGATGAAGCACAAGCTGGAATCCAGATTGCTGGGAGAAATATCAATAACCTCAGATATGCAGGTGACACCACCCTTATGGCAGAAAGTGAAGAACTAAAGAGCCTCGTGATGAAAGTGAAAGAGGAGAATCAAAAGCTGGCTTAAAGCTCAACATTAAGAAAACTAAGTTCATGGCATCTGGTTTGATCATTTCATGGCAAATAGATGGGGAAACAGTGGAAACAGTGACAGACTTTATTTTTGGGGGCTCCAAAATCACTGCAGATGGTGACTGCAGCCATGAAATTAAAAGATGCTTGCTCCATGGAAGAAAAGCTATGACAAATGTAGACAGCATATTCAAAAGCAGAGACATTATTTTGCCAACAAAGGTCCATCTAGTCAAAGCTTTTGTGTTTCCAGTAGTCATCCAGTATGGATGTGAGAATTGGACTATTAATAAAGCTGAGCGCCGAAGAATTGATGCTTTTGAACTGTGGGACTCTTGGGAGTCCCTTGGAGGAGACTCAGCCAGTGTCCAGGAGGAGATCCAGCCAGTCAATCCTAAAGGAAATCAGTTCTGAATATTCATTGGAAGGACTGATGCTGAAGTTGAAATTCCAATACTTTGGCCACCTGATGTGAAGAACTGACTCATTGGAAAAGACCCTGATGCTGGGATAGATTGAAGGCAGGAGAAAGGGATGACAGAGCATGAGATGGTTGGATGGCACCACCGACTCAATGGACATGAGTTTGAGCAAGCTCCTGGCATTAGTGATGGACAGGAAGGCCTGGTGTGTTGCAGTCCATGGGGTTGCAAAGAGTCAGGCATGACTGAGCAACTGAACTGAACTGATTTGATGCTTTCTTATATTTTCTATCTCTGGTGAAGTACTATCTTTGTTTATCCATTCTTCTCCCAAGTTCAGTGAGCATCTATATGACCAATATTTTGAACTCTGTTTCAGCTAAACTACTTATCTCCATTTCCTTATGGGTTTTTAAATTGGTAGTTCTCTTTTCCTTTTATTTGAAATATATTCCTTTCTCTCCTCATTTTGCTTGACTCTCTGTATTTGTGTCTAAAATTACATGAAGCAACTATCTCTGCCAGTCTTGAAATACTGGCCTTATGAAGGAGATTAACTTTATTGTTTAACCTTGCCCTAGCTCTTGATTATCTCTTAAATGTTTGTGATTATCTTAGCTCTCTGACTTATTCTTCATAGTTCCCAGTTGTTGAAGGTGTGCAAAGACCTGTTAGTGTTCCAGAGAGTGGAATTTCAGTTAGCCCTTAGTTGCAGGCTGATTAGAAGCTGGACTTGCAGGCCACACATTTTAAGGTATGCCAATACATACAGTAATATAGAACTGCAATTGTAAACCTTACTGGCCTTCACATCAGATGATGTACGCGTAACTCATTGGTGACAGCTGCAAAAATCAGGGCTCCAGATGAGTGTTTGATCTCATTTCCAGGCTTCTCTAGAGGCTCAGTTGGTAAAGAATCTGCCTGCAATGCAGGAGACCTGGGTTCGATCCCTGGATCTGGAAGATCCCCTGGGGAAGGAAATGGCAGCCCACTCCAGTACTCTTGCCTGGAGAATTCCATGGACAGAGGAGCCAGGAAGGCTATAGTCCATGGGATCGCAGAGTTGGACACGACTGTGAGACTTTTACTTTCACTGGGAGTTACCAGGGAGCTGCAGTGAGTTCATGGGAGTACACAAAGAGGACATCCCCTAGACCATGTCCATAGCCTCTAAATGTATGGAAAACTGGAAGCCTATCCCTCGGGCTAAAGCTCCAAGACCAGTAGATAGGCTTTTTTCACAGGAAGACGGGCTACATCTCAGTTGATTGTCTGTACAGTGACTGGAGTATGGGGGCCTTCCAAGAATAGTTTCTCTGATTGTCTCAGACCCATGGGGCACCAAAACACAATTCCGCCTGCACAGCAGAGCCAGATGCTCAAGGGGCATCCCCTGTATGGCCTGCATGTGCCTACTGGCTTTGGCAGGGCTGAGAATCGGTGTGAGGATGAGGCATGAACACTGGTGCTAGAAGGGGAGAGGATAAGAATGGCACCAGGAAGACTCCCAACAGATTCTTGCCCCTCCAGCAGAGGGGTTAAGGTTAGTAAATGAATCTCCTTCACATAAGATCTAAACCTAGGCCTGTTTGTTGCTTTTGCACTGGGTCCAAGACGAGTGAATCTTCATGCAAGCCCTTTATGAGTTCTCTGTTCCCTATAGCCCTATATTCTTCCAGATGTAAATCCTGCTGGGTTTCAAAGCCAGACATTTTGCAGGCTGTCCTTACCAGTGCCGGTTCTGAGGGTTGGGATGCCTGATGTGGGCACAAACCCCTGGCTCTTTGGAGTGAAGTTTCCTATTTGTGAGCCCCCTCCCAATTTCAGGTCACCAGGCTGAGGGGGTGGAGATTTTTTTTTTTTTTGCGAGATCACATCTCTGCTTCTCCTTCCCATCTCGATGTGGCTTTTTTATCCTTTATTGTGGAGAAGCTGTTCAGCTAGTTTTCAGGTCATTCTCATAGGGGTGTTTTCCATGTGTAGTTGTGAATTTATTGTGTCCATGGAAGGAGATGAGTCCAGGATGTTCCTACACCACCATCCTAAACCACCTCCTTCCTTGGTCTCCGTCTTCACTGACTGTAGCAATCTAGTTGTTTTATCCATTTCTGAGCCAGTTGTACAAAATCTCCAACTCTGATCCTAGAGTTGTTTATTCTTCCTTTATTTCTGTCAGTTTTCCATCTGACACTTTGAAGGTCTGTTATTAGGTCCATACAGATTTATAGTTGTTATGACCTCATGATGGATTGACCTTTTTTTTCACTGTGAAATGTTCTTTTCTATCTCTGCTAATGATCTTTTTTTTTTAAGCTTATTTTCTCTGAAATTCATATAGTTATTCTAGCCTACATGGCATATATTTTTCCATGCATTTTCTTTCATTCTATCTGTGTCTTTATATTTGACATTAATCTCTTGAGCATATCATATAGTTAGGTCTTGTGTGCATGCTTGCTAAGTTGCTTCAGTTGTGTCCAACTCTTGGCAGTCCTATGGATTGTAACCCCTGTCATGTCAGTCTCCCCTGTCATGGGATTCTCCAGGCAAGAATACTGGAGTGGGTTGCCATTCCCTTCTCCAGGGATCTTCCCAACCCAGGGATTGAACCTACATCTTTCACATCTCCTGCATTGCCAGGCAGGTTCTGTACCACTAGCACCACCTGGGAACTTGCTTCTTTTTAAATCTGCCTGGCAATCTCTACCTTTTAGTCTATTCACAGTAAATGTAGTTATTGACTTGGTTTCAATTAGGCTTAGCATGGTTTTATTTGTTCTTGTTCTCTCTTTTGTTCTTTGGTTTCTCTTTTCCTCTTTTGTTTTAGATTAACTGATGATTTAGAATCTCCATTTATCCCATGACTTTACAGCCATACTTCCTTGTTTTAAAGTTATTGCTCTAGGGATTATAATACATATCCTCAGGGCTTCCCTTGTGGTTCAGCCGGTAAAGAATCTGCCTGCAATGTGGGAGACCTGGGTTCGATCCCTGGGTTGGGAAGATCCCCTGGAGAAGGGAAAGGCTACCCACTCCAGTATTCTGGCCTGGAGAATTCCATGGACTGTATAGTCCATGAGGTCGCAAAGATGGACACGACTGAGCAACTTTCACCTCATAGTTTATTTCAATCTGCTTAGAGTTAATATTTTATACTTCACATAAAATCTAAAAAGCTGGCAACTGTATAGATCTATTTACCACACCTGTCAACTCTTATACTATAGCTGTCATGTGTTATAGTTTATAAATCATAAATCTCCAATACAATATTATAGTTTGTTGCTTTCAGATCAGATCAGTCGCTCAGTCGTGTCCAACTCTTTGCGACCCCATGAATCGCAGCATGCCAGGCCTCCCTGTCCATCACCAACTCCTGGAGTTCACTCAGACTCACATCCATCGAGTCAGTGATGCCATCCAGCCATCTCACCCTCTGTTGTCCCCTTCTCCTCTTGCCCCCAATCCCTCCCAGCATCAGAGTCTTTTCCAATGAGTCAACTCTTCGCATGAGGTGGCCAAAGTACTGGAGTTTCAGCTTTAGCATCATTCCTTCCAAAGAAATCCCAGGGCTGATCTCTTTCAGAATGGACTGGTTGGATCTCCTTGCAGTCCAAGGGACTCTCAAGAGTCTTCTCCAACAAATGTATATGTAAAATATATATATTTAAAAGTATGTGTGGTTTTTTTGGCCTTTAAAAAATTAGAAGGAAAATAGCCCTTAATAATTACTCATACCTTTCATGAAGGTATGAATTTCCCTCTGGTAACCTTTAGTATTTTATGTGGCACAAATCTCCAATCAATGCATTCTCTTAATTTTATTTTATCTGAAACTCCAATACTTTGGCCACCTGATGCAAAGAGCTGACTCATTTGAAAAGACCCTGATGCTTGGAAAGATTGAGGGCAGGAGAAGAGGACGACAGAGGATGAGATGGTTGGATGGCATCACCAACTCAATGGACATGAGTTTGAGTAAACTCCAGGAGTTGGTGATGGACAGGGAGGCCTGGCATGCTGCAATTCATGGGGTCTCAAAGAGTCAGACACAACTGAGCGACTGAACTGAACTGAAATGCATTTATTTCGCCTTTCTTGAGGACTATTTCTACTGGATACAGATTATTGGGTTGACAGCTTTTTCTTCATTGCTTTAAAGATTTTGTGCCATTGTCAACTGAATGACCTTTGTGCTTTCTGCTGGGAGGTCATTAAGCTGAATCATTATTAGCTGATAGTAATATGTCTGGAGAAGGCAATGGCATCCCACTCCAGTACTCTTGGCTGGAAAATCCCATGGACGGAGGAGCCTGGTAGGCTGCAGTCCATGGGGTCGCTAAGAGTCGGACACGACTGAGCTACTTCACTTTCACTTTTCACTTTCATGCATTGGAGAAGGAAATGGCAACTCACTCCAGTGTTCTTGCCTGGAGAATCCCAGGGACGGGGGAGCCTGGTGGGCTGCTGTCTATGGGGTCGCACAAAGTCGGACACGACTGAAGTGACTTAGCAGCAGCAGCAACAGCAATAATATGTCACATTCATCTCTTTCTTTTCAAGATTTTCCTTTAATCTTTGATTTTCAGCAGTTTGACTATGATAATCCTAGGTATAACTTCTGGATTAAAAGAAAATAGTTTCTCTTTTCTTAGATTTCCCATATTTTCATTTATTCTACCATATTGCCCTTTATACCCTGCAGCTTAGTCTTAGTCTTAAGAGCTGTTTTCATATCCTTTATTCTATTTCCAACATCTGGGTCATCTTAAGATTCACCTTAATTAAGGATAGATCACATTTTCCTGGTTCTTTATATGCTGAGTAATTTGGGCTTGCATCCTGGATATTGTGAATATTATGTTGTATAGACTTTGGATTGTGTTTTATTTCTTTGAAAAAATATTTTTAACAAGAAGTTACCTTGGTTGGATTTATACTGCATACTCTCTTCTTGGGCATGCACATAAATCTCAGTCCCTTTCTTTTTTTCTTCTGCTCTGTACTGCTTACAGTCTGCTCTATACATGTGAGTTACTTCAGCCAGAAACGTGGACAGAGTTTATGTGCTGCATTTGAGGTTCTTCTCTAGATTTCTTAGAAGAAGAGTTATGATCCAGAGAATTTAGAAAGTTTGCCTGTAGTTCCATGGGGAGGGCTGAACTTCTGCAACAACAACAAAACATTTAAAAAATTCTGTTAAATCATTACTTTCTGTTGTCGCTTATCCTAATGTTGAGCGTTTTGTGGCTGAAGAAAACTTGAAGCAACTCCCTTAACCCACAACACAACTGGCACCACGTAGAAGTGTATCATTTTACCCTGGAGTCGGTGGTGATCTTGGCCCTGAGCCCTCTGCACCCTTTCCTGTCAGTACTATCAGATCCATTAGCCTGGGCCCTCATGAGTTATTACTTGATTATATCCTGAAAGTTTTCTTTTCCTTTTCTGTCTTCATCTGTGCTGCTCTTTGGCTGCTGGCTTGGTTCTCAGAACCTGTGGTTCAGAGCATAAATATATTCAAGCTTTGGTTATAGTGGGTGTTCTGAAGAAAAATGCAAGCTTTCTAGAGGAGAATTTATGTTTAAGTCACTCTTAGGTTGTGGCAGTTTCTTAATGACACCCAAATTCATGTAGAATGTACACAAACAGCCAGTATTCAGGATGAGATTACTTCAAGACAATCGAACAAAGCTCTGTTCTGGTCAAAATACAAAATAACTACTGCCTTTCATGGTCAATGTAGATGCGCCTGCATGACTATTATGAGACTCAGGGTGGAAGTGTGCTGGGCTAGGATGAAGAGAACCACCCTCCTACTATTGAATGGGTACTTTGGCTTTGCTTTCAGTCTTTGGTGGGTTTGATAGCTGGCATTTGTTACGAGTTTTCAAGAAAGACATTTCGTTGTTAAAGTACGACAGTAGCCTTGGTTATCAGGAAAAATCACATGTGAATTTGCAGAAATCTTATTTGACTTTCATGCGGGGGGTAGATTGGGCTTCCCCAGTGAAGCACCAAAGTAAACAGCTGCGGGCGATCCATTGGTTTTAGCAAGAATTTACTGAAGGTTTTGTAACACTTTTATGACTAAATTCTAGGACAGTTGAGGCATGGCAGATGAATTTCTACATATCTCAGTGGAAACACTTTCGATCTGGGAAGCAGGCTGACTCTGATATGCTTTAGTTGTGCTTACTTGGGATAGTGAATTAACCAGTCTTAAGCTTAGTTTTCTCATATGTACAAAGAAAAGGGAATGGTGAATCAGTGGACTCTAAAGGCTGTTGTTTTCTACTGTCCAGCATGCTTTTCATGTCCCTTTCTTATCGCAATAGCATCTCTTTTCTTCGGAAAACACCTCCTCCACCCCATGTGGACATGTCAGTCCCTGTGGTGCCCCCCTCACCATCTGAGATGGGCATGTGATGTGGTTGTGCCAGCCACTTGGGCCATATTCCTAGACCAGTGCTTGGTCCAAGGAGAGGCTGTGTGACCCGAACAGAGCCATTCAGAATCCTTCCACGGAATCGGAGGTGAAAGACTTCTTGTCATCCTCTCAGTGATGTGTGTAAGAAAACAGATCTGCAAATGTTGCTGGCCATTTTTCTCAGGCGCAAGGACTCACCCCCATGTGGGACCTCCGAGTGGAGGGCGCCTCGAAGGCAGCCGAGGGTCAGAGAAGCTGGTGTGTGTATGTACAGCCCCCTGTCCATCACTGAGGGATGGCTGCTTTAAGCAGCATTACCTCTCTTGCACTTTTGGCTTGCCCCATCCAGGGCAGACCCTGATGCTGGGAAAGATTGAAGGCAGGAGGAGAAGGGGCCAACAGAGGATGAGATGGTTGGATGGCATCACTGACATGATGGACATGAGTTTGAGAAAATTCCGGGAGTTGGTGATGGACAGGGAAGCCTGGTGTGCTGCAAACCATGGGATCACAGAGTTAGACATGACTGAGTGACTGAACTGAACTGAACTGACTGATCCAGGGCAGAAAAAGGCTTCAGAAGTAGGGCTTTCCTGGTAGCTCAGTTGGTAAAGAATCCACCTGGAATGCAGGAGACCCCAGTTTGACCCCTGGGTTGGGAAGATCCCCTGGAGAAGGGAAAGGCTACCTGCCCACTCCAATATTCTGGCCTAGAGAATTCCATGGACTGTATAGTCCATGGGGCTGCAAAGAATCGGACACGACTGAGCGACTTTCACTTCACTCACATCCAGGGCAGAAAAAGGCCCTAGCAGAGAGCCTCAGGTGTCCACAATAAGCAGCCTGAGCTGTGTGGAGGTTCAGGAGAGGGGGCATGGGCAGGTACCACCAGTGCCTCCACCTTTCTGTTCTTCCAGTCCTATAGCTATATCCACTGTCCTTACCAGCCACGGAAGCTAGTACCCTGTTTTGTTTATGCAAGATCATGTTGTTGTTGTTCAGTCGCTCAGTCATGTCTCTTTGTGAACCCATGGACTGCAGCACACCAGGCTTCCCTGTCCTTCACTATCTCCCGAAGCTTGCTCAAACTCATGTCCATTGAGTCAGTGATGCCATCCAACCATCTCATCCTCTGCTGTCCCCTTCCTCCTCCTGCCTTCAATCTTTCCCAGCATCAAAGTCTTATCCAATTAGTTAGCTCTTTGCATCAGGTGGACAAAGTATTGGAGCTTCAGCTTCAGCATCAGTCCTTCCAATGAATATTCAGGATTGATTTTCTTTAGGATTGACTGGTTTGATCTTGGTCCATGTGACTCTCAAGAGTCTTCTCCAGCATCACAGTTCGACAGCATCAATTTTTTGGCACTCAGCTTTCTTTATGGTCTAACTCTCACATCCGTACATGACTACTGGAAAAACCATAGATTTGACTGTATGGACCTTGGTTGGCAAGGAGATCCAACCAGTCCATCCTAAAGGAGATCAGCCCTGAGTGTTCGTTGGAAGGACCGATGTTGAAGCTGAAACTCCAATACTTTGGCCACCTGGTGCGAAGAGCTGACTCATTTGAAAAGATCCTGATGCTGGGAAAGATTGAAGGTGGGAGGAGAAGGGGACGACAGAGGATGAGATGGTTAGATGGCCTCATTGACTCAATGGACATGAGTTTGGGTAAACTCTGGGAGTTGGTGATGGACAGGGAGGCCTGGCATGCTGCAGTCCATGGGGTCACAAAGAGTCAGACATGACTGAGTGACTGAACTGAACTGAACCTTGTTTGTCAAAGTGATATCTCTGCTTTGAAGCATTACGACAAGCAAAGCTGGTGGAGGTGATGGAGGAGATCGCATTGGGTTCCCAGTATTTGCAACCTGGAGAATCCTGGCTAACTCACAATCATTGTCCTAGGAACTGAACCCTTTTACCATCCTTGTCTTCTTAAAGCTCAGTGTGCTGGGCCTTATTATCTCCATTTTACACATGATGCATCAGAAGCCTGGAGAAGACCCCACTGCCACCAGCCTGTTTTGTTCCCACATGTCCCTCCCAAATACAGAATTTAGGAAGAAAGTAGCTTTAGTCACATGTATATGAGCAAGAAACCATGAGAGTCAGGAGGAGAGAGTCCATCAACATCCCAAAACATTGGACATTTGCTTTGGGAAGGAACAACATGTAGGAGAAAGAGCATGAGCTTTCGAGATGAGGAAGCCTGAGCTCAGATTCTGGTCCTGCTGCTTCTAGCCATATGAACTTGGACCAGTCATAAATTTTCTGCAAACCTGTGTTTCCTCTCCAAAAACATGAGAATGCCCATTTTTATCCTTATTATGTTCACAGTTTCCTTATCCTTGAACATAGAGAGCACATGAATAATAGCACCATGGAAGTCCTTGTTTGTTAATTTCACCACTGGTGCCATTTCTGAGTCTGTTTCTCTTTATTAATTTTCCTTCTGCTTGTGGGCCATATTTTCCTGCTTATTTTCATGTCTAGGAAATTTTTGGACACAGGAAAGTGCAATTTTACTTTATTTTCATATTTTTATTTCCCTGGTGGCTTAAATGGTAAAAAATCTGCCTGCAATGTGGGAGACCCAGGTTTGATCCCTGGGTGGGGAAGAATCCCTGGAGAAGGGAATGGAAACCCACTCCAGTATTCCTGCCTGGAGAATGCCATGGTCAGAGGAGCCTGGCGGGCTTTGAAGAATTGAACATGACTGAGCAATTAACACTTTCATAGTTGATTTATAATGTTAAGTTGCAGGTACACAAAATATTGATTTGATATAGTCATAGATTATAGTCCATTTACAATTATAAAGTATTGATTATATTCCCTGTGCCATACTTTATATCCTTGTGTCTTATTTATTTTGTACCTAGTAGCATGTCCCTCTTAATTCCCTTGCCCTCTCTTTCCCTTCCCCCTACCCAGCTTTCCTGTGGTAGCCACTCAAATAGAACTCATAGAAATGAGAACTACAATATATGAAATGAAGTATTCATTGGATGGGATATTAACAGCAGATTAGGCAGAGGATGAGATGGTTAGATAGCATCACCATCTCAATAGACATGAATTTGAGCAAACTCTGGGAGATAGTAGAGGATAGAGGAGCCTGGCATGTTGCACTCCATGGAGTTGCAAAGAGTTGAACCCAACTTGACGACTGAATAACAGCAACAAATGCAGTGTAGAAGAAAAGGCTAGTGACCTTGAAGATATAGCAATGGGAACTATACAAATGAAGCACCGAGGAAAAAATTAACAGAGCTTCAGTAACTTATGGGCTTCCCTTGTGGCTTAGCTGGTAAAGAATCTGCCTGCTTGCAATGTGGGAGACCTGGGTTCAACCCCTGGCTTGGGAAGATCCTATGGAGAAGGGAAAGGCTATCCACTCCAGTATTCTGGCCTGGAGAATTCCATGGACTATACAGTCCATGGGGTAGCAAAGAGTCAGACACAACTGAGCGACTTTCACTTCACTTTCAGTGATTTATGGAACAAAGTGCAATGATTTACCATATGTGTAATTGGAGTTTCAGAAGGAGGGATGGGCATATAAAATACATTTGGAGTAATAATGGTTTATTTGTTTAATTGAGGAAAATGATACAATCATATCCAGAAAGTTCAACCAACTCCAAGCAAAAGGAACACAAGGAAAACATCATCAAAGATCATCATAGTCAAATTAATAAGTAGCTTATAACCATTAATAGAAAATCTTGAAATGAACCAGGGGACAAAAGGGCACATTGTGTTAGGAAATGGAAACTATGTAAGCCAAAGATAGTGGAACAGCATTTTTCAAGTGATAGTAGAGAAGAACCACCAATCTAGAATTCTATATTGAATTGAACAAAAATACCTTTCTGAAATGAAGACTTTAAAAGAAGGAAACAATGCTCAGAGTGATCTTCAAAGTTTACTGTGAAAATAAGGGGCAGAGACCATACAACTCCCGGACCTGGCGTATGGTTGGCATTTTTCATATGCGTTCCATGTCATCTTGTCTCTAGGTTATGTGGTGGGTTCTGGAAACTTTTGGGTAGCCACCTGGAGGGATCAGGGGAAGACCTGACTCTCAGCTTCCTCTTGCCATCCTTCACAGAACATCTTGCTTAGAGGTGGTCTTCAGATTGCTCCTCTGCCTCAGCCATCAGACTGTGAGATTCTTGAAAAGTTAGGGTTGGTCATAGTCACCTGCCAGTCCCATCAGCAGCTGGCTCAGTGCCCAGCAGGTGGGGAGGGCTCAGTGAATGTTGCCTAGAGCATGTATAAGTGAGAGAGAGAAAGAAGGAAGGTTCCAGTCTACATAGCAGTCAGTGATGTGATAAAGCATGAATTGGATCGAATGGTTAAGGGGCTTCCCTGCCATTGAGAATGCACGCCAACCTCTTTATGCCAGCCTGCAAGGCCCTGCAATCTGGCTTATGCCTATTTCACTGACACTCCTCTCTGCCCCTCCATCTTCCTGCTCGTTCCTTGCAGCCCTTCTTCTCATCTCCCGAACATGCTGAACTTATTTCTAACTCAGAACCTTGCACTTGCTAGGCCCACCACCTTGATCACCTTCCCTTAGAACTCTGCAAAGGTCACCCATCCCATACAGAATTCTGCTCAAATGTCCCCTCCCTGAATACCCACCCCACTTGACCCCACCCCAAGCATTTCATATCCACGTGCCCTTCCTGGTCCTGTTTTCTTCAGTGTACCTGTAAATCCATTAAATGCTTGTTCATTTTTCCTTGTGGTTGTTGGTCTTATGCGTGAGAACATAGGCTCTGTGAGGGCAGCAATGTCTCCTTATTGTTCACAGTTTGATCTTCAGTACTTACTGAGTGCAACTGTATATATGTAAAGTATAATACATATACACATATATATTTACACATATATATGGAATTTATGTATATAATGCATATATACATGTGCATATATACTCACTGAGCAGTATATATATACATGTATAAATACATTAAGCAAAATATATATATGAGCACACATTTATAAATATGCATGTATTCATACCTAGGAAACAGTGTACATAGACATGTGTATATGTATATAGCATATACACATGTATGTATATGCATATATCTACACATATATATAAATGTATAGTATATATAAACACACATATCTATATACATATATACCTTCTAAGCAGCATATATATCTATACATCTATATACATACGCATTAAGTAGTATATACACACGTGTATTTGTGTATGTATAGTCATGTATACATATACCCAGGCTTCCCCAGTGGCTCAGTGGTAAAGAATCCATCTGCAATGCAGGAGACTTGCAGGAGACACAGTTTCAATCCCTGGGTCAGGGACATCCTCTGGAGGAGGAAATGGCAACCTACTCCAGTATTCTTGCCTGGAAAATCCCATGGACAGAGGAGCCTGGTGGGCTATAGTCCTTGGGGTCACAAAAGAGATGGACACAACTGAGCAACAACAACAATCCATATACCCACCATTCACATAGAGTGTATAGATACATACACACACTCATATATGTATATGTATGCCCACAAAGCAGTACAGTATATATTTACATACATGTATATATATATAAACACACATATATGCATATATATACACTAAGCAGTGTGTATATTTATGTTCACATACAATATTTATTTACATATACAATGTGTATATAATGCATATGACATGTATGCTACATAATTAAATGAATGAATATTATATAAATGAGTGAAAACCTTGATAATTAACAAATTAACTGATAAGAGTTAGTTGACCGGTTTATACTGACTGCTTCTGGATTAGGGTCCTGAGGAGAATTTCTGCATCTCCCTTGCTGCAAACTCTCATTTTTCACAGAGGCCCCCTCTCTCTCTCGAGGCTCACTCTCCCCGCCTCACAAGTTCCTTGTGACCCCTTGGAAGGTGGAGCCAGTGAATGTTTTTCTTTTGCTCCAGCAGAGAAAGTCCAGGCTGGAGTACTCTGCTCTGAGTCAACTTGAAAGTCGACAGGGCTTAATTATTTTCAAGGGAAGGAGGAAGATACCTTTGGGAGAACTTCCTGAGAAGTTCACTTCAAAAGTGTCTTTCTTGGATTAGCAAATGGGCCCTGTGCTTAGAGAGTCATAGGGTTGAAGCAAAATAAACAGAGAGTTAATTAAAATTCATGGAATAGCAGAGGCAGTCTGCACATAAAACAGGAGAAAGTGGAATAGTTATATGATAATAGCTTTTTATGTCCCTCAAAGGCAGATTCTGGATAAAACTGAGCAGGAGTTGCACAGATGATAATTCCAGACTCCACACTATCTTATTATGCAATGATGATCATTTCCACACACAAGCATATTATTAGCTGTCTCGTTCCACATTCCCGACTTTTACATCTGCGTGTGAAAAACTATTTGATTAATAGCAGACTAACCAATTTACTGCCCAGACTGCAACAAATCAATTTTGCAATTTTGAGAGATTTGGTCTTATATATCTGTTTTATCAGTTTGAATGTTCAGAAACATTTAACTGATCAGCATATTTTTTTCCCTTAAAAATGTACACCATTTTGGAATCGCTTTCATCTTTTAAGTTGCTGGGCCTCTAGGATAGGAGTAGGGGTGGAAAGGACAGCAGGACTTTGAGTCAGACAGTGAACGTTTCTGCCAACTGTTCTGTCCCAATGTTCGTCTGGGTACTTGTGAGGGTGTGGCAAGTAAGATGAATGAGGTCCCTGATGCCACCGAGTTGACGGTTTAGTAGGGAAGATAAATGCACAAACAGTACATGAACATGATCTCAGTGATGATAATTGCTCTGCAGAAAATGTGTAATGTGATGACCTGGGAGGGTAGGACAGCTTTCCTTGGAGGAGAGGGCAACAGTGAAGGCCTCTCTGAGATGGAGGCAGTTAAGCCAATACGTAGCTGCTAAGGTGACAGACCACGTGGAGATTCAGGGGGAAGAACTTCACAGACAAAAGCGGCCAGCCGATGCAAAGGTCCTGTGGTAGGGCCAGAGTTAGTGATGGGGTGGCAGCAGATGTGTGTAAGATGCCCAGCCAACGTTGCATCCTGCTGTAAGTGGAGGCCTGGCGCATATGTTTGCTCTTTTCAGGACATTGCAAGAGTTCATCGTTTTATAGCACAATGGTTAGACAGTTTCACCTCCAAGTCTGACAGAGCTGAGCTGGAATTTGGGTCAACCTGGTGACTCTGGGCAAGATGTCTAACTTCTCTGTGTCTCTGAAATGAGCTGTTATTCTTATGGAAGAATCAGTTTTAGAATTCTTTAACATGATGCTTTTACTGGCACCTTTCATCGTTCATGCAGGCATCTTTGATAAGGGTTGGAATCCATTTCTTTTGAGTGAAGTGTTTATTCCTTTCATGGGCTTCCCTGGTGGCTCAGATGGTAAAGAACCTGCCTGCAATGCAGGGGAACCTGGGTTGGATCCCTGGGTGGGGAAGATCCCCTGGAGGAGGGCATGGCAACCCACTTCAGTATTCTTGCCTGGAGAATCCCATGGACAGAGGAGCCCGGCTGGCTACAGTCCATGGGGTTGGAAAGAGTCAGACAGGACTGAGCAACTAACACGCACACACACTTATTCCTTTCATATTAATTAGTCCGTGTTTGGCTTGAGGCACGGGTTAGAGGAATTTGCTGGCTTCCATGGACTGCTTTAAGAGCTAAATATCAGAGGAAATGCAGGCTCACTCGCGAATGGCTTTCAAGCTTGGCCAGAGCAAATGATCCATTACTGACCAGTTTATTAATAACAGACGTCATTACTGATTTGCATTTCCCATTTTCCCACAATGACGTCTCAGTCCATCTTCTGGATGAGCTTCCCGAGGACTTTCTCTGCCTATAAACCGGTCCCAACCTTGATTCATCCTAGAGAGTACATTCCAGGATAAGGGGGTTAGAAGTAACAGGGCTGGTCCTGGACCCTTGTCCCCATGACTCCTTTTGGCATTTCCTAACCAAGCAAGTCCCTTATGACTCCTGAGGAAAACTGTGTGCGTGAGCAGTGGCAATAAATTATTTATAAAACACTCTTGGAATTACCTCCACACTCCTCTCCACCCTGTTGTTAGAAAAACATTCCCCTCCCCCCAAACACCATATCTTCCATGTTGTATGTTTGTATGTTATTTCCTTTATTCATTCATTCACAGTTGTATAGCTGGGATCCACTTTTTAACCCTTCTGTATCTCCCCAGTGTCCTCAGGACAAAAGCCAACCATATTGGCCTGCTTGTGCCAATGTGACAAAATTCCACAGCCTGAGTGCTTAAGCCACAGAAGTGGTTGTCTCACAGTTCTGGAGGCCAGAGGACACCAGCCCAATTGGATCAGGGCCTGCCCTCATGCCCTCATTTTAATTTAATTACCTCTTTAAAGGCCGTGTCTCCAAATGCCTCACATTCTGAGGTACTGGGGGCTAGGGCTTCACCATGCAGAGTTGGGGAAACACAATTCAACCTGCAACACCAACCTTTTAAACATGCCATGCAAGGCCATCTGTCTTCTGCTCCTCACATTTGTTGCCTTGGTTTTCACCACGGTCTATCTCCATGATGTCTGCCCTGCAGTGTCTCAGGTGAACGGGAGTGAGCATCACCTGATACAGATCAGAACTCACAGATGCAGGGTCCATGGGGTGCACTGTTTCTTAGCATCCCAAGGAGAGGCCAGTTCGGTTTTGAGTGGACCTGGACACACCATGGGGCTGTGCCCCAGGCAAGGGATGCCTCTCCATTCTGCTGACTGGGGACAAATACTTTAGAATCAAGTACCATGCAGTTCGAGCTTCCTGTGCTTACATTTTAGTGGACTGTGGAGAAAAGCCAGATGCCCAGCCCTGGAGGCCTCAGTGGCTCCCCAGGCCCAGGAGAAGTTGACATTAGGTGGTGACTTGTGATCCTGGCTGATTCATTGCCATATGTATTAGTCAATGTTCTCCAGAAAGACAGAGCTAATAAGAGGTATACAGGGAGAGATAGAGATAGGGTTATTTACGTAATTAGCTCACATCATGATGGAGGCTAGGAAGTCCAAAATTTGCAGGATAGGCTATCAAGCTAGAGATCCAGGAAGTTGCTGATATTGCTGTGCAAGATCAAAGGCCATCTGCTGCAGAATTCCCTCTGTTTGGGGAAGGTCGGTCTTTTGTTCTGTTGAGGTCTTAAATTGATTGGATGAGGCCCACCCACACTATGGAGAGCAATCTGCTTTACTCAAAGTCCACTTGTTTAAATTCATCACAAATTAATTTTATCTAAAAGCACCCGGTGGTAAAGAACCTGCCTGTCAATGTAGGAGGTGCTAGAGATGTGGATTTGGTCCCTGGATTGGGAAGATCCCCTGGAGGAGAGCATGGTAACCCGCTCCAGTATTCTTGCCTGGAGAATCCCATGGAAAGAGAACCCTGGCAGATTACAGTCCATAGGGTTTCAGAGAGTTGGACATGACTGAAGTGACTTAGCAGGCATGCATGCAAAAGCACCTACACATACAGAATCCTGTTTGACCATATACCTGGGCATCATGACCCAGCCAAGCTGACACATACAATTCACCATCACATCAAACAATTGTGAAATTGTTCCTGAGCTCCTTGGTGGGCCAATTCTGCACATCTCTTCAACATTCTCTATTCTTACCTTCATAACGTGTATGAATAATGGTCATAATCAAAATGGTGGTGGTGGTGGTTTAGTCGCTTAGTTGTGTCCAACTCTTGTAACCCCATGGACTGTAGCCTGCCAGACTCTTCTGTCCATGGGATTTTCCATTCAAGAGTACTGGAGTGGGTTGCCATTTCCTTCTCCCATAATCACAACAATAATAATTTAGTAAGTGCTTATCATGTAACCCTCAAAATCACCCACTAAGATAGGTACGCTCCTACCCCCATTTTACAGATGAGGAAGTTGAGAGCACTACTAACATACATGTTCCAGCTCTCTGTGTTTGCAGAGGGACTGTGCCCTCTCCTGGCAATGCACTTCCTTCCTCCTCCTCCCACACTTCCATCGTCATGACGCCAACCCTTGTTGACTGAGAAACAAGGAATGTTCAAATGCAGCCTCTTCTAGAATGCCTTCTCCTAATCATAGGTCCTGGTTAGGATTCCTCTTCTCAGGTACCTTAGCTTCATGTGCTTGTCCGTCTCACAGCACTGCTCTTTCTGAAGTAGTAATTATCCATTCCTCCAACTAGCTAGCCAGCCACAGAGGTCAACTAGTTGTGCTTGGCACTGTTCAAGTCACTAAGTAGAGAGCAGTGAATAAAAGAGAGAAAAATCCCTGTTTTCATGGGGTTTACACTATAGCAAGGGAGACAGACAAAAGGGAAACAAACCCAGAAGCATGTTTGGTGATGGGAGCTGGATGACAGGGGACACAAGTAGGGGGGTGGGGACTGAGGAGGGATTGGCTCGTTCACAGAAGGAGTTCAGGGATGGCTTTTGGGATAAGGTGACTCATGGGCAGAGCCTGAAGGAGGTGAGCAACCAAGACCGTAGATGTGGGGAAAAGCGTGGTAGACAGGAATGGCACAGAGGCCAGGGTAAGAAGCGAGCTGGGAGGAGAGTAACAGGTAGAAGTAAAGGGGGGCTGGGGCCATGCTGTATGGGGCCCAGGGACCTGAAGTGAGGTACTTTGTCTTCACTCTTGAGCATTGTTTGTTTATCCCATCAAATCTTGAGTGCTTAGAGCCATGTCATATCTTCATGGTTAGCACAGTGCCAGAACCATGGCAGGCATTTATCAAATGTTTATTGACTGAAATACTCATCCAAATGAGTATTTTCACAAAGCTAACTTTTGATCACTTTAACGAGGCTCCATAGATCATAGCCTTCTGCTTCTCATAATCATTCTTCCTTGTATTGTCAGGATTCTTTGGCCACGCCGGCTCCCGGCAACAGCCCACATGGAATTTCTGTGCCATGAAAAATCATTGTATAGTTTGTATATCAGATGAAGATGTTCTCAGGAGTGAGAAATAGAAAATCTGCCATTGGAGTGGCTTAAACAAAGAGGGTTTATTTTCTCATATAACAAGAAGTTTGAAGGTAGGTGGCACCATGGTAACAGTTTCAGTATCTCTGAGGCTCTTGTAGCCTCAAGATCACAAGCGGCTGCTGCAGCTCCAGACGTTACATATGTGCTCAAGGTAGAAAGAATAAAAGTGATGCAGAGGAGAAAATTGGAATCATCTGTAGCTATTACCCTTTATGCAGAAAGCGCAAGGTCAAAAGGAGAATAAAAGTAGGGAACAGGAGAAAATTGAAACCATCTGTAGCTATTCCCTTTTATACAGAAAGCAAAAGCAGAAGTCAAAAAGCAAAAAGCAAACTTAGAAGTCAGAAACAGTCTAATATCTCACGGGTCAGAACTATGGCCACTTCTGGCTGCAAGTGAGTATTTAATAGTTCATACTGCCTCCTTGAAGAAAATTGTCCTATTATAAAGGAAGAAGGGAGAGGATGCATTTACGTAGTTAACAATCATTGTCCGCCAAAGGCAATCTTCACGTCAGATATTTGAACAATGGTACCCAGCATGACCACTCCCCTTTCAGTTCAGTTCAGTCGCTCAGTCGTGTCCAACTCTTTGCGACCCCATGAATCGCAGCATGCCAGGCCTCCCTGTCCATCACCAACTCTCAGAGTTCACCCAAACTCACGTCCATCGAGTCGGTGATGCCATCCAGCCATGTCATCCTCTATCGCCCCCTTCTCCTCCTGCCCCCAATCCCTCCCAGCATCAGGGTTTTTTCCAATGAGTCAAATCTTCACATGAGGTGGCCAAAGTATTGGAGTTTCAGCTTCAGCATCAGTCCTTCCACTGAACACCCAGGACTGATGTCCTTTAGGATGGACTGGTTGGATCTCCTTGCAGTCCAAGGGATTCTCAAGAGTCTTCTCCAATACCACAGTTCAAAAGCATCAATTCTTCGGCGCTCAGCTTTCTTCACAGTCCAACTCTCACATCCATACATGACCACAGGAAAAACCATAGCCTTGACTGCTACTGCTACTGCTAAGTCACTTCAGTCGTGTCCGACTCTGTGCGACCCCATAGATGGCAGCCCAACAAGCTCCCCCATCCCTGGAATTCTCCAGGCAAGAACAATGGAGTGGGTTGTCATTTCCTTCTCCAATGCATGAAAGTGAAAAGTGAAAGTGAAGTCACTCAGTCGTATCCGACTCTTAGCGACCCCATGGACTGCAGCCTACCAGGCTCCTCCATCCATGGGATTTTCCAGGCAAGAGTACTGGAGTGGGGTGCCATTGCCTTCTCTGATAGCCTTGACTAGACGGACCTTTGTTGCTTTTCAATATGCTATCTATGTTGGTCATAACTTTCCTTCCAAGGAGTAAGCGTCTTTAATTTCATGGCTGCAATCACCATCTGCAGTGATTTTGGAGCCCCCCCAAAATAAAGTCTGCCACTGTTTCCATTGTTTCCCTGTCTATTTCCCATGAAGTGATGGGACCAGATGCCATGATCTTAGTTTTCTGAATGTTGAGCTTTAAGCCAACTTTTTCACTCTTCTCTTTTCATCAAGAGGCTTTTGAGTTCCTCTTCACTTTCTGCCATAAGGGTGTTGTCATCTGCATATCTGAGGTTATTGATATTTTTCCTGGCAATCTTGATTCCAGCTTGTGCTTCTTCCAACCCAGCATTTCTCATGATGTACTTTGCATATAAGTTAAATAAGCAGGGTGACAATATACAACCTTGACATACTCCATTTCCTATTTGGAACCAATCTGTTGTTCCATGTCCAGTTCTAACTGTTGCTTCCTGACCTGCATACAAGTTTCTCAAGAGGCAGGTCAGGTGGTCTGGTATTCCCATCTCTTCAGAATTTTCCACAGTTTATTGTGATCCACACAGTCAAGGCTTTGGCATAGTCAATACAGCAGAAATAAATGTTTTTCTGGAACTCTCTTGCTTTTTTGATGATCCAGAAGATGTTGGCAATTTGATCTCTCATTCCTCTGCCTTTTCTAAAACCAGCTTGAACATCTGGAAGTTCACGGTTCATGTACTGCTGAAGCCTGGCTTGGAGAATTTTGACCATTACTTTACTAGTGTGTGAGATGAGTAGAATCGTGTCGTAGTTTG
The DNA here is from genome assembly GCF_019923935.1 of Bubalus bubalis. NCBI lineage: Eukaryota > Metazoa > Chordata > Mammalia > Artiodactyla > Bovidae > Bubalus > Bubalus bubalis. The sequence continues at coordinate 13,624,431 of NC_059163.1, forward strand.
AGCATTCTTTGGCATTGCCTTTCTTAGGGAATGAAAACTGACGTTTTCCAGTCCTGTGGCCGCTGCTGAGTTTTCCAAATTTGCTGGCATATTCACCTTATTTAATCCTGATTTTTTTCACTTTTCCCCAATTTAGTTTTTTCCCCCGCTCAGATTCTTGCTCCTACAAGCATAACCAATGTCTTTAAATGTTACACTACAGCTGTACATCAATCAACAGGATTTGCTAAGTGCACTCAAGCTGAGGATGGGATGGGCAGCACAGCAAAGGTCAACTGAATCATGTACGAAGAAGCATCCAGGCTGGTCCATGGAAGGGCAGCACCAGCCTTTGCACTTGCAGAGTCCTGGGTTCCCAGCACAGCTCTGGATTCTCTGATTCTGGGGTCATCTGTTTGCCCAGAGCCAGGCTTGCCTGAGCTGAAGAGTGGGGTTCACAGTCCTGACCATAAAGGTCACTGAGGATGCAGCAAGATCCTGAAGACTCCAGCAAAGTGATTCTCAGCTGGCCTGCACGTCAGATTCCCCTGGGAAGCTTTTTACAAAATACACCATCCTAGGACCCTCCCGGACCTCTGAGGATGCTGCAAACTGAGGTCATCAGTGCTGTGAATGAACAGTCCACTGGGGACTACTGGATGCCAGTGTGATGGAGATTTTCAACACCCAGCGGTCCCCCTTCTCTGCCAAACTGGGATCAGTTCCCAGATTTCTGACGCACAGTATGCTGGCCACACGTCTTTCTTACGACAAGTCGCCTGAAATCCATGCTCACTAGCATTTATTTATTTGCCCCAATAAATTGTAATTAATAAATGATAAATCAATTCCTAACTGAATTAGACTAATGAGGGTTGTTAACTGCCAGTCAGCAGCTGGAGTGGCTCTGGCCAAACTGCATGTAGTCTGCCTCATTAATTGTGGTTTCTGGTGGAAGGGGGTCTGTGCTGCCCTGCTGAGGAGTGCTGGGGCCACCTGGGACCCACCTCCTCTGTTTGGAAGTTTCCCAGCACCTGAGCAGAGCTGACTGTTGGTGAGGAGGGCTGACATTGCCTCTGGAGCACCTGTCCTGAGCCCAGGAGGCTGAGATGCTCAACCCCTCCAGGCAACATCCTGTATCAACCTCCCTTCCTTATCTGGTACCCAGAGTCAGATGTCCAAGCCCTATGCAACTCATGAGCTCTGCTTTGAAAGCTCGAATTCGAATCCCATTTTGAAGAGTCTCCCCTAGCTCCTGAGCTGTCTCTGAGCTGCAGTGAGTGTCAACTTCCCCCTTCCCTGGGAGGTGAGAGCCATCTCTCAGCACCTTCGCCCACCATCAGTTATACCAGCGAGAGCTGGGGACAGGGTAGGGGGAACAGGGGCTCTTCCTCTCACATGGGTGTTGCCCAGACCCCATGGAATCACAGCCTCAGCTTTTGGAGATGATGCAGCTGACTGGACTTCAGGGCTCCTAGCCCTGGCAGAAGTCATGTCTGTTCCACACCTTTTCTGAGAAGACAAATGAAGAGTGACGGAGATGGGAAACCTTAATTAGTAGAATGATCCACCCACCATGTGTCTGCCTGCAGATGTGGATCTCAGGGCTGTAGAAGGGTCTCAGATCCCTGTGGACCAGGGCCCCACAGGGCTTTTGTATAGCACATCTTTGCCTCCTGTGGTTTTATACAAACTTAAAGTTTGTTGGTAAAGTTTGTGAGCCTTCAACCTCAATGCCACTAAAGAGCCTCTTGATGAAGATTAAAGAACACAGTGAAAACGCTGGCTTGAAACTCAACATTCAAAAAAGTAAGATCATGGCATCCAGTCCCATCACTTCATGACAAATAGATGAGGAAACAATGGAAACAGTGACAGACTTCATCTTCTTGGGCTCCAAAATCACTGTGGATGGTGACTGCAGTCGTGAAATTAAAAGACACTGCTCCTTGGAAGGAAAACCTAGACAAACCTAGGTAGTGTATTAAAAAGCAGAGGCATCATTTTGCCAACAAAGGTGCATATAGTCAGAGCTATGGTTTTTCCAGTAGTCACATATGGATGTGAGAGTTGGACTGTGAAGAAGGCTGAGCACTGAAGAATTGATGCTTTTGAACTGTGGTGTTGGAGAAGACTCTTGAGAGTCCCTTGGACTGCAAGGAGATTAAACCAGTCCATCCTAAAGGAAATCAACACTTAATATTGATTGGAAGGACTGATGCTGAAGCTTAAACTGCAATACTTTGGCCACCTGATGCGAAGGGCTGACTCACTAGAAAAGACCCAGATGCTGGGAAAGATTGAAGGCAGGAGGAGAAGGGGACGAAAGAGGATGAGATGGTTGGATGGCATCACTGACTCTATGAACATAAGTTTGAGCAAACTCAAATAGATAGTGAAGGACAGGGAAGCCTGGTGTGCTGCAGTCCATGGATGGGGTCACAAAGAGGCAGACACGACTGAGCGACTGAACAACAAGAACTTCGTGCCGCTGATGTACTGCCTAGAAAAACACTCATTTGGAGGTTTCATGAAATGTGCTCTTTAAGACATTAAGATTCGGGTGACATTTATCATCCCCCAGATGCAGCCAGGCTCTCTCACATCCTCAGTCTTATTTAGTTTCATCCCAGTGGGGCAGGACGGGCTTTGATAACTCAGTTCAGACAGATGCTGAGACAGAAGCTCAGAAAGGCAGCAAGAACCAGAGTGGGCATCGGAATTCAGGCTTTTGTCCATCATCTTCTTTTTTTGTTTGTTTTAATGGGCTCTGCTAGGTCCTTGTTGCCGTGCAGGCTTTTCTCTAGTTGCAGCGAATCGGGGCTACTCTAGGTGTGGTGCACATGCTTCTCAGTGCGCTGGCTTCTCTGGTTGCCAAGCACCAGCTCTGGAGTGTAGGGGCTTCCGTTGTTTCAGTTCCTGGGCTCTAGAGCATAGACTCAGTAGTTGTGGCACAGAGGCTTAGTTGCTCCATGGCATGTGGGATCTTCCTGGACCAAGGATCGAACCCAGATCTCCTACATTGGCAGATGGATTCTTTACCACTGAGCCACCAGGAAAGCCCCCACCGTCTTGTATCCGCCTCAGATTCACAGCCTGTTGGGGCCGAAAGAGTCCCAAGGTCCAATAGATGAGCAACTTGGGCTGCCTGGAGAAAACCCTGAACTCCCAGGCTGGCGACCACATCCCTGGTGTTATCCATCACAGCCCTGTTTCCCGGGAGAAGCATTGTTGGTGAAAAGCACTGGCTGGAGGGGCAGAGAGCCTGAGTTTGAGTCCCAAGGTGTGAAGAAGGTCTAAGACCTTTCTGTGTGTCTCTTCCTTTATCTGTCAAGTGAGGGTGTTAAGAGTAGTTACTGTACTGAGTTGAACAGTGTCACCCCACCCCCAAATTTACATGATGGAGCTGCTAGCAAGGGCTTCCCTTGTAGCTCAGTCGGTAAAGAATCTGCCTGCAGTGCAGGAGACTGGGGTTCGATCCCTGGGTTGGGAAGATCCCCTGGAGAAGGAAATGGCAAGCCACTCCAGTATCCTGGCCTGGAAAATCTCATGGACAGAGGAGCCTGGTGGGTTGCAGTCCATAGGGTCACAAAGAGTTGGGCACAACTGAACGACTAACACTTACTGACTTATTTAGCTGCTAGCATGGAGCATCCAGGATTGGTAACAACATTTAGAAATTAGAAGAGGCCAAGAAAGATTCTCTCTGAGAGCCTGCAGAGGGTACGGCCCTGCCAGCACTTTAATTTGGAGCTTCTGGCCTCCAGAGCTGTGAGACAGTAAATGTCTCCTGTGTTGAGCCCCCCAGTCTGTGGTCCTTTGATGTGGCAACCTGGGGAAAGGAAGACAAAACCCCGTCAGGATGTTGGGAACACGGTATCTGTTCTTCCTGCTAATTTTTTCCAGTGACACTGTACTCCTTGCTGGGTGTCCTAAGGCTCCATGTCCTCCTTTGTATCTTTCCTTTTCCTTGAACGTCTCTTCTTTTGACTTTGCCATCTTGCCAGCCTTTCATGACTCCCCTCTGGCATTAGCGCCTCCAGACAGCCTTCTCTGACAGCAGGTCCCCCCTCCCACTGCAGCCCCTTGTGAGTTAGGGAGTTGCTCCAAAGTCAAAGTGTTGTGGATTTGACACTGAGAAGCTTGTTGAACTCTAATTAGCACACTCAGCTGCAGTTTCCTTGCAGTTGAAGGCGGTTGTGCTGTTTAGCCACTAAATTGTGTCTGACTCTTTGTGACCCCACAGACTGTAGCCCACCAGGCTCCTCTGTCCATGGGATTTTCCAGACAAGGATACTGGAGTGGGTTGCCATTTCCTTCTCCAGGGGAGGGCTTCCCTGATAGCTCACTTGGTAAAGAATTTGCCTTCAATGCAGGAGACCCCAGTTTGATTCCTGGGTTGGGAAGATCCGCTGGAGAAGGGATAGGCTACCACTCTGGTATTCTTGGACTTCCCTTCTGGCTCAGCTGGTAAAGAATCCACCTACAATACAGGAGACCTGGGTTCGATCCCTGAGTTGGGAAGATCCCCCTGGAGAAGGGAAGGTGTACTCACTCCAGTGTTCTGGCCTGGACAGTTCCCTGGGCTGTATAGTCCATGGGGTCGCAAAGAGTCAGACAGGACTGAACGACTTTAAGTTTCACTCCCAGGGATCTTTACAGATCAAGGATCAAGCCCACGTCTCCTGCACTGGCAGGCAGATTCTTTGCGGCTGAGTCACCAAGGAATCCCTATATGGGCAGTACTTAGTGTAAATACCTGATCAGCAGCTCTTCCATGATGCCAATGTGGAGGGACTGTGGCATAGCCAGGGCTGCTTGCCCACCAGGATTTCAGAACCGAGCCTTGAACCCAGAAGTGGGGAGGCAGTGAGGGGCTTTCCCTTTTTGTTCTTTTGAAATGTTGGTCTGAACGTTCTCCCCTTTGGCTGTCACTCAGGTGTGCATCGTGCAGAAGCGAGACACCAAGAAAATGTATGCGATGAAGTACATGAACAAGCAGAAGTGCATAGAGAGGGACGAGGTGCGGAACGTCTTCCGGGAACTCCAGATCATGCAGGGCCTGGAGCATCCTTTCCTGGTCAATCTTTGGTGAGTGAGTCCCTCCAGGGCTGCTGTGAATGCCTCATGGTGCAGCCAAATGCAGACACGGCTCTGCAGCAGGAATCCTGCATTGTTCAGAGAGGAAATGGAATTTTCTGGGCTCGGATGTTCTTTTGAATATATTGCTGTGTATGCTTTCAAGTGACTATTGTCATTTTCTGATGAAATCATTAAGCACATGCTTAATTTTCATTCTATTCTCTTACCTGGTGAATCGGAATTGAAATTGATTTAGAAGAGAAGGTTGTTGTATGTTTGAGAACGCAGGTACAATGTTTTAAGAGGATGCCAAGTGGGAGTCTTCTAAGGGAATTTATCGAAAATCACCTGCCTGATGTTGATGGCAAGAAGGACTTCTGGGAGCTGATGTTTTACTCCACTCTGGATGGCTGCCCGGTGTGGATATGCTGAATTCCAACTTCTGAATCTGGCCCACAGGGCCCAGTTCCACCCATGTTCTGAAACTCTCTCCATCGCACTGCTGGCTCTTGTCTCTGCTTTGTGTCCTAGATTTGCCACTTTGCCGGTGGTTTCCCTGCCTCTGAGCCTTTGCATGTGAAGTCTCCTCTTTCTGAGACTTCTAATACCTCCCAGTCTACCCAGCTTCCTCCTACCAAATGCCTCAGATGGGCATTTTTGTGGGGAAATGTCATACATTGGAGACTGGTAACAAGTGTGTGTCTGTCATGTCTCCAGCCACACAAGTACTTCAGTTATTTGGGGGAAATAAAACCGCTTCATGTTTTAATTGCCACGCAAGAGAAATTTCCTAATTTACTTTTTATTGAGGGGACATTTGGTTTATTAATACTATATTTGTTTCTTGTGTACAACATTATATTTCTGTATACAGTCCAGTGTGCTCATCACCAAAAATTAAGCTTCCATTCGTCACCATTCAGTTGATCCCCTTTCATCATTTCACACTCCCCTGACCCCGCCCCTTTCCCGCTGATAACCACTGTGTTCTCAGCATGTATGTGTTTGTTTTTGATTGATCTGGTTTGTTCATGTATTTTTTGTTTGTTTTTTATATGCCACATGTGAGTAAAATCATACAGGATTTGTCTTTCTCCATCTGATCTATTTCTTTTACCGTAATACCCTCAAAGTTCATCCATGTTGTTGCAAATGGCAAAATTTCATCTGTATTTTTATGGCAGAGTAGTAATCAGTTATATATATATATACACACACACACCACATCTTCTCCATTCATTTGTCTGTTGATGGGCTGTTAAGTTATTACCATATCTTGGCCATTATAACATAGTTGTACAAATATCTTTTGAATGCGTATTTTTGTGTTCTTTGGATAAATACCCAGGAATGGGGTAGCTGGATCATATGGTAGTTAAATTTCTAAGTTTTTGAGGAACCTCCAGACTATTTTGCACAGTGGCTGCACCATTTCTGATCAGAAAAGCAGTATAGGTTTATTGCAAAATGCAGAAAATGATGTACATAAGAAGGCAATAGGGCTTCCCCAGTGACTCAGTGGTAAAGAATCCACCTGCCACTGCAAGAGACGTGGACTCGATCCCTGGGCTGCGAAGATCCCCTGGAGGAGGAAATGGCAACCCACTCCAGTATTCTTGCCTGGAAAAATCCCACAGCCAGAGGATTCTGGTGGGCCACAGTCCATGGGTTGCAAAGAGTCAGACCGGATTCAGAAACTAAACAAGAACAACAAAAAGGAAATGGTTATCTAGAATCCTACCACGACCAGGTTGCATTCTGGTGTGTAATTCTTTTTTTATAGTAAGTCCCTGCATATGAATGAATGTCTTTCCTAGACTGCATTCGTAAGTCCAGTTTGTTCGTAAGTCCAACAAATTTAGCCTGGGTACCCAACTAACACAATCAGCTGCATAATACTGTACTGTAATAGGTTTAAAGTACTTTTCCCACAAATTATTTATTTAAAAAACCCACAAAAGTAAAGAAAACATTTTTAATCTTATAGTACCGTATCTTAAAAGTACAGTTGTATAGGACCACAGCTGGCATACAGGGGCTGGCATTGAGTGAACTGTCCCCATTTTACAGATGGGGTAATTGAGTTACACCACTAGTAGATGGATGAGATGGGACTTGAATCCAGTCTGACTTCATGGCCCACGCTTGCAGCCCTTCTACCACTGCTGCTGTGAGAAGGCCCTGGCCCTTCCCTTCTTTGCCCACCGCTCCCCCTTCCTCCCTGCACGGAGCGCCTCCTGCAAGGCTTCTGTTTGGCTGCTCTGTCACCCTGCTTGCAGGGAGCATGGTGTGGAATCACTTGTCGGGCTCATAAGGACGCCATGGCTTTGAATTAATTACACGTCAGCTTTTCATCTCATTACACGGAGGGTGAATTACCATGGCCTTGGAGCGCCTGACTGCGCCCCTTCTCATTCCTCTCTTTTGCTGACATGCTCTATAACTGGCAGAGGCAAAGACCAGGCACTGATTAGTTTTCAGGACAGTTTGGCCTCTAGAGAATGAATGATGGGTGTTCCCAAGCCTGTGACGATCCAGGTTGAGTTGTCAAGTGCAATATTTTCACCTGTTCTGAAGCAAAGCTGTTCTGCTCTCTGGGGCTTTAGACAACTGGAGCAAAGGAAAAAGGCAATGAAATATCCCACCCCAAACAGAGGAGTTGTGCAGTAACAGGAGCCCTGGAGAGGTAGGGCATGGGAGAGGAGGGGGTGGAGAGATGAGGCAGAGAGTTCCAACACTTGAGCTCTGAGGTCTGATCTCCCAGGTTCTAATAACAGCTCTGCCTCTTGTAGGTGAAGAGGTTGCTATGGACTGAATTGTGTTTCCTCCCCACCCTCTCCCTGCCCCACAAAAATTCATATATTGGTACCCTAACTCCCAATGTGATTGTATCTGGAGATAGGACCTTTTGGTGGCTATTAAGGTTAAACGAGGTCATTAGGGTGGAACCCTAATCCAATGTGATCTTTACCTGTCTGCTTCCCTGGTGGCTTGGTTGGTAAAGAATCTGTCTGCAATGCAGGAAACCTGAATTCGATCCCTGGGTCAGGAAGAGCCCCTGGAGAAGGGAATGGCAACCCATTCTAGTATTCTTGCCTGTGAGAATTCCACGGACAGAGGAGCCTGGCAGGCTACAATCCGTGGAGTCACAAAGAGTTGGACATGACTAAGCAACTACCACCACTAATCCAAAAGGATGGTAGCCTTGTAAGAAGATGGAGAGAGTTCGAGTCTCTGCCATGTGAGGACAGAGCAGGAAGGGGGCTGCCTGCAAATCAAGAAGAGAGCCCTCACTGGAACACAACCATGCCTGCGTCCTGATCTTGGACCCTGATCTCGGGCTTCCAACCTCCAGAACTGAGCAAGAATACACTTCCTCTGCTTCAGTCTCCCATGTGGTGGTGGTTTTGTTATGGCAGCCAGAGCAGACTAGTACAGATGCCTTGAGAGTCATTTGAGTCTCACTTCTGTATCTCAGTTTCCTTCTCTGGAAAATGGAAGTGAAAAGGTGATCACATCGCAGGGTTGCTGTAAAGACCAAGCAGGGCAATATTAATGCATACAAGCCTCCACACGGTCCTGGGCCTGATGTGGCTGCTGGGTCAGGGACCTCCACTGCTGTTGGTAAGACTAACACTTGTCCTTCAGATCAGCTTTGGGCTGGCTGGACCAATTCTATCCTCATCTAGCAGTGAACATGAGGACATGCTTGCTGACTATTAGAAGATGGGTTGAGTTTTCAGTACTAAAGACTTTTGTCTCAATGGTAGTGGGGAGGTAGTTTGTGTGTATCTTCAGACTGTATTTTCAAAATCCAATTCTACTTACCAGATTGACTACATTTACTAGACTGTTAAATGTTCTATTTACAGCTGGGCAGGTGCCTCCCCTGCCCCATTTGCTGTTGAAGTAACTGTGGGGATGGGGGGGTGGATACCTGGCAGGACAAGATGAGAACAGATACCTGCAATTAATGTAAACAGTTCTCATAGCAAGTATTGTTTCTAGAGCCTTCCCTGAGTAGTGAATGGCTGAATCATGACACAGGTCTCTAACAGGCCACTGGAAGCCAAGAAAGAACCACTTAAATTAGTGGCTAGTTTTCCTTCGGCATTGAGACCTTTGATTCGAGTAAAACTACATAAGGTGTTGAATGATAGAGCTGATCTGTCTGAAGCAGGGGACAGGAAAGAAGGTTGTAGAGAGGACAGAGACAGGAACTCCCTTAGGGAACCTCTGATGAAGGACAAAGACCTGTACAGGGTTTCCCTGATGGGCTCGGTGGTAAAGAATCTGCCTGAAGTGCAGGAGACATTGAAACAGGGGTTGATCCTTGGGTCGGGAATATCTCCTGGAGGATAGCATGCAACCCACTCCAGTATTCTTGCCTGGAAAATCCCATGGACAGAGGAACCTGGCCAACTTCAGACCATGGGGCCGCAAAGAGTCAGACACGACTGAAGAGACTGAGCATGCACACACCAAAGCCCTGTATAAGGAATCACCAGTTACTGAGCAGCTTCATTTTCATAAAAATAATCGTCTTTGATCTTGAATATTGCTACAACCTCCCAACTGGCATTTCAGCACTTAGTCATCACCAGTTTGCCACACACAAGTTGTCTTGTTCAGCTCAGGCTGCCGTAACAGATTACCATAGACTGGTGGCTTAAATAATAGACATTTATTTCCCATAGTTCTGCAGGCTGGGAAGTCTGAGATGGGGGGCCAGCATGGTCAAGTTCTGATGAAGACCCTTTTCCTGGTATAGAGATGGCTGTCCTCCTGCTGTGCCCTCCCCTTGGTCTGAGAAAGAGAGAGAGAGGGAGAGAGCTGTCTTGCCTCTACTCTTAAGGGCACTAATACCACCACAAGTGCTCCATCCTCATGACCTGATTATCCCCAAGCCACTCTGTCTCCCTCACACAGGGGACTAGAGTTTCAACATATGAATTGGGAGAAGGGGACATAAACATTTAGCCTACAGCACAGGGAAAGTCTCATCGAAGTGCAAATCTAAGCCCACCCCACCTCTGATTAGAATTCTGCAATGACTCCCCAAAGCCCACAGAATAAACGTTTCTTCACAACCTGGCCTCTGATATTATGTTCGTCTTTCCTCTGGACGCCCACACCTGCTCCTGTCTTAGTGCATTTTTGTTCCAGCCACACTAAGTGATTAGTGGAACTTGTCATTCATCTTGTTGTTTTGATCCCTCCAGGCCTTTTACACTTGCTGTTCTTCTGCCTGGAATACCGATTCCCCTTTCTTCTCTGTGAGAACTTCTGCTCTTCCCCCTACAAGTATTCATTCATTAAATAGACATTTATTTGACTCTTCCTGGGTACCAGGCACTGGCTTAATTTCTTAAAAGAGTTTTTTTTTTCCTTCAATTTTGCTTGTAGTTGCACTGGGTCTTCACTGGGCTTCTCTGGTGGCCCAGACGGTAAAGAATCCACCTGCAACATGGGAGACCTGAGTTCGATCCCTGGATTGGGAAGATCCCCTGGAGGAGGACATGGCAACCCACTCCAGTATTCTTGCCTGGAGAATCCCCATGGACATAGACAGAGGAGCCTGGCGGTCTATAGTCCATGGGGTAGCAAAGAGTTGGACATGACTCAGCATTGCTGTGCATGGGCTTTCTCTAGGTGTGATGAGCGGGGACTGTTTTCTAGTTGCAGTGTGTGGGTTTCTCATTATGGTAGCTTCTCTTTAACAGAAGCACAGGCTCTAGGTGTGTGGGCTTTAGTAGTTGCGGGGCAGGAGCTCAGTACTTGCAGCTTGGGAGCTCTAGAGTGCGGGCCCAGTAGTTGTGGCACACGGGCTTAGTTGTTTCTCTATATGTGGAATCTTCCCGGACCAGGAATCAAACCCGTGTCTCCTGCATTGGTAGGTGGACTCTCATCCACTGGACCACTAGGGAAGTGCCCCTGTCTTAATTTCTAAGGGTCCAGAGAAGAAGAAGATCCTTCTGTCTCCTGCCATCTTGGAGTTCATAGGCCAGCAACTACCTTCTCCTCCGAGCTGCCTCAGGGTTGCTGCCCACGTGACGACAGGTAGTGCTTCCTTCTGGACTCTAGCAGAACAAGGCAGTTCAATCACATTTATCTGCTTGTACATCTGTTTCCTCCATTAGTGTGAGACTCTTGGGGATTGGGGCCATGTCTCATTCGCCTCTGTATTCTCAGCATCCACAGTGTTCAATAAATTAATTCTTTCAGTGTTTGTTAAGGATCTGCAGCATCTGTGCTGGCATTGGTGATGGAACAGTGAGCAAGATAGTCACTCCCGATCTTTACAGAGCTTACAGATGAGAGAGGACAGCCCCTTTAACCAATTTGTGCTTCTCTGTTCTTTTCCTTAAGTAGTCACTGTCCTCTGGGGGCCTGGGTAACTTAAAAAATATAGAGATAGCAAATGGCCACCATGTCCTGGGGGTCAGAGATGGGAAATGCTCATGGGGTTTTCTCAATTCCAATTACCAGCATCTTCTTTAGTCTCCATCACCATGGCAACTCCCTTACTAGAAGGAAGCAAGAGGTGATGCTGACATGTCCAGGGTCCTTGTCTCACCTTTTACTATTCAAGGATTTGTCAGTATCACTGGTCACTTGGTTTGTGCTTTCAAGATGTCAGATTTCCCAAATTTTACTTTTAAGTGGAATAGGTTTGTTATCCCTAAGGGAGTGAGTGGGGATTATAAAATGTCCAAGCTCCATTCTGATATCCAAAGGGTCAGCACTGAACTGTGGAAAGGGAGGGATGAGGAGCTACAGGTTGTTCCATGAAAAACCAGGCTGGAGGCAGGGTAGAATTGGGCGCTATGTCAGACAGTTCTTGTGAGTGAAGGGAGGTGGTCCATCAATCAATCAGGAAGGGTGTGGAGTTTGCAGAAGGTCAGAGGGAAAGCCAGGACTCCCTTGGACTGGCCAGTGGTCTTTGGAGCCCTCTGCTTCCCCACCTTCCAACCCCCAACACAGTCCCTTCTGGTGCCCATTTCTCTGACTCTTTCTTATACTTCCCATGTGTTTTTCTGTAATTAGGGCTCTCCATGGTCCTTGGTACTCATTAAAGTCTTCCCACACTTTATCAAGTGGTCTTAAGATCCATGTCTTAAAATCTTAGTAACACTATCCTATTTGGGTCATCCATGGTACGTGGCTCTTTTCCTATTTTAGCCTGATCTAAACTGTCTTACAACGCTTCCCTAGTAGCTCAGATGGTAAAGTGTCTGCCTGCAGTGTGGGAGACCTGGGTTCGATCCCTGGGTCGGGAAGATCCCCTGGAAAAGGAAATGGCAACCCACTCCAGTACTCTTGCCTGGAAAATTCCATGGATGGAGGAGCCTGGTAGGCTACAGTCCATGGGATCACAAAGAGTCGGACATGACTGAGCAACTTCACTGGTTCAAACCATCTTTCAAGGTGGATGTTCTTGTCTTCAGTTTACAGTTGGAGAAGCTGAGGATGGGTGGGTTAAATAACTCGTGCAAGATTAAGTAGCTGACAGGAGGTGGCATTGGGATTAGAGGCAACAATATACCAGGAAATGGTTAACAACCAGCAGACCAAGGGGACACAATGCAAACCCTGATTTGTAGTGTCAGCCAATTCCCATGGTGTAAATATTCCCATCATGGTCTGCTGTAGACTTGGTGTATGTGTCTTCCCTGGATTTATAGGTTTGAAGCCTAATCTGCAATGGGATGGTGTCAGGAGGTGAGGGCCTTTGGGAGTTGATTAATTCATGAGGGTGGAGCCTTCATGAATGGGATTAATGCCCTTATAAATGCCCCCATGGAGCTTCCTTACTCACTCCTTCCCCTTCTGCCTTGTGAAGACACAGCAAGAAGACAACTATCTATGAGCCAGAAGGCTGATGCTCGCCAGACCTCAAATCTGCCCACACCTTGATCTTGATCTTGGACTTCCAGCCTCCACAGTTTTGAGAAAGGAATTTCCATTGTTTATAAGTCCCCCAGTCTATAGTACTCTATTACAGCAGCAATAACAGTCTAGGAAATGGTTTATACCAAATTAATTGCATGCCAGCCAGCTTGCAAATTTTCTGAAAATTCAGCAATTGTCATGAGCCAGTATGAGCCAGCCCAGAATAACCCTGATAGGCTCAGGTCTAACACCAAAGCATTTGCTCTTCCTAAACTCAACTTCTAGGAGCCAGGCTCAGGGATAAGCCTCATAGTCTGAAGGTGAATGAGCAATGAGAGCGATGCTTTGAGAGGAATTAAAAAGAAGAAATACGGTGGTTAGAGATTGAGTAAAGCCTCAGTTTCTTCATCTGTACAATGGGTATAGTACCGCCCTCCTTTCCATGCTTTCTGAAGTCCAAATCAAATGTGTACCTGAAAGATCTATGGAAATGATATTTTTGTTAGCAAGATATATACATTCTTACACTTCCTTCTGAGAAAAACTGTGGGTAATAACATAAATCCCATGAACAGTTTGTGTGTATGAAGTTTCTGGTGGGAGGCAGGGAATGCAGTTAAACATGAAAAGTGAAGTCGCTCAGTAGTGTCTGACTCTTTGCGACCCCATGGACTGTAGCCTACCAGGCTCCTCCGTCCATGGGATTTTTCAGGCAAAAATACCAGAGTGGGTTGCCATTTCCTTCTCCAGATCTTCCTGACCCAGGGATTGAACCTGGGTCTCCTGCATTGTAGGCAGACGCTTTACCATCTGAGCCACCAGGGATGTCCTTTATCATGTTGAAGATTTAGAAATCTGCCTGCAATGCAGGAGACTCTGGTTCAATTCCTGGGTCAGGAAGATCTACTGGAGAAGGGATAGGCTACCCACTCCAGTATTCTTGTGCTTCCCTTGTGGCTCACCTGGTAAAGAATCCACCTGCAATGTGGGAGATCTGGGTTCGATCCCTGGGGTGGGAAGATCCCCTGGAGAAGGAAAAGGCTACCCACTCCAGTATTCTGGCCTAGAGAATTCCATGGACTGTATAGGCCATGGAGTCACAAAGAGTTGGATATGACTAAGTGATTAAACATGTAAGGATTTCGATAAAGATGAGGGAGTCTCAGTGACAAGCAATTTTATGTTAAGCTCTATCCCCAAGAGATACAAAAGTTGCATTAGGATATAATACATTTGGGAAGAGTGTATTCACTGTAGTGAGCTTAATTAAATTGGAAACCATGGTGTCCTTGTTCCTCGTTTTTGAAAGTCACATGGCAGCTCCCCATTTTCTTCCAGCAGTTGGGCACACACCCACCGCCAGTCCCTACTTCTGGTCTTTTGCACTGATGTTTCCTCTGTTGGGACAACTTCCTGGGGACACCTGCAGGGCACACCCCTTCACTTCCATCAGGTCTTTCTCCTGTTTGAGCTCTTTCTCTGACCACCCAATTTAAAATTGTGAGTTCCTCTCTACCCTGGCGGCTCCTAACCTTACAGTACATGATCCATTTTACTTATTCATCTTCTTTATTTTCTATGCCTCATTTAAACACACACACACAGACACAAAGGAAGGAAGGAAGGATTCCAAAAGGGCAGACTCTCTTGCATTTCCACTGCTCCTTCCCAGGGCTCAGGATCATGTCTTGGCATTAAAGACATGAAGTTACATGGCTCACTAAGTAACTGCTGAGTGAGGGATGGAATGAGTAAATGTCCCGTCTCCCCCACATAATGTGCAGGGAGCTGTAGGTGGCGACTTCCTTGGTTCTTTACTCTCACTAATCCACACTGACCTGGAAACCAAAAGCGAACCCTTTAGTCTTCTAAACCCAGTAGAAAGGATTTTGCTAATTTGGACACATGGGGTTTCACCCCTTACCTGTGATCCAGAGTAAAGTGTATGAAGCTGAGGAGTGGAAGTGACCTACATTCTGGTGGATAAGTGGTGGCTGCTCTAATAGCGAACTTATATTAAGCACCTGCTGGGTGCCTGGCATTGCACTGAGCGCTCCACTGGGGTCATGCCATTCATCATTCCCAGGGCCCTGTCAGCTGGCTCTGGGCCTCTCCACTTTACAGAGACAGCTGAGGCCGAGGGGGGTTCGGGCTATAAACGAACAGACTGTGCATCAGACTGGGGCTCTGCACCAGCGCCCACTGTCTTTGGACTCATGAGTTCATTCCTCCAGTACGTATTTATTAAGTGCCTGTTATGTGCCAGGTATGGTCGTAAGTGCTGATTATATGTGTAAAGCAAAAGGCATGGCTTCAACTGTGTGGAGCATCCCTGTTCCTGGTTTGGACAGGAGACAGGCAAAAATCCAATAATTATCAAAATACGGACAATTCAAGATTCTGGCAAGTGCTGGGAAGAGGGTGCGTGTGCCCAGGAAATTGACATTGTGGAGGAAGAAGAAGCATGGCATTTTCTATGGCGTCAGGGAGACTCCCCGAGTTAAGTGGCACCTCATGGATTTCCTGGCCCCCATTGCCCACAGCGGGTCCCCAAGGCAGGCATTATTACACATGGGGAAACTGAGGCTTGGAGAAGCTTGAGTGATTGATTGTATAGGGCCTCACAGTTAACAGGAGAGAGCCAGGATTCCTGCAGAACTTAGACTTTCCAGAATGTCACACCATCTACATTTTTATAGCTGATGCAAGAAGAGTTGTTTGCAATTGTATTAGAATTTTGAAGAGAAAACAGACCTGTCTTTGGGATTGTATCCACTCACTTCAGATTTGACACTTTCCTTCTCTGGGTGCTGGCTTGAAAGGCTTAAACTCTATCCCCTGGTCCTTCCCTGGTTTCCATGGAGACCCGGGGGGCCCAGAAAGTTCCTTAGAGGTTACTCGGGCCTGATGGGGCTGAAAGTCTAGGGACTTGGTTTCTGTCCTGCCTCATTCTGCGTTCATGTTTCTTCATATTCTACATGTGGCTTCATTTAAGGAAGAGTTTCTGCTGCTTGACGATGTTGACACCCAGCAGCCTGAATCGTCTCTCCTGCTCTGTGAGTCGGGGATTGGACCACCCGCAGCCTGCTTTGCGGGCTGAGAACGGGGCCCAAGCACAGGCAACTGTGAGAGGCAGAGCAGAATGACCCAGGCTATGTGATCAAATCCAAAGAATTACGGGCGTAATGAAACTACATCACAGTGTGTAAAACCAGAGGCAGCACATTTATGGTTAAAGAATGTTCTGTCACACACTTGTGTTAACTGCTGTACCCGGGTCAGTGATGGACACCACAGGGGACAGGGAAGGATGCCTGAACAGGCTCCCCAGCCACACTCAGCCCCCACCCAACCCGGAGCCTTGCAGTGCCTGGGGAAGTCAGGAATTATGGCCAGACAGAGGAGACGCACAGAAAACACGTCGTTATTGTCAACTCTCAGGAGTGTGTGCTTTGATGATAAATGGCATGGACCTAACAGAAGCAGAAGCTATTAAGAAGAGATGGCAAGAATACACAGAAGAACTGTACAAAAAAAATCTTCACGACCCAGATAATCACGACGGTGTGATCACTGACCTAGAGCCAGACATCCTGGAGTGTGAAGTCAAGTGGGCCTTAGAAAGCATCACTACGAACAAAGCTAGTGGAGGTGATGGAATTCCAATTGAGCTCTTTCAAATCCTGAAAGACGATGTTGTGAAAGTGCTGCACTCAATATGCCAGCAAATTTGGAAAACTCAGCAGTGGCCACAGGACTGGAAAAGGTCAGGTTTCATTCCAATCCCAAAGAAAGACAGTGCCAAAGAATGCTCAAACTACCGCACAATTGCACTCATCTCACACGCTAGTAAAGTAATGCTCAAAATTCTCCAAGCCAGGCTTCAGCAATACGTGAACCGTGAACTTCCAGACGTTCAAGCTGGTTTTAGAAAAGGCAGAGGAACCAGAGATCAAATTGCCAACATCTGCTGGATCATGGAAAAAGCAAGAGAGTTCCAGAAAAGCATCTATTTCTGCTTTATTGACTATGCCAAAGCCTTTGACTGTGTGGATCACAATCAACTGTGGAAAATTCTGAAAGAGATGGGAATACCAGACCACCTGATCTGCCTCTTGAGAAATCTATATGCAGGTTAGGAAGCAACAGTTAGAACTGGACATGGAACTATTTCCTGTTTCCAAATAGGAAAAGGAGTACGTCGAGGCTGTATATTGTCATCCTGTTTATTTAACTTCTATGCAGAGTACATCATGAGAAACACTGGACTGGAAGAAGCACAAGCTGGAATCAAGATTGCCGGGAGAAATATCAATAACCTCAGATATGCAGATGACACCGCCCTTATGGCAGAAAGTGAAGAGGAACTAAAAAGCCTCTTGATGAAAGTGAAAGTGGAGAGTGCAAAAGTTGGCTTAAAGCTCAACATTCAGAAAACGAAGATCATGGCATCTGGTCCCATCACTTCATGGGAAATAGATGGGGAAACAGTGGAGACAATTTCAGACTTTATTTTTCTGGGCTCCAAAATCACTGCAGATGGTGACTGCAGCCATGAAATTAAAAGACACTTACTCCTTGGAAGGAAAGTTATGACCAACCTAGATAGCATATTCAAAAGCAGAGACATTACTTTGCCAACCAAGGTCCATCTAGTCAAGGCTATGGTTTTTCCTGTGGTCCTGTATGGATGTGAGAGTTGGACTGTGAAGAAGGCTGAGCGCCGAAGAATTGATGCTTTTGAACTGTGGTGTTGGAGAAGACTCTTGAGAGTCCCTTGGACTGCAAGGAGATCCAACCAGTCCATTCTGAATGATCAGCCCTGGGATTTCTTTGGAAGGAATGATGCTAAAGCTGAAACTCCAGTACTTTGGCCACCTCATGAGAAGAGTTGACTCATTGGAAAAGACTCTGATGCTGGGAGGGATTGGGGGCAAGAGGAGAAGGGGACGACAGAGGATGAGATGGCTGGATGGCATCACTGACTCGATGGACATGAATCTGGGTGGACTCCGGGAGTTGGTGATGGACAGGGAGGCCTGGCGTGCTGCGATTCATGGGGTCGCAAAGAGTCGGACACGACTGAGTGACTGAACTGACTAACTGAACTGGGCTTTTGCCCTGAGAACTGTTTAAGAAATGGTGGTAAATGACAGTCTAAGTCCACCATGCTCCTGAGGGGCAGGGTGGGAATTTGCAAGGTTCTAAGTCCAAGATGATGATCCTTCCTTAGAAAACACATCACAAATGACCTTGAGAACCATGCTTCCTGCTACTGGATCTCCAGGGAGACCTGTGCTGTGCAGAACTTCCAGGGGACCATGGAATCTTCACACTCTCCTGCAACACAGTAGTTTGGTCCTCAGATGTTCCTGGCTGCCCGTGAGAGCTCTGTGGACCATCATTCCCCTCCATCACTCCTGATGCCCCATCTAAATGTGACCCCAACAGTGTGTTGGCCCCTTCTTTCTGCTTGTAAAACTTTGCCTCTGCAAGACTTGACTTCATTCCCCTGCTTCCCACCTGTCAGCCCATTCCTCCCAATGTATCATGAGCTGTCTTCCTGTGCTAGATGAGTGAAAGAGATGCATTGAGCATCGTTATCTTGGTCTGTAGATGAAAAGACTTACATCGGAAAGATGGAGGGGTTTCCCCAGCATCATCAGACCGTGAATTCGAGGAGTCAGTATTTTAACCCCCATCTGTCTCACTCCAAAGCCTGAGCATCTCTCACCATTTCCCCTGACTCCCCACACTCCATGGAAGCCTCGGCCACCATCCAGCTGGTGCAGATTCTCAACAGGAATAGCAGGTGTGCATGTTGCTCCTCTGTGAACCCTCTTCTGACTGCGTTTCTGAATTTCAGGGTGTCGGCACCCTGGCCAGGGCCCTTGCCCTGCACGGACCCACCCATGGCTCCTGAGGTGGGTGACATTCTTCACAGGTGACATTGGGCTTTTCATTTTCATCCACATTTTATTGGCCATGTATGAAACTAGGAGAGATATCTCTTTTTTCAAACTTTAAACTTTTTATTTTGTGTTGGGGTATAGCTGATTAGCAATGTTGTGGTAGTTTGAGATGAACATCGAAGGGAAATGCAGCCATAGATACATATGTATCCAGTCTCCGCCAAACTCTCCTCCCATCCAGGCTGGCACATAACATTGAGCAGAGTTCCATGGGCTGTACAATAGGTCCTTGTTGGTTATCCATTTTAAATGCAGCAGTGTGTACATGTCTGTCCCAAACTCCCTAACTGTTCCTTCCTCCCATTTTCCCCCTGGAAACCATGAAATCATTCTTTGAGTCTGTGAGTCTCTGTTTTGTAAGTTTATTTGTATCATTTCTTTTTAGATGCCACATATAAGGGATGTCATATGATATTTCTCCTTCTCTGACTCACTTTACTCGAACACTCTCTCGGTCCATCCATGTTGCTGCAAATAGCCTTATTTCATTCTTTTTTAATGGCTGAGTAACATTCCATTGTATGTGTGCCACATCTTTTTAATCCGCTCCTCTGTCAGTGGACATTTAGGTTGCTTAGGAGAAATATCTTAAAAGGTGGTGCAGAAAGAGCATCATTCTCAACACATGTGCAAGAAGAGATTTCTGGAAGTTTGCTGACTTGGAAGCCCGATGTGTTTGCTGGGTTGTTGACACATTGAGCTGGAAACCTACAAAAGCAGCCAGAGTCAGAAACCCTCCTCTCCCAGAGGCATCCCCTCTGAGCATCTCCATCCAGAGCAGAAATCCTTGCTTCCTCCTCTGGGTCCCCGCAGCATGTGGCTGGTGCTCTCGGTGATCCTTGTCAGAGTCTGCCCTGTGACTGTTCCATCTGACCATCTCAAAAGAGGGTTGTGGTTCATTCATTGACAAGAGGCCATCCTGGATCATCAGCTTCATCCAGCTCCCAGGCTTTCTTTGTCACATCACCCTGTTTTATGTAGAAAGCACAGCTCCTTGCTGCCTCTGGTGTTTGCTCATTTCTTTAAGGATTTTTTTTTTCTCAGAATAAATATGAGCTCCCCGAGGCCAGGGTCCTGTTTATCTCATGTGCTGTGTTTCCAGGATCTAAAACCAGATCGGGCACAGGTGGGCACCTGATAATCCATTTGTGGTGTTGAATTGGATGGTTGCACCCAGTCCACGGCTTGAAACATAGTACTTTCTCAGTGGATGGGAGAGAAAAGGGAGGGATGTATGGAAGAAATGGGGAGCCCGCTTGTTCTCCCAGTGGGTCCTTGAGGGTGGGGACCGTGCCTTTTCATCTCTGCATTCTTGGCTTCCAGCACAGAGAACACGTTTTGTGTGGATGATAAATTATCCCCATAACTTGCTGAGTTTAATATGCAAACATATGTGCCCCAGCAATGGAACGATGCACTTAAATGCTTCTTGATCTCAGAAATCCTTTTTGGCTTTCGTTTTTAATTATTTTCTCCATAATTCACAACAGAAGTGTATTTTCCTTTTGATTGGCAGGGCACGTACCTTTAATTTGCCAATATATTCTTTGGGATGGGTCTAAGGCCGTTGGCTCAGATGGAAGTGGGGAAATGAGGCATTTATAAGATGTATTTCTATCAGATGCATGTTTATGCCAGCCTTCTTGTTGCTGCCTCCCCTCCCTCCATGTCTTCCTTCTTATGCTAGCAGCCTGGCATTCCCCAGGCACATTTCAACCAGTAAAAAAAAAAAATGTTGAAATGACCTTGGAAAGTGTTTGTCCACTTTTCAGATGATAAATTGATTCTGTGATGTCCTGGAGAAGGAGGTTGGAGAGACCCCATAGTGGTCCCTCATGGTGATACGGTCATCATCTTCGTATTTAAAAACCACCTGCATATAATGGGCTTAACATTTCTGCATCAACTCCCTTTTTTTAATTTAGATTAACTTGATCTTAAAAGCTTGGTATCATCCTGTGAGTAAAAAGCTGTATTCTGTTGTCTTAAATAGAAGGCAACCCTAAGAATTTATACCTTGAAACTTACTGTGTCATTAAATTCTAACTAAATACTGTTGCCTGCCAAGGTGGTGAACCTGAGACCAGGTCTTTCGTGGCTTGAAATGGAAATTGACAGGTCATAGGAGAGTATTGAAGAGAGGCTGGCATCAAACTCAGAGTTTCTCCTCGATATAGTTAAGATGGAAATGCAATCGGAATTGGAGTAAGTGGCCCTTTGCTCTGCATTTGATGGCATTCAATGTTACGCCAGAGACACCTGGAACCATCTCACAGGTAGCACTTGTGATACAAGGCCCACACCCTCAATAATACTGGATGCTGACAGCCTGCTGTGAACCAGGTACCCCTCTGCAAAGTTCTCTTACTCTTCCTGTTTCCTTCTCCTTCTCTTTCTCTCTTCTTCTATTCCTTTTCTATCCTATAGTTTTGCTCCCCAAATTACTTAAAGTGACAAATTCTTAAAAATTGAGGATAAGATATATTGTTATTAAGCGAGAAAACCAAAGGAAGAACCAGTGTGGGGGATGTAGCTGATGAAAATTTCATGAGGAATAGTCCAAGTTGAGATAAACACGTGGCTCCACGGCCTTGAATCAGATGCTCTGTGTTACTAGCAGCGATGGAGGGTGCCATGGCAGACACGAACCCTGTTATCTCCATTCAAACCTCTTCAGAAGCAGCAGGTATGCAATCTGTCAGGACCTGAGTTGGCTTCTTCCTGTGAGCAGGTGGGCTTGAGAAATGACCCTTATCCTCAGGTCCTTGGGACGAGAAGTTATGCCAAAGTAGTACTCACTGACTCAGGTGCATACAGGGGCAGACAGGAACTAAATGGAGAAAGGGGTTGGGTCTGAGGAACACTGGGGTGTGGTGGGGAGTGTGGCCAACAGAGACTGTGGCTTTAACACATCGTCACCTGTGTAGATGGTGCAGGTGAGGGTTTGTGGGTAGAGCTAACCGGAGGTGCCCAGCTCTGTATGTCACCCACTGTTTGGGGCTGACTGTCTCTCATCACTTGCCATCCTCTTGGTCTCACTTGACTACATGGCATGATGGTGGGTGAACCAGTGGTTTTCAGGCTGAATTCTGTGACATCCCTTCAATGGCTGCAGGGAGAGATGAAGGTGTGATGCAAAGGGTCTTATGGCCGCAGCCCTTCTATCTGTCAATACTCTTAATTATTTTTTTTCAGAGCCAGGTCATCATCATTAATTATCCTGTTCATTTACTTCTTATTCTGTTTATTTCCTTCTTCCTCCAAAATGAATGCATCATTTCTGGGTCACCAGAACTTGATGATGAAGAGTTCACTCCAGAAATATTGGTAAAATGGAGGAATACTTGAATGATGAGTGAATATATTCTACTTTTCCAATAGTTATGGGGCTTCTCTGGTGGCTCAGCTGGTAAAGAATCCTCCTGCAATGCGGGAGACCTGAGTTTGATCCCTGGGTTGGGAAGATCCCCTGGAGGAGGGTATGGCAACCCTCTCCAATATTCTTGCCTGAAGAATCCCATGGACTATCATGGGGTCACAAAGAGTCGGACATGACTGAGCGACTTTCACTTCACTTCCAATAGCTATATTTCTTCACTAGTTCCCTTGTTTAGTTGCACTGATATCCTTAAGAATGTTATCCTTTCCTTCTTGTTTTTTCTAACAGTTTCTTTATTTTTGGAGTTGGCTTTGAATTTTATTAGATGCCTTTGGAAGAATCATCAAAATGCTTAGATGTTTGGTTTCCCTGACTTGAAATCTGGTTAATTATATTATTAAATATGTCAGAAGTGTATCATCTTAACTAGAATAAATCTCACTGTTATGTTTCATGGTAGAACATGTGTTGTCACTTTTTGAGGAAATAACAATGACAAAATAGCAACATCTAAAATGCACTAATCCTCTCTGCATGTCAGTTTCTCTTGAAAATGTGTTATGCTGTCTCATCCAAACCACTCCTGTGATAGACTGTTCATACTTCACTGAGTGGGAACTTCATTGAATCGATGTTAAAATAGGTGCATGGTGCCCAGCAATGGTTAATGTCAAAGTTAGCTATTATGATGCTTATAAAACTTTCTCTGCTTCCATGATAATTTGCTTAAAATATAAATTCCTTGAAGTCAACACACTGGAATAAAGGGTTTTTTTGGAAACATACTGTGACATTGCATTTCAGAACATGACCATTTAACAAATAGTCTCTACAAATGCCTCTTTCACCACTTTCTCACCAGGTAATTTCAGAAGCAAAACAAGATGATATCTTATAGTTGTTTTAATGCATGTGTCTTTGATTCCCAATAAGACTGCCTTTTTTTTTTTTTTTTTTGCAGAAGATTATTGGGCATTTGTTCAATAAATTCTTTCTGAGTGAATACTTGAGTTGTGTCCTGAAGGACAAGTGAAAGAGAGCTGCTATGCTTCGGTCTCTGGGGGACTGACTGGTTTGGGCAGGAGGGAGGGTAGAAATAGACCCCACCCACCCCCATTGCAGGACATTCAGCCGCATGGTCCAAGAGTCATCCATGGGTCATGTCTATTGACCATCACATAGTCTGCTGACCATGCCAGCATCATCATCTATTGACCATGCCAACATCATAGTCTATTCCCAGGAAGAGGCAGGGTTTCAGGGAGCGAAAAAGAAGAGGAAGGAGGTACCAGTTAGAGGGACCATGTGTGGAGAGGTGCCTCGCGTGCAAACTCTGTATCTTCTCTTTGTGTTTAGGTGAGAGACACGATGACAGATCCTAATTTTCTTTCTTTTTTTTTTTTTATTGGCCACACTGTATGGCTGTTGGATCTTAGCTCCCCGACCAGGGATTGAACCTAGGCCCTTGACAGTGAAAGCGCAGAGTCCTAACCAGTGGACCATCAGGGAAATCCCACAATGGGAGATCTTGATGTTTAGAATTCCTGCTGTGCACAGTATTTATACAGAGAAGGTGAATCCTGTCTTTCCCTCCCAATTCTGCACTTTTGTATGAGGTGCAGTGAGAGGGAACATCAGTCTAAAACACTCCAACAATTTCCATTTTGTCAGCACTCTTGAGCTTTGTACCAGGAATAATGAGATGTCTGAGGAACCCTGAGCCAGTCACCAGTTTCAGGTCTGGATGTTATGCTTAAAGGCATCTCAAGCTTTACAGAGACCCTGTATGGGACGTTCAAATGCAGATGAGTGGCCATCCGCCCTTCTCAACCACACATCCGGGGAACATCCGAACATCAGGCATGCAGTGAGTGCTGTTTAATTTAAGGATGCATGGTGGTGATTTGTGCAAAAACATCTCAAGTGAGGCAGGCCCACGTATATCAACATTGTGCGGGGAGTAGAAAGTCTAATAAGGTGTAGAGAGGAGCGGTACCATGGGGAACTATTTTAATGAATATATTAAGTATTTGTTATTAGCATATCTTGGTTGCTATGTGACCATACACACCTGAATATTTGAAAACTTATTAGTAGCCTATGTGGTTTGGAACTGGTGTCTCTAATCTTGCTTCTATTATAAATCAGCTCCTCAAAAGCTTCATTTTACCTCTCTGAATTGCTTCATGTTCCGAATTAGTGGAGCCCACCTTAATAAGATTTTATTGTGCGTCTTGAAATTAAATGTTCTCTTCTTGTCTCTTTGACTGAACTTGACAATGTGATTAAATTAGTTAACCTCACATTGAGCTCTACAAGTACTAGGCTCTTTGGATCCAATCTCCAGCACCAATGGTTTTAGACACTTATCTAGGTCTTTGCACGTGCTGTTCCATTTTCTTGAATTTTCTCTTAACCCTGTTCGCTGGGTGAACTCTTGTTTGCTCCACCAAACCCTTCCCAGCATTCATCTGTGAAACCTTCCCTGATTCCATCTGAGGGACACCTTTTTTTCTTCTTTTTTAAAAGTTTATTTTATTCATGTATAGTTGATTTACAGTGTTAATTTCTGCTGTACAGTGAAGTGACTCAGTTATACACACACATGTGTATATATATATATATATTCTTTTTCATTATTATTTTCCATTATGGATGTTGAATATGGTTCCCTGTGCTATACAGTAAGGCTTTGTTGTTGATCCATTCTTTATATAATAGTTTGCATCTGCTAATCCCAGACTCCCAGTACTTTCCACCCTACCCCATCCTCTTTGGCAACCACAAGTCTGCTCTCTATGTCTGTGAGTCTCTTTCTGTTTTGTAGGTAGGTTTATAGGGCTTTCCTGGTAGCTCAGATGGTGAAGAGTCTGCCTGCAGTTCGGGAGACCTGGGTTTGATCCCTGGGCTGGGAAGATCCCCTGACAAAGGAAATGGCAAACTACTCCAGTATTCTTGCCTGGAAAATCCCATGGATGAAGGAGCCTGGCAGGCCACCACACATGGGACTCCAAAGAGTTGGACATGACTGAGCGACTTCACTTCTTATTTGTGTCATATGTTAGATTCCACATATAAGTGGTATCAGATGGTATTTGTCTTTCTTTTTCTGACTCACTTAGTATGATAATCCCTAGGCCCATCCATGATGCTGCAAATGGCATTATTTCACTTTTTATGGCTGAGTAATATTCCATTGTATATATGTACCGCATCTGTTTAATCCATTCATCCATTGGTGGGGATTTAGGTGGTTTCCATGTCTTGGCTGTTGTGAAGAGTGCTGCTATGTGAGTGATGCTATTCTTGAACTCAGTGCTTGGATAGAAGTTTGTTTTCCCTGAAGAACTGGAATATATTTTCATTCTTATAATGAAAATTGTGTGTCTGGCTGTGTCATCCTCTCCTCTAAGATTGAAAGAAAGTTCAGAGCTAAACCACCTTAAAGAGGCTACATGATGCCTTAAGAAGAGAGAACTCCCAGACAGGTAGGCCTGAATTTGAGTCTCAGGCTGAAGGATTTGGGATGACTGAAACTTAGTTTTATCATCTGTAAAAGAGGACTAATGTCTAGTGCTTTAGTTTGAAATCTATGTTATTAAATGTCACAGAGATCTTCACACACTGAAGGATGTTCATTCTTCAATGTGATTTGTATGTTTATTTCCTGCCTCATTTCGATCAGCATTTCTCTACTGTTCTTTTTTTTTTTATTGCCTTGCTTTCTATCTGAAATTAAAATTCCTCAATCCCTAATCTCTAATTTTATCACCACTTTGTTTTCCATGTTTATGTTGTAAGTCACCTAAAGTCACTTGTAGGACTGGCCAAGACATACTGAAATAAGCTGTTCTATTTTTAAAGTGGTTGCAACCTTCCCACGTCGTGTGCGAGGGACACATGGCACCCGGGTCCTCCCTTGCTGCTTTTCTCCTCCAGGGTTGGGGCACTAGAACAGATCCACATGAATATGGAGCCAGATGGGCAAGTGCTGTGTCACTAATATATTGGCAGAATCCCCCCACCTTATCATGCGGTGCTGCCCAAAGCAGGTTTGGAAAGCTTGGTTTGGACTTGAGTCTGAATTGGAAACTTCTTCTTCCAGCTGAAAGCTAGAGATGAGGATCCAGAAACCCAGATGTGGCTGCAGAACTGAGTTATGACTAGTAGGCCCTGAATGTACTGAACCAAGTAGCCTCTTGGTGATTCAGACCTTCCTGAGCATCAGATCATTCTGGTGACTTTGCCAATGATGGATGCGGGGACCCCACTCAGTGGGGTGTAATTGAGACGAAACCGAAGCCCAGGCATCAGTGAGTTCCCAGGTGAGTCTAAGATGCAGCCAGGTTGAAACTGCAGAGCTGCTAGCCGCTCAGCCCTAGGAGGTGTGAATTAAATGGGTGCAGGAAGCAGAGGCCAGACTCGTCCTGGAACCCTGTGGATGGAGGAACAGCTGGCAGGAAAATACACACAGGTTGCTTTTTGAGGTTCCACAAATGGATGAGAGGGTCTGAGAAATTGGGTGAGCCTCTCCTCCTGTTTTAGGGAGTTGCAACTGAGTAGGAAAGCAAGAAGTAAAAGTGTCTCTGTTTGTAGATGAAGTTTCTATATATCCAAAAACAGTGATTAGGCAATCCAAATAACTAACATTTAAACATTTTCTTTTAAAAGATATTTTGTTTTTATGCTGGATAAGGCAATTGATTTTCAAATATTAAACCAAACTTGTATTCCCTGTATAAACTTCAGTTGGCCAAAAAGTATTATTCTGTTTTATATGTAACGCTGGGTTCAGTTTGGATAACATTTTAATATAGGGTGATTGTATCTATGTTCATGAAAAATATTGGTTTATAGTTGGTTTTCTCATAATATCTTGATTAGGTTTTTGTATCAAATTATGCTGATTACATAAAATGTAAGTGGGTGTTTTCTCTGCCTCTGTTCTCAGAAAGATTTGTATAAGATTCATATTTCCCTTAAATATTTGATTTAATTCACTGGTGAAACTTTTAGACCTTTAGTTTCTTTGAATTGTAATAAAAATAAATCTGCTTTTTACATTAAAAAAAAAAAAAAGAAAATCCTAAAGACTCACCAAAAAGCTGTTAGAGCTAATAAATGAATTCAACAGAGTCACAGGATACAAAATCAACCTGCAAAAAATTAGATGTGTTTCTACACAATAACAAAAAACTCTGAAATAAAAAAGCAAGCAAAACTATTTACAATGGCAACTTGCTGCAGAATCAGAAGTGCCTGCCTGGGAGTTTACACCCCTTCCAGGTGACCCTCTGGCCACTGACCAATGGTTCCAGGACTGTGAGAGCTCAGCTCTGTTGCACTGAGGAATGTGCCCTCTGGAGCTCCCTGCAGGACCAGGCTGAGGCTGTCTTTGCCTGATGTCATGCCCATTACTCTCTATCCCACTGGTCTCCCAGGGAGCACTCCTTAATGAATCACTTACTGATGAATCCACATCTCAGGGTCTTCTGTGTCTGGAAAATCCTAACTAAGAAAGGTGCTTATCTGAAATAGGAACTCTGTTCCAATTGTAGAACTCTGAAATGGTCAGTGTGGGGAGCAGAACAAACATGGTCTTTGGAACTTCTGGTTCCCCCATCTGAATCTGTGTTCATAGAAAAATGGTGATAAGTGAATGGCAGAGAACTCTAGAGCTGGACAGGGTCCAAGAGTTTAACTAGTGAGATTCCCATAATTCATATCAGGAGCATTTTATTGAATATGTGCTCTGTGGTGAGACTGTGATGGGCTGCAGAGGGGGAAACTGAGGCCCAGAGAGGGGGTGTGGGTCACAGAGTACATGAGTGATAGCGACAGGACAAGAACCCAAGTCTCTTGGTCTTTGTGCAAAATATAGTTCTAGTTCTTCCTCCTTCTTGGTGTAGCTCTGGTGGCTGTAAGTGAGGCTGGGGTTCTTGAGTCTCTTCTGCCTTTGCCTCATCTCCCTCACTCTCTCCAAAGACAAGGCAGGGTCCAGGGCATATGAGTCATGGAGGAGGAGTGTGGCCCATGGGCCTGATTGGACTAAACTAGACTATGTTGTCGGAGAAGGCAATGGCAACCCCACTCCAGTACTCTTGCCTGGGAAATCCCATGGATGGAGGAGCCTGGTAGGCTGCAGTTCATGGGGTCGAGAAGAGTCGGAGATGAATGAGCAACTTCACTTTCACTTTTTACTTTCCTGCACTGGAGAAGGAAATGGCAACCCACTCCAGTATGCTTGCCTGGAGAATCCCAGGTACGGGAGCCTGGTGGGCTGCCGTCTATGGGGTCACACAGAGTCGGACACGACTGAAGCGACTTAGCAGCAGCAGCAGCAGCAGACTATGTTGTCAGTGGCTGGAGCCCTGAGGGTCTCTCTGGATGGCTTCTCTACCTTTGCAGTCTCTGCTGATGACAGGGACAGTATTTTTTTTTTTTTTTTCGTAGATGAGCTGTGATTTCAGAGGTTTGCTCTTGGAAGGAGTAGGTAGAGAGTCTGGTGGCAATGATGATGGTGGACTGTGTTTGTGTTCAGTCACTCAATCATGTCTGTGATTTTATGGACTGTAGCCCACCAAGCTCTTCTGTCCATGGAATTTTCCAGGCAAGAATACTGGAGTGGGTGGCCATTTCCTCCTCCAGGGGATCTTCCCCACCCAGGGATTGAACCTGCATCTCTTGTGTCTCGTGCATTGGCAGGTTGATTCTTTACCACTAACACTGCCTGGGAAGCCCCCTGCATGTGATTCAAAGTGAGAAAACCTAGGATTGTGTTGAGCCCTTGTCTCTACTCTGGGCCTTTGGGGAGAATCTGTCCTGTCTTAGAGGAAGTCTTTCCTAACGACTCTCACCTTTCTTCCTCTCTCCATCAGAAGATGTTGGGACACAAGTTTAGGGTGGGGTCCTGAGGCAAAGGAGTAGAAAAGGGAGCTGGAGCTGGAGCTGGCTTTAATTCAAGCCATCTGGGTTGTCTCTGCTTAGGTCAAAGAAATATACTTGTCACCAGGGGCCCAGCCAATCCAGTCCAAGAGGGGCCAAGACTTCCCAGCTGGGAATTGGATTGAAAAGCTTGATAGTGTTCAGCCAATTGATTTAGTCTAGAGTGTCACCTTTTCTGTTTTATTCTCAAATCTGTGACAAGGTTTGAGGCTAGTTATAGGTTCTGGTCAAATATCTTCCCAGGTCATCATGCCTAACAGAAAAACAAAACCTCCAACTTGCCAGGTGGCTCAGGGGTAAAGAATATGCCTGCCAATGAGATACAAGAGACTTGGGTTCGATTCCAGGGTTGGAATGATCCCCTGGAGAGGAGGATGGCAACCCACTCCAGTATTCTTGCTGGGAAATCCATGAACAGAGGAGTCTGGAGGGCTGCAGTCCACTGAATCTCAAAAAGTCGGACACGACTAAGCACACACACACATCAAACCAACCCTCTTACAATTCCAACAAAAACTGTGACTTTCTTCTCTCACAATAATTCATCAGAACTTTCTTCTGACTCCCGAGTTTCCTTCAACTGGGGATGGCTCTAACAGTTGGGCAGGCAATGGCTCCCATGTAAGGGGATTTGTAGCAGCATCCTGCCAAATATTCACTTTCAGTAGCCCCTGCTTTTGGCCGCCCCTCCACTGAGCTGCCATACTTCTTGGAAACAATAAGGGGGTCAGTAGTGGACAATGGCTATTGCCTGGAGAGATTGTCACAGTTCTCTAGTCCTGAGCTCATAGCAGAGACATTACTTCTCAGGGTGGCTGGTGGCCTGGCAAGGGAGAGCCCTGGCAGATGGAGGGGCTGGCAAATGGAGGCCTTGGTAATTGAAATGACTGATGGTGAGTCATGCACACACGAGCAGAGTGGGAACAGTTGTGGAGGGGGAGGTGGAAGGCCCATCTGTGGAACCTTTCCAGAAACCCAGATCTGTTT
Source organism: Bubalus bubalis (assembly GCF_019923935.1). Lineage (NCBI taxonomy): Eukaryota > Metazoa > Chordata > Mammalia > Artiodactyla > Bovidae > Bubalus > Bubalus bubalis. The sequence continues at coordinate 13,654,668 of NC_059163.1, forward strand.
CTGCAGAGACGAGACAGCATCCGTCAGAACTGTTCTGCCCCCGTGAAGACAGACACACACATAAGGAAGAGCCTGAGCCAGGGCTCAGGAAGAAGAGGAGGTTGGGGGTTGGGCCTGGGTTGCCTTCATCTTTGAGTTTCATTGGCTGTATTCTCTGCTTCCTCTTTTCTCTTTAATTCCCTTTATATTGTTCATTCCACCTGGGTCAAAGTGCCATGGCAGATTCATCCCATTCTTGATCCACTTGATTCTTAACTTCTTTAAGTGGTTCTGGTTTTCCATGTTGATGGGTTGGCAGACTGGCTCATGGAACAAATCTGATGTGCCTATTGTTTTTGTAAATAAATTTTTATTGCAACACAACCATGCTCATTTCTTTATGTGTTGTGTGTATCTGCTGTCACATGACCAAGGCAAACTTAAGTAGCTATGTGTCCCACAGACTGAAATATTTACCCCACAGCCCCTATCCTGACCCCTGTCATCTCCCACTCTATCTCCATCTTCTCCAACTTCCTGGAGAACTAAAGCCTGTTTGATATGCCCCAGGCTGATCCTGCCACTTATGCCAGCTCAGACTAGTGAGAGCAGAACCAGAATGAGAAATAGGCTTTTATTTTTCTAGCCATGTGACATTGGTTGTGTATTTGTTGTCTCTCATCTGGATACTTCCTGTAATTCCTTCCTTTTTTCTCCCTCCAGCTCCCCACTTTTTAATCCCCAATTCCTGTTATGTACATTTGTTCAAAAACAAAACATTATGTGAGTTGCTATGAGTTGCTATGATGTTACAGGCCTTGCTGTATTGGTCAGGATGGGCTAAGCTATGCTGCAGTAACAAACAGCCCCCTCTTCTCACTGTCTCTAAACAGCAAAGGTCTGTGTGTTGTTCGTGCTACAGTTCATCCAGCCTGGCCTGGCAGAGGGTCCTGTTTTTCACAGGGATCCAGGCCTGTAGGTTGATGCTATATGGAGACGTATCATCCATGGTGGGCCAGAGGGAAAGGAAGCTCAGCTCCCAAACAAGAAATATCCATCTCTGGTCACAGCTCAGGGTGAGTTACAGGGCTCTGTCCAATCACAAGGGGGTCAGGAAACATGTTTCTACCACGTACCTAGGAAGGAAGGACAACTAGGTATTGCTGAGTAGAATGAACGATAATCAAACACTGGTGATATAGAGATAAATAAGAACAAATCATGATCTCTGTTCTGGAGGAGAACCAAGTGTCACACATGATTTACTGAGTTCTTACTGTATACACAGCATTTTGTAGTTGTTATGACCTTTGATCTTCACACCAGTCATGAGAAATTTCCCCACTTACAGGTGAGAAAACTGAGCCCCAGCAAGACTAAATAACTGAATCACTCATGCGGTGGGACTTTTAGGCATAATTCTGGCTTCAAACTAGAGCTCTGTCTCTGATGCTACAAGAGCCCCCAGGCTCCCTGGTCAAGCTCTGTCTTTGGATTCCCACCTGTGACTTCCAATGCCTGGTCATTGAGGTAGGACAGGAAGGAAGATCCATTTAAGAATTCATTGATCATCTCATGGTGGGTTGGAAAGAGATGAGAGAGTCTAATCTTGGCTTGAGTCATCCAAATCAATCCCTTCCACTTAATATGATTGTGTTGTTCAGTGTCTGACCAATTATTGTGATGCCTCACTAGCAATCTTCATTAAATTCCATTTTCAGAAATTACTGCCTCCCCTCTGTGAGATGTTCATGACTTTCCCTCCCACCCTTACCCCACAACCTCATTGCCTCTGTGAGGAAAAAACCCCAATGTCTTTGATTGATTTTCAAAGTCCAGCCCAGTTGGGTGCTTCTTCTCCTCACGGTCCCTCCTCCTTGTCCATCATGCTCTCTCTTTCTCCCAGCATCCACCCCTCAGTGCTTCTGTAGAACAAGAGGTTCAGGGCAGAGGAGATGCGTGTCTGGACTGAGACATTGACAGGAAAATGGATAGAAGGAGAGAGAGATTGGGAGATTAGGTATAAGAAAGGCAAGTTTACATTTCTTGATGGAGGCAACCAACAGTCAAAATTCTGAAGACGATGAGAGGAATAACAGTGTTCAAGAGAAAAATCTCATGAAATTGCTTTATTTCCACCCATTCTTATGTTACAAGGAGGCAAAGACCAGCCTTTCTTCCCCTTGTCTCTTGCCTTTTTGACTTTTTAGAGAACTGACTACATTATGTGTAATTCACCATGTCACTCAATAAAAGGTTGTTAAATGGAACTGGACAGATAATGACCATATAATAATCATAGTAGCCATAGTTTACATTGAACACCTATCAAGTGCTGGTCTCCATGCTAGATCCTTCATCTGCATTATCATACCTTTTTATTATAAACCTTTTGGAAGTGGCTGAGTGCCGAAGAATTGATGCTTTTGAACTGTGGAGCTGGAGAAGACTCTTGAGTGTCCCTTGGGCAGCAAGGAGATAAACCAGTCAGTCATAAAGGACATAAATATCAGCCAATGATATTCATTGGAAGGACTGATGCTGAAGCTGAAGTTCCAGTACTTTGGCCACCTGATGCAAAGAGCAGACTCATGGGAAAAATTCCCCACCTGATGCTGGGGAAGATTGAGGGCAGGAGGATAAGGGGAAGACAGAGGATGAGATGGTTGGATGGCATCACTGACTCAATGGATATGAGTTTGACAGTGAAGGACAGGGAAGCCTGGTGTGCTGCAGTCCGTGGTGTCGTAAGGTATCAGACATGACTGAGCAACTGAACGACAACAACAACATTCTACATAGGAGAAAATAATTTGGAAACTTTAAAGAATTGTGCAGAGTTGAAAGGCTAAAAAGAAATAGAATCAAGTTGTGGCCCCTCCCAAATGTCTACTTCAAAAACCCAGGCCATTTCATCTTCGCCCCAAGGACAATATGTTTGTCCTTACTTCTCCAAGGACAATATGTTTCATGTTGCCGATGCAAGGAATTTTGGTCAAATATGTGAATTTTAGAGACTGACTGCCTGATGTGGGTGTAACTTCGCATTTCCTAGAAGGCTTAAATTATGCATCATTGAAGCGCTTTCATTGGAAAGTTAAAATGTCAAACACACGCCCACAGCTCAGCACATACGTAATCTAGCAGCCATTTCCTTGAAAATAGCATCTTGTTACAAAGGCATAATGTCGCTGACTGAATCTCCAGCCTACGTATGCAAATGTAGGTTCTCTAAGTGCATTTGAGGAAAGAAATGGAGTCTGGTTGGGGCCAATGGCTTGAGCGCTGAGACATCCCCCTTCCATAGCTCCAGGCATGGGTCACCTAACAAAGAGGCCAATTCAGCACTGCAGTTCAGCAAAGATGAACATGGGATGACCCCTGGATCACTCTGCAATGATCCATTTCCTTTTTTTCAGGATAGCGAGCATGTCTTTTCAAGTCATCTCACCATCCTGGACCTCAGTTTCCTCATCTGTTCAATGGATATAATAATTGTGCCTGCTTCATAGGATTGTTGCAGAGGTTGGACAATAATACATAGGTCTGTATAGTCAAAGCTATGGTTTTTCCAGTAGTCATGTATGGGTGTGAGAATTGGACTGTAAACAAGGCTGAGTACTGAAGAATTGATGTTTTTGAACTGTGGTCCTGGAGAAGTCTCTTGAGAGATCCTTGGACAGCAAGGAGATCAAACCATCCAATCCTAAAGGAAATCAACCCTAAAAATTCATTAGAAGGACTGATACTGAAGCTGAAGCTTCAATACTTTGGCCACTTGATGCAAAAGAGCCGACTCATTGGAAAAGACCCTGTTGCTGGGAAAGATTGAAGACAGGAGGAGAAGGGGACGACAGAGGATGAGATGGTTGGATGGCATCACCAACTCCATGGACATGAGTGTAAGCAAGCTCCAGGAGATGGTAAAGGACAGGGAAGCCTGGTGTGCTGCAGTCTGTGGGACTGCAGAGTCAGACAGGACTGAGCGACAACAACAGAAAGTGCTCAGAGCAGTGAGCCAGCATTCAATGAATATTAGTTATTTATCATCATCATTCATTATCACAGTGCAGTCAGTTCATTCTGGAGTGATCACTGACTTTGGTGTCTGGTAGCTTGCAGATCAAATGCCTGCTCTGTTGTTTATTAGCCATGTAGCCTCAGACAAGTCCTCATGCTTTCTGAACCTTGGTTTCTTCCATCTTTGTGTATTTATCGAGTACTTTCTAAATGCTAGGTGCACTGCTAAGCACTTTTCATGTTTTCTGTCAGCTCCCAACAATACCAGGAGATAGATTATAGATTAAGGTTCGAAGAAGTTAGGGATTCCCTGGTGGCTCAGATGGTAACTAATCTATCTGCAATGCAGAAGACCCAGGTTCTATCCCTGGGTCGGGAAGATCCTCTGGAAAAGGGAATGGTTACCCATTCCAGATTCTTGCCTGGAGAATTCTATGGACAGAGGAGTCTGGTGGGCCATAGTCTGTGTGGTCCCAAAGAATCAGACACGACTGAGCAACTAACACTTTCAGAGAAGTTAAGTGAATTGCTCAGTGTCACACACCAGTAGTTAGTGGAACCAGATTTAAGCCCAGGTCTTTCTGCCTCCAAAGTTCTTTCTCTTAACCACCTCACTAAGCTGTAGGGGTTGGATACCCTATGTCAGAGGGTACTTGGGAGGTCTAAACTAGATCTGAAATGTCAAATACCAGTTAACAGTGGTTAAAATGAAGTGGTGCTCAAATATGCTAGTAGAAATATTTTATCGTTATGATTATGGACAACAGCCACATAGCTGTCCCACCCCCCTTTTCCCCTTCCCTCTCCTCATCAAGCCTTTCCCAGGATGTCCTAACCCGTTGTGCATATCTTGCTTTTCACCTCGTCTGTCCTTAGACCTGCATGACAGCCCAGGCCTGTCTGCTCTAGCCTTCTTGTCCTGGGCCCTGCTATCCTTTCTGCTCCACCATCTCTGTATGTTCAAACCTTAGCCGGTCTTACATCAAAAATCCCAAACCCTTCCTTTTCCTTGGAGATTTTTCTTGCCCTCACCTCAGACTAAACCTGAACTCCTGTGCTTTTGCATCCTTACAAGTGTGTATTATGAACTCCACTTGGGGCTTTATTGACTTGCTAGTCATTCCCTTGTTAGACATTAGACTCCATGAAGGCAGAGATGGGATGTGGAGTTCACAGTCATGTGCCCAACCCTGCAGTAGCCACTGGTGGATATTCAACAGCAGATAAATGGGCATTTAATACAGTCTTAAATCTGTTCCTTGGGACACAGTTACACGTTACACAGTGTACAAGAGTGTATTTTGATTAAGTAAGCTTTAGAAATTCTTCTTCTATCTCCGCTCCAGGAGTCATGTGAAAGGTGGTGTGCAAAGGCTCTGAGAAAACCATTTTAAAATTTTTTAACCCAGTGAACTCACTTGCCCATTGACCACCCTTCCCCACTCTCACAAATACCCATTATTCCTCAGACCTCTTCCATGGGTTTCTTGTAAGAAATTAAAAGTGAAGGCTATTCTGGTCCAGTGCTAATGGATACAATTTGTAACTCTGGTAGAGAGAGAGAAGTGGATAAAGAAATGGTAACCCACTCTAGTATTCTTGCCCGAAAAAACCCATGGATAGAGGAGCCTTGTGGACTTTGGTCCATTGGGTCATAAAGAGTTGGACAAGGCTGAGCACAGAGAGAAGGAGAGCTTCCCCCAAACTTGAAGTGTCTGGATGTAGAGCTGCCACTTGGGGAGCAAAAGTAGCATCAGCAACCACCAGAAGTGGCCTTGCCCACAGTGGGGTGACCGGAAGGACCAGCTCCCCTCCAGTGACGGAGCTCAGACCACAGGAGGTCACCATGCTGTGCCCACAGGCCTATGAGATTCAGGCGGAAGAGGGAGGGAGATGGAGACGGACAGCTCCGATTCCTTGCAGGATCTGTTGTTTATCGGTTTGTTTCTTTGGCGAAGGGAATTCTCCATCTCCTACAGGCCAGGTTTCCCTTGCACTGATTCACTCACTCTGCATAATGACCCTATGAAGTAGGCATCATTCCCTCCCAGAGAGAAATAAACAAACACAAACAAACAATCTTGTTTCACTGTTTAAAATGCAAGCCTGTTCATTTGAAACTTAAACAAATTTGCATTTTAAACTGTAAAGACAAGCAAGTGGGAAGTGTCCCTGATTTTCAAAATTTTTTTCTTGAACTATAGGTTATTTACAATGTTGTATTAATTTCTGGTGTTCAGCAAAGTGATTCAAATATTCATGCACGCACACACACACACACACACACACTATATATATATATATATATATGTTCTTTTTCATATTCTCTTCTTTTCATATTATTTTCTTTTCCATTATGCTTTTTATTTTTTTATTTTATTTATTTATTTTTTTTGGAGGCTAATTACAATATTGTATTGGTTTTGTCATACATTGACATGAATCCGCCATGGATGTACATGTGTTCCCCATCCTGTTTTTTATAAGATATTGAATATAGTTCCCTGTGCTATACAGTAGGACCTTTTTTATCTATTTTATATGTAGTAATTTGTATCTACTAATCTCAAACTCCTAATTTTTCCCTCCTCCACTCGTTTTTCCCTTTGGTAAATGTAAGCTTGTTTTCTATGTCTATGATTCTGTTTTGTAAATAAGTTTCATTTGTATCATATTTTAGATTCCACATATAAGTGATATTATGTATTTGTCTTTCTCTTTCTGACTTGCTTCACCCAGTATAGTAATCTCTTAAATCCATCCATATTGCTGCAAGTGGCATTACTCCATCCTTTTTTATGACTGAGTAATATTCCATTATGTTTATATACCAATCTTCTTTATCCATTCCTCTGTAGGTGTACCTTTAGGTTGCTTCCATGTCTTGGCTGTTGTAAGTAGTGTTGCTATGATCACTGGGGTGCATGTATCTTTTCAAATTGGGAGTTTTCTCTGGATATATGCCCAGGAGTGGGATTGATGGATCACATGGAAACTCTATTTTTAGGTTTTTAAGGAATGTCCATATTATTTTCCACAGTGGCTCTGCACAATTTACATTTCCATCAACAGTGTAGAAGGGTTCCCTTTTCTCTGCACCCTTGTCAGCACTTGTTATTTGGAGACTTTTTAATGATGGCCATTCTGACTGGTGTGAAGTCGTGCCTCACCATAGTTTTGATTTGCATTTCTTTGATAATTAGTGATGTTGAGCATCTTTTCATGTGCCTATTGGCCATCTGTATGTCTTCTTTGGAGAAATGTCTATTAGGTCTTCTGCCCATTTTTTGACTGTTTTTTTTCTGTTGTTGTAGTTGTTGTTAATGAGTTGTATAAGCTCTTTGTATACTTTGCAAATTAAGCCCTTTTTGGTCACAACATTTGCAAATACTTTCTCCCCATTTCATAGGTTGTCTCTTTGCATTGGTCCCTGATTTTGTTCTTAGTTCAGTGAATAAGGCTTTTAAAGTTCATTTTATGAGCTACCATTTATTTGCATTTATTATTTCATTTTTGTGACAGCCTTGGGAGGTGACATTACTGTCCCCTTGTACCTGTGAGGAAACTGAAGGTGAGAGTGTGATGACAATTCATTCATTGTCCTTGGAACAAATGGTTATTTTGTCCCTACTGTGTGCCAGGGAAAGGAATAGAGTTAAGGCAGGTGGTCCTACTTAAAGATAATATTACTACTGCTGCTAAGTCACTTCAGTCGTCTCTGACTTTGTGCGACCCCACCCCTGTCCCTAGGATTCTCCAGGCAAGAACACTGGGGTGGGTTGCCATTTCCTTCTCCAATGCATGAAAGTGAAAAGTGAAAGTGAAGTCGCTCAGTCGTGTCTGACCCTTAGCATGGACTGCAGCCCACCAGGCTCCTCCGTCCATGGGATTTTCCAGGCAGAGTACTGGAGTGGGGTGCCAGTACTACTGGTCTTTGTTAAATGTACAGTGTGCATCAGGGACTCTTCTGGTGTGCTATACCCCGAATGTTTGTGTCCTACAAAATTCATCTGTTGAAACCTAACCCCAATATGCTGATGTGTGCTGGTGGAGCCTTTAAGAGGTGATTAGGTCATAAGGGGGCTTCCCAGGTAGCACTAGTGGTAAAGAACCCACCTGCCAATGTAGGAGACATAAGAGATGTGGGTTCGATCCCTGGGTTGGGAAGATCCCCTGGAGGAGGGCATGGCAACACACTCGGGTATTCTTGCCTGGAAAATCCCATGGATAGAAGAGCCTGGTGGGCTACAATCCATTGACTGGCAAAGAGTCAGACGCAACTGAAGTGACTCAGCATGCAGTCAACGCAGATCGTGAGGGCAGAGCCTCATGAATGAGATTAACGCTTTATACAGGAGACCCCAGAGAGCCCCCTTGGCCCTTCTACTACATTAGGAAGCGGCAAGAAGAACATCTGTGAACCAGATACCAAATCTGTTGGAAGCTTCAGCTTAGACTTCTGCTCTCCAGAACATAGAAGAATAACAGTTTGTTTTTACTGTTTAAGGCCCCTGGTCCACAGTGTTTTGTTACAACTGCCCCAGCCCATCAAGACATAGTATTTTATGCAAGTCATCCTTTTTAATCCTCACGATTAGTAAGGAAGTAGATGGGATTAGTGTTCACATTTAACAGATGGAGAAACTGAAGCACAGGATTCTGAAAACACTTGTCCAAAGTGGTGCAGCTGCCCGTGGCTGACCAGGATCCGGCCCCAGGCAGTCAGGGTTATTTGCTAAAGTAATGCTCAGATATGACACCTCACAAAATAACCATCTCTTCCCTACAGCCTGGGGCCTTGCTGCCAGCCTAATTAAGAGCTCTTGGAACATAATTCTTGATCTTCTGCTTTATAGGGTCTGTGTGGACCATAAAAGGTACAAAAGCTGTGGGTGAAACCCAGCCCCGCCATGATCCTTTTGAAGAAGCCACCCATTGGTGGCTTAATCAAAGTCTTGTTCCGCCCCTGAAGTCAGAATGCCCTCGACACGCTGTGATTTAATCCAAATGCTCCCATTCTGTAATCTTAGCAAAGGCCACTGGGCGATCTCTCCTGCATTTGTCATCACCCCTTAAAACATGATATAATTGGAAGTTGCTGTGCTGGGCTGAGGGTAGGATGACATTTTATGCACATTCAATTTGGACATAAATGTCATATTTGCACTAGGTTGAGGCTGCCGGTTTTAAGGATAAAATGTTCGTGAGTGATGAGCAGACCTACAGGAAATCTTGCTGAGTGAGTTGAAAGCAGCTTCCGATGACCCAGGCAGAGAGAAATTAATTACTGCAAGCAGAAGGTTGGCATTGTTCTCTTAAAAGGAAATGTTTACGTTCTCTGCGTTTTCTTATTGCATCACCACAAAATAGATTCTCTCCATCCTCCTGCTCTAAATATCAGATAAGACCTGATCATGTTTATGTATATAAGTATCATATATGGGCTTCCCACGCGGTGCAGTGGTAAAGAATCTGCTTGCCTCGCAGGAGACACAAGAGACAGATGCATGTTCCATCCCTGGGCTGGGAAGATCCCCTGAACTAGGAAATGGCAACCTGCTCCAGTATTTTTGAAAATACTGGAGTCTAGAAAGTTCTGTGGACAGAGGAGCCTGCAGGCTACAGTCCATGGGGTTACAAAGAGTCAGACACGACTGAGCACCTAAGCACTATATGCATAATACATGTATACTGTTGTTGAGTAGCTAAGTCATGTCTGATCCTTTGAAACCCCTTGGACTGCAGCATGCCAGGCTTCTCTGTCCTTCACTATCTCCTGGAGTTTGCTCAAACTCATGTCCATTGAGATGGTGATGCCATCCAACCATCTCATCTTCTGTCGCCACCTTCCCCTCCTGCCCTTAATCTTTCCCTGCATCATGGCCTTTTCCAATGAGTCAGCTCTTTGCATCAGGTGGCCAAAGTATTGGAGCTTCAGCTTCAGCATCAGTATGAATGCATATATAGAAATACCCTCTTTATATAAATAATATATACAATGTATAATAATATATGATAAAATTATATATATCTATATTTGAGTCATTATGAATTAGCCATATATAGAGCCATTATGAATTAGCACCTCTATCTTTAAGACACTTCATATCCACTATTATTTTCATTTTGATTGAATTCTAGGTCTCATTAATGAGTGGGCTTCAACACTCCTCTTAATTGAACTTTCTCCCCCTGTAGAGAAGCCTGCCTCATTAAAATCACAAATGTTGCTTTCTTGGGGAAGCCTTCTCTGCCCCCTATTTCAGACGGTCATTCTCTAAGATTGTCTTTTTTCTTATTGATTTATATATGTTAAACATCTTCTTACAACTTATAGCTCAAATTCACATGTTATGGTAAATTTGGGGGCTTCTCTGGTAGCTCAGCTGGTAAAGAATCCGCCTGCAATGCAGGAGACCTGGTTCGATTCCTGGGCTGGAAAGATCTGCTGGAGAAGGAATCGGCTACCCACTCTAGTATTCTTGGGCTTCCCTGGTGCTCAGATGGTAAAGAATCTGCCTGCAATGCGTGAGACCTGGGTTCGATTCCTGGGTTGGGAAGATCCCCTGGAGAAGGGAAAGACTACCCACTCCAGTATTCTGGCCTGGAGAATTCCATGTACTGTATACTCCATGGGCTTGCAAAGAGTCAGACATGACTGAGTGAGGTGAATTTTTATAGAATGATCCTAGCTTTAATGGAAGTAAATGACCAGTTTTTTTCTTTTTAAAGTTAGTATATATCTTTGAAAAATCTTTCCCAGTCTCCAGACTATAATGAGATTTTCCTGTATTTTCTTCTAACAGTTTGAAATTTGGCTTTTCCCATTTGATTCTTAAATCCAAAAGATATGGTGTAAGGTGTTGAATTTTGTATATGGTGATATTTAGATTGAGTTTTGTCTTGTTCCTCTGGAGAGCCCACTATTTCCGCATCACTTACTATATTCCCTCTTGGGCACAAGGCCCCCCTTTCTTCAGTGACCTGCTGTGTCTTGTATCATTTTTTTGTACCTATGGGTTTGTTTCAGGGTTGTCTTTCTTTTGCTGTTTGTCTAACCCTACACCACAGTCACACGGTATGAATTGTTATAACCTGATAAATAATAAGAGAAAATTAAGAAGAAAATTTAAATCTCTTGTGATCCCATCAATCAAACTATCTCCGTCTCAGTTTGTTTGGCACGTTTTTAGTCTTTTGCTTTGGCCTATTTTTATACATTCAGGAGAGATTGTATATACAGGGACAAATTTTCATTTTTCCTTAACATAATTTTTTTTGTTGTTGTTGTTCTTCAATTTTATTTTATTTTTAAACTTTACACATAATTATTATTCTTCTTTAACATTTGTGATCCTTACAGATTTGAATTTTCATTTTTTTCCTTGAAATTGTTATTTTTTCCCCTATTTTTAGTGCATATTGACAAATGCTCCAGATTTGTGAGGTTTTTTTAATTTTGTTTTTTGAAGAATAGTTGTGTTAGTTTTGGGTGTACAGCAGAGCAATTCAGGTATATATATACATGTGTGTGTGTGTATAACTGAATCACTTTTCTTACATCTAAAACTAACACAACTGTACTTCAAAAACCAAACTCAAAACACCACACAGATTTGGAGCATGTGTCAATATGAATTAAAAATAGGAAACAATTATGTATGCATATATATACCATGTACTTATATATATATCTCCTTTTCAGATTCTTCCCCCTTATAGGTTGCTACAAAATATTGAATATGTTTCTCTGTGCTATACAGTAGGTCCTTGTTGGTTATCTATTTTATATATAGTAGCGTGTATATGTTAATCACAAACTTATTTTTTCAGCCCCCTTTCCCCTTTGGTAACCATAATCAGTACTTTGGCCACCTCATGTGAAGAGTTGACTCATTGGAAAAGACTCTGATGCTGGGAGGGATTGGGGGCAGGAGGAGAAGGGGACGACAGAGGATGAGATGGCTGGATGGCGTCACCGACTCGATGGACATGAGTTTGAGTGAACTCTGGGAGTTGGTGATGGATAGGGAGGCCTGGCATGCTGCGATTCATGGGGTTGCAAAGAATCGGACATGACTGAGCGACTGAACTGAACTGAACTGAACCATAAATTTTCCAAATTTGTGTTTTTATTATGATAAAGATATGAACAAAGGGTTTAAGTTTTAAGATGAAGCAAGAAAGCATTTCATCCAGAGAGAAATCAAGAAAGTTATTGAGACTCTAAGCTACGTACTTAACATAGCTCTTTTTTTTTTTTTTTTTTTTTGGCCACAGTGCACAACATGCAGGATCTTAATTCCCCAACCAGGGGTTGAATCCACACCCTCTGTGGTGGAAGCACAGAGTCTTAACCACTGGGCTACCAAGGAAATCTCACATAGTTCTTTCTTGTTGATAAATGAATGGTAGCAGTATGTGGAAAGGACTGGATCATCCATTCAAAACCGTGACACAAAGACATCTGGGAATGATGGATGTATTAAGAGTCTGATCATCACTTTTCAAGGCCTTTACATGAAAGCAAGACATCAGTTAGATGGGATCATCACTGAACCGTCTATTTCAGGGACAAACAGTGACCCCACACTGTGTGGAATCCTTTGCCTTCTGTGGTGTCAGTCATGACCCTTTCAGAGTCAAGTACTCTAGACAACATAGTGAGTTAACTCTAAGTTCGAAGTCAAAAGGGAACCATTCTGCAATCTGTATGGCAGTGGTGTGAATTGCAGTTTCTAAATAGGGAGTAGATCTGTTGATTGTTGTCAGGAGGTGTTCAAAGATCTTAGTCACTTCAATCAGATTTTACATCTTTCTCCAATTTGACTGCAGGACTTCTGACATCATTTCCACTCCAAACGATTATCTATTCAGCCGGCTCCAATTAGGGGACAGCACATAAATGCACCTTTCACAGGGAACACTCTTCTTTTGATTTCCAATAACAGCAGCTTCTCCTGTTCAGACATCCTGGACGTGGACTTTCTTTGTTCAGTCAACCAGCTTCCCATTTAGATTTAATTGTGTTTTTAAAATTTAGAGCCATTTATAAAATCATTATGGCTTAGCTTCTCCTGAAATTGGGTAGAGGACTGTTGATGGTTTTTGTTGTATTTGTTCAACATTAAAAGATGTTTTACCTAAGCCCCTCCAAGCTTCATTATGCTCCTTTAAATCTTCAGAGTAGGCACAACTCTGTGTGCTTTTGAACTTTGATGATGGAGAAGACTCTTGAGAGTCCCTTGAACTGCAAGGAGATCCAACCAATCCATCCTAAAGGAAATCAGTCCTGAATATTCATTGGAAGGACTGATGCTGAAGCTGAAATTTGAATACTTTGGGCACCTGATGCAAAGAACTGACTCATTGAAAAAGACCCTGATGCCGGGAGAGATTGAAGGCAGGAGGAGAAGGGGACGACAGGAGGAGATGGTTGGATGGCATCACTGACTCAATGGACATGAGTTTGAGTAAGCTCTGGGAGTTGGTGATGGACAGGGAGGCCTGGCGTGCTGTAGTCCATGGGGTCGCAAAGAGTTGGACATGACAGCAACTGAACTGAACTGAACTGAGGCACACCTGAGGTGCCTCCAGGAGTCTTTGAGATGAACAGGAACGTGACAGCTGGTATTATCTGACTCAGCAGTCTCTTCTCCACCATTCAAGTCACCGTTTATTGAGTGTAACTCTAAAGTAGAAAATGAAAATGTACCTGCACAGCTAAGGGCCTGGTGTGCCCTGCTCTCTTTCTCAGGGGCATTCTATTATGAAACTTGGCTGATTGGGGGAAAATCCCTCCTGTCCCTTATCCAAAATCAGCCTGCAAAGGATATCGACCCATTGGTTCCAGTCTTGCCTTTCGTGGTTGAGCAGGGTTAAATTTTACCTGTTCCAGTGTGAGTGCCTTCGTATTAAAGATCACTGATTCTTGGTGCTGTTCAGATGTAAATAGTTTGGGCTTTCCAGGTGGCTTAGTTGTAAAGAATCTGCTTTCCGGTATGGGAGACATGGGTTCGATCCCTAATCTGGGAAGATCCCCTTGAGAAGGAATCAGCAACACGCTCCAGTATTCTTTCCTGGAGAATCCCATGGACAGAGAAGCCTGGTGGGCTACAGTCCATGGAATCACAAAGAGTCGGACATGACTGAGCAACTGAACAACAGAGATAGTTAACCAACAGAGACTTACTATATAGCATGTGGAAGTATGCTCAATATTTTGTAATAACATACACACACACACATATCTGAATAACTGTACACCTGGAGCTGACACAATATTGCAAACCAAGTATATTTCATTTTTTTAACTTTTTTTTTTTTTTTGGCTACCTCTGAGTACCTCTGGTACTCAGTTGCTCAGTCGTGTCCAACTCTTTGCAACCCCATGGACCTGCTAGGCTCCTCTGTCTATGGAATTCTCCAGGCAAGAATACTGGAGTGGATTGCTGTTTTCTTCTCCAGGTTGTAGTACATGGGATCTTGGATTGCATGTGTTGCTTTAGTTCATGATCTAAAGAACAACAGAGGCTGAGATGGTTGGATGACATCCCCAACTCGATGGACATGAGTTTGAACAAGCTCCGGGAGTTGGTGAAGGACAGGGAAGCATGGCATGCTGCAGTCCATGGCGTCGCAAAGAGTCAGACACAACTGAGCAACTGAACTGAACTGAACTGACCGAATTGATGGCTTTAATAGTTGCAGCACATGAGCTCTCCAGTTGTGGCACTTGGGCTCCGTAGCACAGGGGCTCAGAGGTTGTGGCATGTGGGTGCAATTCAAAAGCTTAGTCACTTCAAGGCATGTGGGATCTTAGTTCTCCCCTGCACTGCAAGGCAGATGCTTAATCACTGGACCACCAGGGAAGTCCTCCAACTATACTTCAGTTAATTAATTTTCTAAAAAGACCAATGGGTCTCAAACTTCAGTGCACATCAAAATTGCTTGGAGAGCTTGCTAAAAGCACTGCCTTCTGGCCTGCCCTTAGAGTTTCTGATTCTGTAAGTCTGGGGTAAAACCAGAGCATCTGCATCTCTGACAAGTCTCTGGGGGATGTTATGCTGCTGGTCTGGGGACCACATTTTGAGGGCTTCTGCTAGAGACAAATAATATCCATTTATCTAGGTGCGAGGCATTTGTTATCTATCAAGGATACAACCTTTACCCTCACGGAACTTATGGTCCAGTGGAACTTAGTGTAAATACAAACAGCAAAGTGCCATGTTTGTCATGACAGGGAAAGGTTGAGAAACTCCGAGAGTATAAAGTAGGGGACCTCATCTGGTCAATGGGTCAGAGTCAGGGAAGCCTCCTCGCCAAAGTGATTTTTGAGCTGTGACCTGAAACATAGACTGGAGTTTGTCAGACTGAAGAAGGTGGGAGCAGTGAGAAGTTCTTTGCATGGGTGAAGATGGACGGCACATAAATACAAGGCGTGTGGAGACAGCCAGCGTGGTAGATGTGCAGAAAGGGAGGAAAAGCCTGGGGGAGGTGGAGGTGCTTTCTGAACTAGCTTCAGATGTCTAGTTTTTATTCCAAGGTCAATCAGAAGCCCCTAAGACGCATGGGGCTTTTAATCAGGTGAAGTGGGTGTGATGTTTGTTTTGTTGATTTATATTGATTTGTTGTTGTTGTTCAGTCGCTAAGTTGTGACCGACTCTTTGCAACCCCATGGACTGTAATCTGCCAGGCTCATCCGTCCTCCACTGTCTCCTGGAGTTTGCTCAAATTCATGTCCATTGAGTCAGTGATGCTGTCTAACCATCTCATCCTTTGCCATCCACTTTTGTGCGTGTGCATGTGTGTGTGTGTGTGTGTGTGTGTGTGTGTGTGTGCCAGTAACATGATAAATAAATAGCTTAGGCACAGCAAACCCAGCTTATGTAGTTGGGAGAAGTGCCAACGCTCAGCATCCTTGAGGCTGATTGCATTGCCCTGTGACTATCACCATGGCGCTGGCCCCCTTGAGCAGTCAGTAATTTAAATTATAGATTAAATTGATTTGGAGGAGGCATAATTTTGCATTCTTTGACCTAAAGGCAAGATTATGATTGTCTGATATAATTTAGGGTTCATAAAAATGCCATTGACCTACAGAATTGAAGTACTTTTCATTCTTCCTGGCCAGAAGGTCATTCTGCATTTTACGAGAAAGAAGCGGTGGGAGTAGTGGAGGGGAAGGGGTGATGGGGGAGGAAGCAGGCAGAAGAGTGTCCCTGATCACAGATTTTGCTATTATTGAAGGTATGGAGGTGTGCCAGTCCCTTTCTCCCTCATTAGTATGGTTTGAAGAGCAATGAAACTTGGAAGGAGGGAGTGAGCAAATGAGTTCAGGGCACTGGTTAACATATGGCTTTTATTATGGGATTGACCCTTGTACTCATGGGGAGTTTCTTAGGGCGGGACAAATATCACTGTTATGCAATGTGGCATCTGAAACCCATCTGACTTATTGTTTTAATTTGGAGAAAATAAGATCTCTTCCCAGTTGAACTTGTCTCTTAATATTAGTATCTGGTCTTGGGGACGGGCAAGGAAAAAAGAAAGGAAAGATGACTTGAGCATTCTCCTTCAGGAAGGACCAAGAGTGTCAGCATCAGTTAGGCAAGGATTTCAATGCTTGCTCTTGGTTTATTGAGAAAATTAATCTATGGAACTACAATCTTCTCATTTGAAAAATAGAGATAATACTACCAGCCTTATAGGATCTTAAGACATGTTGAAATTTATATGTGTAAGAAGGTCTTAGGCCTTCTAAGAACTTTTCTTAAATGGAAGCTGGTATTATTTTTTATTGGAGTGTAGTTGCTTTACAATGTTGTCTTAATTTCTGCTGTACAATGAAATGAAACAGCTATGTATGTACATTTTATCCCCTCCCTCTGGGACCTTCTCCCACTCCATCACCACGTTCCACCCTCTAGGTCATCACAGAGCACCAAACTGAGCTCCCTCTACTATGTAGCAGGTTCTCACTAGCTATCTCTTTTACATGGGATAGTGTATATATATCAATCCTAATCTCCCAGTTCACCCTCCCCTCCCCTCCACACCCACTGTGTCCACAAGTCCCTTACCTATGTTTATGTTTCTATTCTTGCCCTGCATATAGGTTCATCTGCTTCATTCTTCTAGAGTCCCATATATGTGTTAACATACAATATTTGGTTTTCTCTTTCTGACTTACTTCACTGTATATGATAGACTCTAGGTCCATCCACATGTCTACAGATGACCAAATTTCATTCCTTTTTATAGCTGAGTAATATTCCATTATATATATATATATATATATATATATCCCTTATTATTATTGTTGTTGTTGTTATTGTTTTCCATGTGACACATCAGTGGGTCAAGTACCTCATTATCAACCTCTCAGGGCTCTATAAATGGCTTAAATTTTTACTGCTGTTACTCAAGACCCAGCCCTGGGAGTTACACAGAGACACTTCTGCCTCATTGTTAGTTAACACAAGCCACTGGGCTAGCCTAGACGCAAAGGGAGCATAAGTAGATTGCACCTACTGATGGGGGTGGTGGCAAATAATTTGGTGTCCACCTTTAGTCTGCCATGCTGATTTGTGTGTTTAAAAGCTCACTCTGATTTTTGTGGGTAAGACAGATTAGGGAGCAAAAGTAAACAGCCTATTTAGAAGGCTTTTGTGATGGCCCAGGAAAGAGATAATAGTGTCTTGAGTTAGGCTTATAAATAGGAAGTAGATGAATTCAGTTCAGTTCAGTTCAGTTCAGTCGCTCAGTCATGTCTGACTCTTTGCGACCCCATGAATCGCAGCACGCCAGGACTCCCTGTCCATCACCAACTCCCGGAGTTCACCCAAACTCATGTCCATCGAGTCTGTGATGCGATCCACCCATCTTATCCTCTGTCATCCCCTTCTCCTCCTGCCCCCAATCCCTCCCAGCATCAGAGTCTTTTCCAATGAGTCAACTCTATGCATGAGGTGGCCAAAGTACTGGAGTTTCAGCTTTAGCATCAGTCCTTCCAAAGAACACCCAGGACTCATCTCTTTAGAATGGACTGGTTGGATCTCCTTGCAGTCCAAGGGACTCTCAAGAGTCTTCTCCAACACCAAACTTCAAAAACATCAATTCTTTGGTGCTCAGCTTTCTTCACAGTCCAACTCTCACATCCATACATGACCACTGGAAAAACCATAGCCTTGACTAGATGGACCTTTGTTGGCAAAGTAATGTCTCTGCTTTTCAATATGCTATCTAGGTTGGTCATAACTTTCCTTCCAAGAAGTAAGTGTCTTTTAATTTCATGGCTGCAATCACCATCTGCAGTGATTTTGGAGCCCCAAAAATAAAAGTCTGACATTGTTTCCACTGTTTCCCCATCTATTTGCCATGAAGTGATGGGACCAGATGCAATGATCTTCGTTTCCTGAATGTTGAGCTTTAAGCCAACTGCTTTCACTCTCCTCTTTCACTTTTATCAAGAGGCTTTTTAGTTCCTCTTCACTTTCTGCCATAAGGGTGGTGTTATCTTCATATCTGAGGTTATTGATATTTCTCCCAGAAATCTTGATTCCATCTTGTGCTTCTTCCAGCCCAGCGTTTTATGATGTACTCTGCATAGAAGTTAAATAAGCAGGGTGGCAATATACAGCCTTGACATACTCCTTCCCTATTTGGAACCAGTCTGTTGTTCCATGTCCAGTTCTAACTGTTGCTTCCTGACCTGCATACAGGTTTCTCAAGAGGCAGGTCAGGTGGTCTGATATTCCCATCTCTTTCAGAATTTTCCACAGTTTATTGTGATCCACAAAGTCAAAGGCTTTGGCATAGTCAATAGCAGAAATAGATGTTTTTCTGGAACTCTCTTGCTTTTTCCATGATCCAGCAGATGTTGGCAATTTGATCTCTGGTTCCTCTGCCTTTTTTAAAACCAACTTGAACATCTGAAAGTTCATGGTTCATGTATTGCTGAAGCCTGGCTTGGAGAATTTTGAACATTACCTTACTAGCATGTGAGATGAGTGTAATTGTGTGGTAGTTTGAGCATTCTTTGGCATTGCCTTTCTTTGGGATTGAAATGAAAACTGACCTTTTCCAGTCCTGTGGCCACTGCTGAGTTTTCCAAATTTGCTGGCATATGAGTGCAGCACTTTCACAGCTTATGTGAAGCCAGATAAAGGATTGAACCTTGTGGGTAAGAACTACGAAGGTCAGCCTATAGGATAGGAGGGATTCTTAGCAGTTGAGAGTCCCAAAGAGAAGATGAGAATAACTCCAGAATCCTCACTCAATATGGCTTCAGGAACCATCAGAGTGAAAGAAGGCCTAGGGAACTGACCAGGGTCCTGAAACTTTCTTTCCGTTGTTCATCCATTCACTGCCTCTGGGTTTGTGCTAGGCACTGTGATAATCTTTGAGAGTCTAAAGATCAGTAGGACAGGGTTCCAACATTCAATGAGTACAAAGTCCTTTTGTGATGATTAACAAGTATTCAAGAAATCCCAGGACGGTGTGATGTGCATGCCAGCCTGCTGAGGTCACATAGGGCTCTCTGGTAAAGATGACCTCTGAGCTGAATACTGAACAGTGGGGGACAGGTTGCAGGTCAGTTTGAGGGAGAGAGAAGGTGTTTCATGCATAAGCAGATGACAGGAACAGAAACATTAAATGCAAAACACCAAACAACTGGGCTGAGGCTGAAAAGACAGAGGAGATCTTTAAGAACCTCATATACTAGGCTTAGGACTTTAGATTTCATCTGAAGACAATGAGGTGACACAGGATTTTAAGTAGAGTGTGGTAGCATGAAATAATTTATTCTGTGGCTGGATCTCCTGGGAGTGTGGCCTTGAAAGTAGGCAGAAAGAGCAGAGGTGGGAGGTGAGTGAGGTTCCTGTTGCAGTAATCAACCAAAACAGTGGCAGTGAGAACCATTTCTGTGCTCTCCTCTTTATCAAGTTGACACCCCAAATAAGAATTTCTACTAAAAAAAAATCCAAACCATCCTATAAGAAATTTACTGGAGAATAAGCTGCTGTCATCATTTCTTCATGCTTCTCATAACTTTATTGGATTTCTGAGTAATTAGATATATGGCTTCACTTACACCTCCTTTCTCTATTGAAAATAACTGGCATGTTGAAGGAAACTGTTCCTCTGAGGGTGTCTGGCTATATCTGTTCCTTAGAGATGGCCTGTACAGAAGCAGTTCACATCCTTCTCTTTGTTACTGCCTCGTCCACCAGGATGGTGGGTTAAGGATCTATGGATCCAACTCTATGGATCTAACTCCTTCAATGTTGATGTTCCAGAATCTGCTGTTTGAAGGAAGTAGTAGGTTGTATGGGCTTACCTGGTGGCTCAGATGGTAAAGAATCTGCCTGCAATGCAGGAGACCTGGTTCAATCCCCGGGTTGGAAAGATCCCCTGGAGAAGGAAATGGCAACCCACTCCAGTATTCTTGCCTGGAGAATCCCGTGGACAGAGGAGACTGATGGGCTACAGTCCATGGGGCCACAAAGAGTCAGACACAACTGAGTGATTAACACTTATAATCAGTGGTATTTCTACTTTCACTAGTAGAATAAGCTGTATTCTTCACCCAACTTTACAACAATAAAATGCACCCAGTATTGCGTATGCTTTCTTGAGATGTTAAGCAAGTATCATTGGCAGGGCTTGGTGGCTTGATTCCTATTGGGAATAGGAGATAAGGGAAGTGGAGGATTCTTAGTGATACCTATGGTTCAGGCTTGGAAGTGTGGTTTTTAAAAATTATTAATTAATTTTGTTATTGGAGTATAGTTGATTTACAGTGTTGTATTACTGCTGTACAGCAAAGTGAGATATATAGATAGATAGATAGATAGATAGTTGTTCAGTTGCTAAGTCGTGTCTGACTCTGTGACCCCATGGACTTCAGCACAGGCTTCCATGTCACTCTTTTTTGGATTCTATTCCTGTATAGGTCATTACAGAGTATTGAAGAGTTCCCTATGCTATACAGTAGGTTCATTTTAGTTGTCTATATATAGTAGTGTGTATATGTCAAGCCCAATCTCCCAATTTATCCTCCCCTTTCCTCCTTGGTAACTGTAAATTTGTTTTCTACATCCATGATTCAATTTCTGTTTTGTAAGTAGGTTCATTTTTACCATTTTTAAAAGATCCTATATATAAGAATATCATATGATATTTGTCTTTCTCTGTCTGACTTCATTTAGTATGACAATCTCTAAGTCCATCCACATCACTGTAAATGGCATTATTTTGTCCTTTTTTATGGCTAAGTAATATTCCATTCCAGAGAGGGCAATGGCACCCCACTCCAGTACTCTTGCCTGGAAAACCCCATGGATGGAGGAGCCTGGTGGGCTGCAGTCCATGGGGTCGCACAGAGTCGGACACGACTGAGCGACTTCACTTTCACTTTTCACTTTCATACATTGGAGAAGGAAATGGCAACCCACTCCAGTGTTCTTGCCTGGAGAATCCCAGGGACTAGGGAGCCTGGTGGGCTGCCGTCTGTGGGGTCACACAGAGTCGGACACGACTGAAGCAACTTAGCAGCAGCAATATTCCATTCTGTATATGTACTGTATCTTCTTTAGCCATTCACTGGACATTTAGGGTGCTTCCATATACTGGCTGGTAAACACTGCTGCAATTTGAACATTGAGGCTCATGTATCCTTTTGAATTACCATTTTCTCTGGGTATATGCCCAGGAGTGGGATTGTTGGATCATACAGTAGTTCTGTTTTTAGTCTTTTAAGGAGCCTCTATGCTGTTCTCCTTACTGACTGTGCCAATTTATGTTCCCACCAGCAGTGTAAGAGGGTTCCTTTTTCTCCACACCTTCCCCAGCATTTATTGTTTGTAGATTTGATGATGATCGCTATTATGACCAGTGTGAAGTGGTACTTCACTGTCCTTTTGATTTGCATTTCTCTACTAAGATGGATAGTACGGAAGTAAGACATATTTGGGTGGGAGGGAAAATCACTTACTCCTGCTGTGAGATGGGCATATGCTGAGATGCTGTCAGTATTCTGCCTGTGCCCTTGCCTGCTCGAATCCCTTTCCCACTTGTTGATGGATCCCAGCGTGCTTCCCTCCAGCTTGCCAGCACCTACATGGTGCTTTGCTGTCGGGCTGCTCTCAGCCTTCCAGAACTTTCTTTGCCTGATGCACATATTGCTGGAATTGCCTGAGAATTTATATCCTCCTGGAGATACCTGGGTGTAGGTGTGTAGTCTTCAGCTCCCTTGAACCTCAGTCAGGGACATCTGAAGAGTGAGTGGTCTCCTTTCCTACCCCTCAGGATTCCCTCTAGGAATGTTTTCCTTGGCCTCTTTTCATGCTGGGTTCCACTTCTCTACTTCCTGACTGGTTTTCCTAGAAAGCCTTATTAGTAAACTTCTTTTAGACAATGCCTCATCTCAGGATTTGCTTCTGGAGGACCAAAGCAAAGGCTGGGATCAGTAATTAGTAATACTCAATTTAGAAAAGGCAGAGGAACCAGAGATCAAATTGCCAACATCTGCTGGATCATGGAAAAAGCAAGAGAGTTCCAGAAAAACATCTATTTCTGCTTTATTGACTATGCCAAAGCCTTTGACTGTGTGGATCACAATAAACTGTGGAAAATTCTGAAAGAGATGGGAATATCAGACCACCTGACCTGCCTCTTGAGAAACCTGTATGCAGGTCAGGAAACAACAGTTAGAACTGAACATGGAACAACAGCCTGGTTCCAAATAGGAAAAGGAGTATGTCAAGGCTGTATATTGCCACCCTGCTTATTTAACTTATATGCAGAGCACATCTTGAGAAACGCTGGGCTGGAAGAAGCACAAGATGGAATCAAGATTGCCGGGAGAAATATCAATAACCTCAGATATGCAGATGACACCACCCTTACGGCAGAAAATGAAGAGGAACTATAAAGCCTTTTGATGAAAGTGAAAGAGGAGAGTTAAAAAGTTGGCTTAAAGCTCAACATTCAGAAAACGAAGATCTGGTCCCATCACTTCATGGGAAATAGATGGGGAAACATTGGAAAGAGTGTCAGACTTTATCTTTTTGGGCTCCAAAATCACTGCAGATGGTGATTGCAGCCATGAATTAAAAGACGCTTACTCCTTGGAAGGAAAGTTATGACCAACCTAGATAGCATATTGAAAAGCAGAGACATTACTTTACCAACAAAGGTCCATCTAGTCAAGGCTATGGTTTTTCCAGTGGTCATGTATGGATGTGAAAGTTGAACTGTGAAGAAAGCTGAGAGCCGAAGAATTGATGCTTTTGAACTGTGGTGTTGTAGAAGACTCTTGAGTGTCCCTTGGACTGCAAGGAGATCCAACCAGTCCATTCTAAAGGAGATGAGTCCTGGGTGTTCTTTGGAAGGACTGATGCTAAAGCTGAAACTCCAATACTCAGGCCACCTCATGCAAAGAGTTGACTCATTGGAAAAGATTCTGATGCTAGGAGGGATTGGAGGCAGGAGGAGAAGGGGACGACAGAGGATGAGATGGGTGGATGGCATCACCGACTCGATGGACATGAGTTTGGGTGAACTCCGGGAGTTGGTGATGGACAGGGAGTCCTGGCATGCTGCGATTCATGGGGTCGCAAAGAGTCGGACACAACTGAGTGACTGAACTGAACTGGACTGAATGTCATTGAGCTGTGAGGATTAAATATAATACAACAGTGCTTCTAAGGAAAATTACTGAGGACCTCAGAGAGATTTTGTTTGTGTGGGTTGTATCTGTGAACATTTGCAATTTTAGGAATGAAAGCAGAGGAATTAAAAAAGATTTATTTATAAATGAATTTTAAATGGTAACAGTAAATCCCCTGCATGTTAACATTAATAAAATTTTTATTAAAAATGCCTATTTTCTTCCAAAACAAAACTACAGATAGAAAATGCCATTGTACATTTTTTCAAATTTCTGTAATATTTGGGTTTATGGAAAGCAATGTCCTTATATCTGCTTCCACTTTCAATTTGTTTCAATATGATGCTTTCATTGAAGTATATGAAGAAAACTCAGCCTCACACAGAGATGTAGTTGGTGGAGGGAGAAATATTTTGATGACCATTTTCAGATAATTTTGGATATTCATCTTTGATATTATTTGAAAATCCAGTGAGTGGCATTTCCTTAAAGATCAGTTGTGGTATGAAATCTGAAGCCATGTCAATGAATTTTTCATATTCTGTTACCTTAAAATCTTTCAGTCTGTCTTGAAATTTAAGTGGATCTTTTACCCCTGTATTATTTTGTAACAGAATATATCAGTAAATAATAATAATTTGGGAAACAGTCAATGACTGACTCAGACCTTCTCAGTATTGGCACACTCTATTATCCAATATTTAAAAATACACATTAATATCACTATCAACTCATCAGAAACATCTTTAAGTGTTGGAAAGCTGTCAAACTCGTGTCACAGACACTAGTTTCCTAAATGTCTACTTTTTCACTTGAAAACTCAAATTTTATTACCAGCAACAAATTCAATAAGATTTTTCTTTTCTTGAAATGACAGGCTGGCTTCATTCATCTTCAGGTTTGTCAGTAGGTCAATCGCTGAAGTAAAAATAGCATCTTCTGAGAAAAGTGTATGGATTCAGCTTATGAATTAAATGCAGAAGGGTTGGTTTGTTTTCTGGAGAGAAGTGGCTTTGTACACATTTCCCATCTTGTCACTCAGAATATTAGAAAGGATATAAGTTTAATACAGTTTTTTTCCTGCTTCATCAGTACCGTTCGTAAGTGAATTGGCTTTTATTTATGAGTGTGTAACAGTGAGAAACAAGTGCTGTTGGTACAGCTTGGTACCACTTTTTAAATTTGTACAAAGCGACCATCCATTTCACCCATCAGTTCATTTGTGCTCTCAGTAAGAACACATGCCAAGATTCGTAGGTTAGTCAGCACTTTGAATACTTCAGCACCCCTGTGGCAAGATCTTCTTTGATGATGCGTTAGTGCTGATACCAGAGGAATAGAAGCAAAACTGCAAATCCTGCCATATCTGTCAATTTGTAAGGCAAAAGTGCAGTTCCTTATTTGTTTGGATGACTCAGTCTTCATGTTCGCAACTAACTTCTTTGACGCCAAAGGTTACTGTATTGTTGGAAACTGGCAATGCTGTGATTTCTTTTGCTGACTTATCCTCCAGCAGGCATGCAGTAATGTCAGTGGTAGAAGGCTTTACTGGCCCCTGAGCTATCGTTTTCCTTCCTCAGGAAATGAAATGTGATAACTTATCCTGTAGCACATTTGAGTGAGTTTTCCATTTAAACCATGAAAAACTGCAATAAGCCAACTGCTTTTTTTCTTTTTTTTTTTTTTTGGCTTTTAAGGCGCTTGTTTTGTCTATGTCTAATTCATGTAATTCCTTTTTCTTCAAATTGCAAATGATTGGCCTTATAAAGATATCCCAATTCAACTGTCACCACAGTAATATTCTAAAATGCTGTATTCTATAGAACACAGAAAGATAAATTATTATCATCTGTGAAGCTGAGGGAACTAAGGTAATTTTGTTCGTTTTTTGTTGTAGTTTTATTTGTATTTTTACCTAGTTTCTTTGGAGAAGATTCCTCTCTTCCATGAGTCAGAATTGTCTGATATGTTAGTTTCATTTTTCTCAGCAGTTTTACTCACGGATGTTTCAGCTATGGGTTGGAGGAGGTGAATTGTCTAGATTTTTTTAAGCTAATGCTCTATCCCTAAACAGAAGACACATATATTATAAATGCTCATTTTTAAAGTAAATATTAAAAGGGGAATGAGTGCATGCTCAGTTGGGTTCGACTTGTTGCAGTCTCAGCCCACCAGGCTCCTCTGTCCATGAAATTTTCCAGGCAAGAATACTGGTGTGTGTTGCCATTTCCTATCCCAGGGGATCTTCCCGACCCAGGGATTGAACCTGTGTCTCCATGACTCCTGTATCTCCTGCATTGGCAGGCAGATTCTTTTACCACTGAGCCACATGGGAAGCCCCATCCTAAGTTATAAAATAACAAAAACTTTAGGTAAGATTTAAATTTTTATATTTTTATTTTCTAGAAATTATTTTGAAATTATTTTCTAAGTATTATTACAAAACAGGACAACATAGGGTAGTTTTGATGTGTCTGAGTAAGTATAAGGAGAACTTGTGGGTTTCAAATGAACAATTTATTGGATGATAATGAAATTACAGCTATTAAGCAGATATAACCAAAGATAGCTAATAACACAGTGGAAATTGTGAGACAAACAGAAATAATCTTTGACAATGAACATATGTATACCTCAAACTTGATACCTTAGAAAGGTCTGCAAAACACAAGAGTATATAATATGAACATGCGTTCCATTTAAATTTGACATCATAACATGTCATGTGGTTTTTGGAAAACTCTACCATATTCTCATGCGAATATGAAAGTTTGGGCAAATAAAGATTTAATAATATGAAAATAATTTTTACTATGTGGACACACTGAAAGGATCTTAGCAATCCCTATAATGGAAGCTTCAGGAATACCAATATTTAAGGAGTGGATGGATTATCAAGAAATTAGTGGAGATGGAGGAAACTGGAAGAATTATTGTCATAATGATGGGTATAAAACTGCCAACAGACCTATTTAGATAGAAAAGGATATATAAACTTCTGGA
The DNA here is from genome assembly GCF_019923935.1 of Bubalus bubalis. NCBI lineage: Eukaryota > Metazoa > Chordata > Mammalia > Artiodactyla > Bovidae > Bubalus > Bubalus bubalis. The sequence goes on from NC_059163.1 coordinate 13,681,345, forward strand.
GACAGATACAAGGAAATGGGAAGTAATCAAGGAAGCCGGCTGATGTAGGTACAGTTTCCCAGGTCCCCCAGGCTTCCTATGGGGTTGTACAGCAATAGGAGAGGTCGCCTGCCAGACTCAGGACACCGCTGTCACTCTCACAAGGAACTTATGGCCCTCACTCACATTCCTTATTTCACTTCTCCTGACATGTTTTATTTGTGTCTTCCTGAGTTGTAAGAGGTGAACAGCTCACGAACGACTTTTTCCATGCTCTAGCTGCCTTGCCTCACATACAGCAGACACTCAATAAATATTGATTGAGCAAATGAATGATGGATGTGACCTTAGAAGGAATAGTTCCCACAGGAATGGTCGTGGGTGGAAAAGAAAAGCCAGATGACAAAGGGCTCAAGACTGATGGTCAGGGAGGAAGGAGGAGAAACAAGTGTAAACACATCTTTAAAGAACATGAATGTAAAGAATGAAAGAGAGAGGAATCAAAAGGAATCAGTAACCCCATGAGGATCTAGGGACAAGAGAAAATCTCTTTTTTCAAGGGTCAGGATTATGAGAATCATGTGCTAAAAGGAAAGATCTAAGAGAGAAAGACGGGGAGAGGACACAGAGATACAAGAGAGAAAGAGCCCCAAATAAGGGTAGTAAGAAATTATCCATTCATTTATTCATTCATTCAGCAAATAGTCAATGTGCAATGTGCATGCCTGCTCAGTTGTGCCTGACTCTTTGTGACCCCATGGACTGTAGCCTACCAGACTCCTCTGTCCATGGGATTTTTCTGACAAGAATACTGGAGTGAGTTGTGATTTCCTTCTCCAGGGGATCTTCCCAATGCAAGGACTGAACCCTCTTCTCCTGAGTCTCCTGCATTGGCAGGCAGGTTCTTTACCATGGTGCCATCTGGGAAGCCCTGTCTAATAGTGACTGAATGCCTATTATGTGCCAGGTCTTGTGCTGACTGGTTGAGATGGAGAGCAGAAGGGTGGAGATGGGTCCTTGTCATGCACGGATTTGGAGATGAGCTAGTCTATCCCCATCCTTTACTAGCGGGTAGCTTTGGGCAAGAAGCTCAATCTTTGTAAACCCCAGATTTCTCATCTGTAGAATGGGTTCTTGTCTGTCTCCTGCATGAGGTTGCTGTGTATGGTGCTGTATTCAATGCCTAGAATTCAGTGGGTGCTGGGTGGGCAGCGTGGTGGACAAGAAGACATTTCCTGGAAACTGAATGCTTGATTTTGAATCCCAGCTCCATCATTTACTGGTTGTGTGACCTGGGGTAAGTAACTTAATCTCCTTCTGCCGTGGTTTCCTCTCCCTGGAAAGAGAAAGACAATGTATGTCCCTCTTTGTGTTATGGGGAAGTGGATGACGGGGGATGTAGCAAGGGCTTAGAACGGTGCTGGACCCTTGGACGGTGCTGATATTCTTCTCTCCTTTGAAAGGTTGCACTGAAGCACTTTGAATGGTGTGGATTTTCTGGACCATTCAGAGGGTAGTAAGAATTTGGTGGATCTGTCTACAGAAAGAACAGTGTCTTCCTTTGACTATTCATTCTAGATTGCAAGTCAAACTCAACCCAGTGACTTAATCCAAGATCATGTCCATGTGAAGATAACTGAAGATAAATAAAAGGTTATACCTTAGCCAGGAAGATCCCTTGGAGAAGGAAGTGGGTACCTACTCCAGTATTCTTGCCTGGAGGATTTCAGGAACAGAAGAGCCTGGCGGGCTGCAGTCCATGGGGTCGCAAAGAATCAGACACGACTGAGCAAGTAACACATGCCTTAGCCAAGTATGGCAGAAGTTCACCTGTGCTCGAAAAGCTGGCATCATAATTGACTAAATCCAGGTTATAACACAATTTGTTGTTTTGACTGGATAAAAGATTTGTCATTGAGGAAGAGAGGCTGTTGAGAACAGTCGGCTCCCATCTTGTTTAGCTAAAAAGAGAAGCATCAATTTGAACCTTTGAACCCAACAGCACTTTAGATTCTTAACAAGGCTGATAACATCAGGCCCTGTTTGTCCTCCTAAGAGTGGGTCTGCAGAAGTGAAGACAGAGGTGCTGGAGGCAGAGGAGGGGAGATGGGCTCTTGGCCCGCAGAGGTGGGCTTCAGTCCTGTCTTGTCACTTAGGAGCCCGTCAACAAACAAGGGGAACTGAGCACCCAGCACTGGGAGGCCTGCCGGGGGGACAGGAGAAGAATTAGACTCCAGGAGAACCAGAATGGGTGGGATGACTGGGGGATCCATTTGTGAGAGAATCTGGATACTTACTGCCCGTCAGCTGTGGTGTGTTGCTGGACAAAGCTGCCTCTCAGGCCAGGTTGTACTGGGGAAGTTATTTTTTTCTTTTTCATCCCCAGGAAGAAAACTTTATTTTTTTCTGTATAGCTGAGCCCAGAGTACTCCTTATGATAAAGGCAGAAAATGATTCATCTTGGCTACTTCCTCTTGGGTATTGTGAGATGTAGAGCAATTCAGGACATGACCACATAGCTGGTTATGGTTATTCTCTGCCCATAAGCTCTTCAGGGGCAAACAATATGCCTGAGGTTTGTATCTCCAGCACCTAAGAGATTACCTGGGAAAAGGAAGGTTTTCAATTCATGTCCATTGATGACACAAAAATATGCTTCAGTTTTAGATTTTTGGGGTGGTCAGTGTGACAAACAAATTCACTCTTAGAAAAATTTCCTGGAGATGCAAGACAGATTCTTCTGCCTGGGTTTTTTTTATTGAAATATAACTGAAACATACCATTATATCAGTTGCCGATGTACAACACAATGGTCAGGACTTACTTGTCTCACAATTGGAAGTTTGTAATTTTTGACCACTTTCCAAAGGTGAAGACTCAAGGAGAACTTATTCTCAAAAAGTTCATCTTTACAGTCAGCTGTAGTGTCTCCAGTCATTTTCCTCCTGTTTCAGGTTCTGTTTTCTACCTGCTTCTACGTGGAACTCTCTCAGATACAGAAGGATCTACAGTTGTGCCTCCCCTCCAAGTCTCCTCTTTTTCTGGATGAATAACCTTTGTTCTTTCTTTTAAATCATTTAGCTTTTCAGTTCAGTTCGGTTCAGTTGCTCAGTCATGTCTGACTCTTTGTGACCCCATGGGCTGCAGCACACCAGGGTTCCCTGTCTATCATCAACTCCTGGAGCTTGCTCAAACTCATGTCCATCCAGTTGGTGATGCCATCCAACCATCTCATCCTCTGTCATCCCCTTCTCCTCCTGCCTTCAATCTTTCCCAGCATCAGGGTTGGTCTTTTCTAATTAGTCAGTTCTTCTTATCAGGTGGCTAAAGTATTGGAGCTTCAGCTTCAGCATCAGTCCTTCCAACGAATATTCAGGACTGATTTCCTTTGATTGGTTGGATCTCCTTGCTGTCCAAGGGACTCTCAGGAGTCTTCCCCAACACCATAGTTCAAAAGCATCAATACCACAGTTCAAAACCATCACAGTTTAGCTTTTAGAAAAGTTAAATACATACAAAAAAGTGCACATGTGATAAATGAAGGGTTCAAAGAATTTTCTAAAACTGAACCCAGCCATGTAACCAGAACTCAGAACAAGAATCACAGCATATTGACTTCCACAAGATCCCCTTCAGCCTCCACCCACCAGAGGTTGTCACTATCCTGACCTAGAACAGCATGAGTTCGATTTGCCTGTGTTTGTATCTTATATAAATCCCATCAGACAGTAGGCGTGAGACGTAGATAATGTGCGCACAGGATGGGACCAGAACCTCTGTGTCTGGATTCCTGCGTTCAGCATTGTGGTTTGAACTTCATCCATACCACCCTAGGCAGTTGTAGATCACTTGTTCTCATCCTGTATAGTGTTTCATTGTGTGACCACACCACAGTTTTTTTATTCATTTCATTGTTGATGGACTTTTGAGTTATTTCTAGTTTGGGACTCTTAACAAATGGTGTTTCTAGGAACATTCTACTGCAAGGCTTTTGGTACAAGCATATGCACTTTCCTGCTGGATGTATACCTTGATGTGGAACAACTGGATCACAGCACATAAGTGGAAAGGTCTCACGTCCAGTTTGAATAGATGCTGTCAAACAGTTTGCCAAAGCAGTTACACCAATGCCATCTCTGCTTATATCATGAGCTCCTGATTACGGCCACATGGGAGGCTCTCTGGTGAACTTGGTTTGTAGGAAAAGTGAAATATGTAACCAAGAAGGAGAAAAAAAGATTGTCCAGAACCTCCAGGAATCATCATGGAGATCTAGCCTGAATTAAGGCTAAATTATGCAAACCCTGCCCCCCTAAAGGGTGTTCTGGTCAGGCTTGGTCATGTGCCTGAGCCACTTTCTGCAAGCAGAGGACTGGGACCATATGATTGGCCAGCCTGGCTGTCACACAGGCTCCCTACTTCTGTATAAGGAGTGGTACACTTTGATTGATAGCTCCTCTGCTTGAGCAGCAACTGCTGCTGCTGCTAAGTCACTTCAGTCGTGTCCGACTCTCTGCGACCCCATAGACGGCAGCCCACCAGGCTTCCCCGTCCCTGGGATTCTCCAGGCAAGAACACTGGAGTGGGTTGCCATTTCCTTCTCCAATGCATGAAAGTGAAAATTGAAAAGGAAGTCGCTTAGTCGTGTCCGACTCTTCGCGACCCCATGGACTGCAGCCTACCAGGCTCCTCTGTCCATGGGATTTTCTAGGCAAAAGTACTGGAGTGGGGTGCCATTGCCTTCTCCGGCTTGAGCAGCTAGCCAAAGGCAAATAGGTGAGTTTGCCAGGCAGGCAAAGAGTTCCTATCACAGCCACTGGGGCATCCAAGAGCCAGGGTGCTCCTGCATTTTACCACCTGCTTCGAGCTGCCCAGGAGTGTGTGTGTTGGGGGGTGCCTCTAGGACCATCACATGAAGAACTGGATGTGAAAATGCTGTATAAATATCTGCAGATGTGAGTTATTAATGTCCTGTATCCAGTTCAGCTTTTATTGTGAAGAGTTTCCCACTTGGGAGATTAATAAGAAAGAACTCAGCTTCTTCAACGAGGTCTGTATGCCCAGCTGCATGCAATTGTTGGGAAGTGAAAAATGTGCTGCTGTTTTCTCCGAGGCTTTACCAGAAAGACTGAGACAACGAATCTGGGATGAGGGAAAGGACTTATTAAAAAGAAAAAGGAAGCATGAGCTAGAAATGAATGTGAGCCTTAATGAGAGTGAATCATAGGACGGGTGGTGTGTGACCAAGTTGAGATGCAGACAGCAGCTTGTTACACCACAGATATGTCATGCCAAAGTTGCCCTTTCCCCTAGAGAGGAGCGTGTCAAGGTCAAGTCTGTGTGAGATGTCTCTACAGCCATGTGGCATATTTGATGATGGAAATCTAAAGTGAGTTTTCTTGTAAAGGATCACTGGACCTTTGTCCTCTCTCACTAATAGTTTTCAACATTTACTTAGATAAGATGGAAAAAGAATCAGAGTAACTGGTCCAAATCAGAGGTAGAGGCCTTTTTCTTCACTAAGAGGAGACTAAAAGGTGGTAGTGTTGTTTAGTCACTAAGTCATCTCTGACTCTTTGTGATCCCATGGATTGTAGCCTGCCAGGCTCCTCTGTCCATGGGATTTCCCAGGAAAGAATACTGGAGTGGGTTGCCATTCCCTTCTCCAGGGGATCTGGGATCTGTCTGGTCCAGGCACCAAATCCGAGTCTCCTGTATTGGCGGGCAGATTCTTTACCACTGAGCCCCCTGGGAAACCAGAGGGGTGATGCAGGTGCATAAAAGACTCAAAGGCAAAAAAGAAGATGAGTGTGGACTCACAACTGTAATTATTTGTATGGCTATATTAAATAAAAAACAGCTTTGTCTTTTTTTCTGAATGATGTTGAAGGTTAGACTCGAGTCTCTTTTGGCTTCTATCTTCATTCCCCAACTGTATTACTGGTTGCATTAATATGAACAACATGATCTATTACAAATGCATCATTCTCTTTCATACACCCATAGCTTTATCTTGCTTATTCTTTGTGCTGGGACCTCATCAGTGTAACTCCTACCCGTTCTTGCTTCCTCCAGGGAGCTTGCCTTCTCTGACAGCCCAGGCTGCTCTAGGTACTTCACTTGTGCTCCCATCTTGATCTGGGCTTCTCTCCATCATAGCACTTAACAGATGAAATTGACATTGTCTGTCTACTTCTCTGTAACCGTGATTTACCTACTTTTGTGACTGAAGCAGTGATTCAAACCTGGGCTTTCAGTAAATGTTTTTGAATATGTAGGTGAATGAGGGAGTGAGCAAGTGACAGTATAACTAAATAAATAAAACTGGAAGCAGTGACGGCATTCGGCTATAAGGAGGCATCTTTGGTCTTCAACTAAGAAAGAACATCCTCACAGGTACATCTGCTCAGGAAAGAAATAGGCTGCTTGCACTGCGAGTGGGCACACTCATTGCAGGATAAAACTCGGGCTGGATGACCCTCCAACAGTGAATTTCTGCCTCGAGAGGGGAGCTGGTTAGCAAGACTGCCAACTTCCATTTTAACTGTAAATTCTTTTATGCTATTTATTTGCAGGATGCGTCAAGCCTGAAATTGGGTTATAATTTGTGGGAATGATACTTTATTGAGGTTTACAAATGATGAGATCAAGAAAAGTTAATTTGTAACTATATCCATCAAGAAACATAGAAAATTGAAGGGAGAAATTTCACCTAGCTATTAAACATCTCCTGGACCAAATAATCAAATTAATTCCTACCCTACAATTTTCCCTGTCTCTTAAGTAAGCAATCTTTTTAATACTTATCATAGATTTTTAACATATTAACCTTATTAAAAGATGAATTGCAGAAACTTTTATCTTGAAACCCTGAATTTTTTTAGTTATTTCTGAGAACTCAATTACTAAATTAATGTCTTTATTGACTTCCTATGTGTGCCATGTGCTCAAGAAATATATCCTTACTGCAATTTAAACCTACAGAAAAAATATACCAGTGTACCTATCACCTTTCTTAAGAAAACACTGAGGAGTGAAAACACAATGAAACATGACCATAAGCACTACCCAGTGGGAAAGTTTACATTACTTTTCGACATATGGATGTATTGATAAGCAACATATGATATTGTTTGCATGTTTTTAAGTGTTATATTACTGATACAAGATATGAAAGTTATCCAACTTGCTTTGTTATTTTGTGTGTGTGTGTTTAGAAGTTTATTCATTGTTACTGCTATAAAGATTCTGTCACAGGAAAATATCACAATATATTTATCCATTCTTCTGCTGGAGAATATTTGTACTATTTCTACTTTTCTGTTATTACAAATAATGCTGTTATGTGCCTTCATATACATGCTGTTTGCTTGTGTATGTTTTTATTAGTGTTTCTCCATGTTATGACAGGAAGTAAGATTGCTGGGTTATACAGTACAGCAACCAGATAAAGTCAGTTGTCCCCTAGAGTGGTTTTATCAGTTTGTATCACTTCGAAGATGCTGATAGTTCCTGTTGCTCCACATACCTGCCAACACATGATGTCAAATTTAAAGTTTTTGGAAATCTGATATTGTGAAACATTGTTGTTTTAAATAGCATTTTATCATGACATGTGAAGTTGTTTTTAGCTTTTGTTGATTTGTAGGAGCCCTTTGTGTATTCTGGATATAAGTCTTTTTTCAGATATATACTACAAATATTTTCCCCCAGACCTTAGCTTGATTATTTTCTTTCTTTCCAGCTATAATGAGGCATAATTCAAAAATAAAAATTATATATATTTAAGATATACTTTGTGAAGTTTTGATATACGCATGCATTGTGAAAAGATTGCCACAATCAAAATAACATATTCATCACCTCACATAGTTATGTTTTGTATGGGTAACTGCAGCTATGAAACTAAAAGATGCTTGCTCCTTGGAAGGAAAGCTATGACATACCCAGACAGTGTATTAAAAAACACAAACATCACTTTGCCAACAAAGGTCCGTATAGTCATGTTTTTTCCAGTAGTCATGTATGGATATGAGAGTTGGACCATCAAGAAGGCTGAGCGCTGAAGAATTAATGCTTTTGAACTGTGGAGCTGGAGAAGACTCTTGAGAGTCCCTTGGACTGCAAGATCAAATCAGTCAATTCAGAAGGAAATCAACCCTGAATATTCATTGAAAGGACTGATGGTGAAGCTGAAGCTCCAATACTTTGGCCTCCTGATGCAAAGAACAGACTCATTGGAAAAGACCCTGATGCTGGGAAAGATTGAAGGCAGAAGGAGAAAGGGATGACAGAGGATGAGATCATTGGATAGCATCATCGACTCAATGGACATGAGTCTGAGCAAACTCCAGGAGACAGTGAAGGACAAGGAAGCCTGGTGTGCTACAGTCCATGGGGTCACAAAGAGTCAGACAAGACTTGGAGACTGAACAACAACAATAACAAAGCTTTAGTTAATTTCCCCCTCTGTATGGTGGAGTCCTGCTTCTCCCAGTGTTCTGCCAGGTCTGAGCACAGCTGTGTTGCTTTCCTCTCCTGTCAGTAGCTCATCACTTTCTGGAATTTAGTTCCCATACATTCCTTTACACCTGGGCTCTTTCTCATAGTTTAGAAAAACTACAGTGTTACAATGTTTATGGATTATTTTTGATCTTTGGGTTAATGGAAGTCTCCTTGGGTTAATGGGAGAAGTGAACGTCTTTCACTTCTCTTTAATATTCAGTTGCTATTTAGGTTTACTTTGTTTTGACTACCCCATTTTGCACTTTAAATGTTTTCTTGACTATTTTTTTATTATTAACATGTTCTTTATACAATCTTAATTAATATTAATATTTTTTCAGTCAGATACATTGCAAATATATATTTTCAACTCTGTCGCATATCTATTTACTTTCTAATGATGACTTATGATGTATAGAAGTTTGTTTTAACATAGTCAAATCTATCTCTCCATTGTAGTTGTGCTTTTCTGCATCTTTCTTCTCTGATCTGTGAATGCCACGTCTGTCACTTGTCATGTTTCCATATGTACTTGGGTCTGTTTCTCTGGTCTGCTTGTTTATCCCTCTACCAATATATCTGTTTCTTTAATTATACCTTTAGAATAAGTTTTAGGTTCTGGTTGGTAAGTCTTTCTATCCTCTTCATCTTCAAAATTTACCTTAGATATCTTCATTCTTTGTTCTTCCATACGGGGTTTGCATCCATTGTCAAATTCTATTAAAGCTATTGAGTTTTGACAGGAAACACACTGAATTTATAGATTAATTTTAGGAGTGCTGACATTTTTATGTTATTGAATCTGTGAACATGGTATTTCCCTCCATTTATTTAGGTTTCATAAAAGTGCTATAATCTTCTTCAGAAACAATTGTGCATCAATTGTGGAACTTATTCCTAGGTAACTTTTTATCTGTTTAAAACTATATTCTAGTTGTTTGTGGCTAGTAACTAAATGCAATGTATTTTTCCTTATTGATCTTATATGCAGAACCATTCTTATCATTAGTATTAGGTTCTCTTGGATTTTTCTAGTCAAGCAATCATACCACTTGCAAATTTAGATGGTTTTTATCTCTTCCTAATAGTCTTCATTTTTCTTTCTCATCCCTTTGACTGGATCTATGTCTTCATCTTGATTTTAAAAAGGATGCTTTTAATATATATGTTGTAGGTTTTCAGAAGACATTATTTATTGGGCTGATTCCTAGTGTATAGTTTGTTATTAATCTAAATGAATGTTGAATCTTACATGTTTTTCTGGATCTATTAAGAATATATCTTAGTGAATATAGCACAAAAGAAGCAGACTCACAGATATAGAACTAGTTTGTTCTAACTAGCAGTTAACCCATGGGGTGAAAGAATGGGGGAGGGGCAAAGCTACAGGGATATATTGTATAACATGGGACATATAGCCAATATTTTATAATATCTATAAATGGAGTATAACCTTTAAAATATGAATCACTGCATTGTCTACCTGTAATGCATGTAAAATTGTACAGCAACTATATTTCAACAAAAAAATAAAACAATAAACTAGTAGGATATGAGAAAAAACTATCATAGTTTCTCTTCTTCATTCTGCTGATGCATTCCGACTTACTCACATGGGCCCAAGGCCTTGGTTGATCTCCTTGGGCTGAGTGAAGCACATGCCTATTTTTTTCTGAAATCAGCAAAGATGCCCAGGGCAAACTTGGATTTAGTTTCAATTTGCCTCCCTTATTTTCCACTCTGTCTTTGTTGTTGGCAGCTTTAGAGGTGAATGCATTTATTTTGTACAGCTTTTCTAGGGTAACGTTGTGGGTGTTGTCAGAATATACAATCTGTCATATCATTACAAAGTAATGAAAGGTTGTTGTTGACCCACGAAAAGACGCCGGGATTCTTGGCCTCTGGAGGAGAAGAATTCAATCCAGGGCCAAAGACGAGGCTTGATTGCTCAGAGCTTTTGTGTAATAAAGTTTTATTGAAGTATAAAGAAGATAGAGAAAGCTTCTGACATAGGCATCAGAAGGGGGCAGAAAGAGTACCCCCCTGCTAGTCTTCAGCTGAATGTTATATAGTTACTGCTGCTGCTGCTGCTAAGTCCCTTCAGTCGTGTCCGACTCTGTGTGACCCCATAGACAGCAGCCCACCAGGCTCCCCCGTCCCTGGGATTCTCCAGGCAAGAACACTGGAGTGGGTTGCCATTTCCTTCTCCAGTGCATGAAAGTGAAAAGTGAAAGTGAAGTCGCTCAGTCGTGTCCGACTCTTAGTGACCCCATGGACTGCAGCCTACCAGGCTCCTCCATCCATGGGATTTTCCAGGCAAGAGCACTGGAGTGGGGTGCCATCGCCTTCTCTGTATATATAGTCACTAGCAGTCTGTTAATCAAAGAAAGGAATGTCTTAAAACTCAGAATGGCACCAGGCCCCTCATCCATAAGATGTATTTTGGGATAATCTTGGCACCAGGCGATTCATACTGGGCCATAATACGATTGACTTGAATCTTGTAGAAGGGCAGATTACCATGGAAATAATTTTGTTTACATAGATTAGGGGAACAATTGAATATAACATACTGATTTGTCAAGTAGGTTCTGAGCCATTAGGTAATGGCTCATTAGGTGGAACCGACTTGAAGACAGAGTTTGGGGTAAATGCATAGTACATTAACTTAGCTTAAGATAAACATTTCCATAAGAAAAATGCATTGGTTAACTCAAGGTTTGAGAATAGTTAACTTCAGGTGAAACCAGGTGTCATTATGGCAACACAGTATTTTAAGAGAAACCTCCTTTTAAATTTGTATAGAGAAGGAAAAAAATATCACTAGTTTGTTTCCTCCTGCCTCTTAAGAGAGATAAAAATGTCTGACACTTGCAGCCTATTTCCTCCATTTGGAGACCCCTGGCCTTCCTGCCTATTACCCTCTCAGTAAGATCTCAATGATCCCATTTTACAGGTGAGAAAATGAGGCAAAAAGTGATATGAAGTCCCTTGTTCAGAGTCACATAGCTGGCAGGCTGGGATTCAGACGCGGGTGGGTGGTCAAAGCTCCAAAATGCATGTCCTCATGTAACGTGCGCTAGTCTCCACATTAAGGAAGCCGGATGTGCAGATGTTCCAAGCTTTCATGTCACATCAATAGGGAACTCACACGTTACAAAGGGTATATTGTGACTTGGAGACACAATATGCCCTTGTGTATCTTATGGAAATGTTCCTTATTTTGCTACTTAAGAAACAGACACTTCTCATATTTTTGCTTTTTGCTTTCTAAACACAAGACCACCATTGCAAAACTGTGTTGGTCAGTTTAATTTAACTTGTAGCTAAATTATTTAGGAGACACTTATCCTTTTATACAGTGAGTGTTTTCACTGGAGTATTTGTCAATGGCTTATTTTTAGAAGTTTTCCAAAATAAGATGATAAAAATACCATGTCTTTTTACACCAGTATTTTGTAGTGTAAAATCAACACTGCTCTCTGTTGCTGCTGCTGATATATGCAAGATTTTTACTGAATTTGTGGTTTACAGAGGTTTATACCTTCATGAGGGACTTCCCTGGTGGCTCAGATGGTAAAAATTCCACCTGCAAAACAAGAGACCCAGGTTCGATGCTGAGGTCAGTAATATCCTTGGAGAAAAGAATGGCTACCCACTCCAGTATTCTTGCCTGGAGAATGGATGGAGGCTACCATCCATAGGATTTCAGGAGTCAGACACGATTGAGCAACTGTCACTTTCACTGCCTTCATTATCTCAGTTCCCCGAAGAATCCCAAACATTGGGTGGTAGCACCTAAATATAGCAGATGTACAGAGTGGGTCCTAGAGAGGTTGACTGATTTTATTAAGGTCACACAGCTAATAAGAGTCAAAGCTAAGATACAGAAAAGTTTGTTGAGTACATGAATTAATGAATGAATTATAAGTACTCTGGTGTTACTCTCCTTCCCTCTGTCTTTCTTTTCTTACCATCTTCCTGCCTTCCTTTATTTAATAAGCATCTTTAAAGCACCTTACTCTCCTTCCCTCTGTCTTTCTTTTCTTACCATCTTCCTGCCTTCCTTTATTTAATAAGCATCTTTAAAGCACCTTGAGTTCCCTGGTGGCCCAGATGGTAAAGAATTCATTCGCAATGTGGGAGACCTGGGTTTGTTCCCTGGGTTGGGAAGACCCTCTGGAGAAGAGAACATCGACCCAGCCCAGTATTCTGGCCTGGAGAATTCCATGGACAGAAGAGCCTGCCAGGCTACAGTCCATGGGGACGCAAAGAGTCGGACACAATTAAGCGATTTTCACAAAGCACCTCCTCAGGGACTTCTCTGGTGGTCCAGTGGTTAAGAATCCATCCACCAATGCAGGAGACATGGGTTTGATCCCTGGTCTGGGAAGATTCTGCATGCTTCAGGGCCACTAAGCCTGTGCACCACAGTTACTGAGCCTGCATGCCCTAGAGCCATTCTCTGCAACAAGAGATGCCACCAAAATGAGAAGCCCATGGACCACAAATAGAGAGTAGACCTGCTCACCAAAGCTGGAGAAAGCCTGTGCAGAGCAACGAAGACCCAGCACAGCCAAACATAAATAAAAATTTTCTAAAAAGCACTTCCTCATGCCAGACACTGTGTCTTGATTTTATATTCTTTAATTGTGGTAAAAAAAATAACATAAAATTTACCATCTCAACCATTTTGAGCATAAAATTCAATCGTGTCGATTATAGTCACAGTGTTGTACAGCCAACATCCAGAATGCTTTTCATCTTGTTACACTGGACCCTGGAAATGAAACCCTGTATGCATTAAACACTAACTCCCCATTTCTCTCTCTGCTCAGCCCCTGGCAACCAACTTTCTATTTTCTGTCTCTAAGAGTTGGACTCTTAATGGAACCATAAAGTATTTGTATTTCTGTGAGTCGCTCATTTCAGTAAGCATAATGTCCTCAGGTTTCACCCATGCTGCAACGTGCATCAGAATTTCCCTCCTGTTCAAGACTGAGTAATATAATATTGTGTATGTAAACGATAGATTGTCCTTTCATCCATTGATGGACACTTGAGCTGCTTCTGCCTTTTGGCAGTGGGGAGTAACAAGCTTTCTTTGAGATCCTGCCTTCTAGATCACTCATGATTTTTTTGGATATATAGTCACCTTTTCATATCTTCAGGGTCCATGTCCATGGAGTCAACCAACTGGAGACAAAAAAAAAAAAAAATTCAGAAAGTTGCAGAAAGAAAAACTTGAATTTGCTGGACACCAGCAACTACTTGGCATTGATACAATGGATAAGAACTTGGGCAAACTCCAGGACATGGTGAGGGACAGAGAGGCCTGACATGCTGCAGTCCTTGGGTTTGCAAAGAGTTGGACACATCTTGGCAATTGAACAAGAACTACTTACATCACACTTATGCTACACTTAACAACTGTGCACACAACGTTTACATTGTGTTAGGAATTACAAGTAACCGAAAGATGATTTACACTATGTGTAATGAGAGAATGTGCATAGGTTATATGCAAATATTAATACTTTGCCATTTTATAGAAGGGACTTGAACATCTGTGGATTTTGGTGTCTGAGAGGGGAACCAATACCAATCTCCTATGGACACTGAATGTACACTCATGAGCAGAATTGCTGGATTTTATGGTAGTTCTATTTTCAGTGTTTTGAGGAATCATCATTCTATTTTCCACAGCAGCCAGACCACTTTACATTCCCAATAACAGTGCACAAAATTTGGATTTCTCCACATCCTCACCACTACTTGTTATTATGTTATTTTTCTTCTTGATAGTAGCCATCTTAATGGGTCTGAGGTTTTCATTTGCCTTTATTCCCAATCTTCTGCACACATTTTATTTAAACCATGCAACAATTCTGTACATAATTTATGTTATACTTGAGGAAACAGAGGGGAGAAAAGTTTAAGAAATTTGCTTGAGGTCACGTAGTCAAAAGCCATGGTTTTTCCAGTAGTCATTTATGGATGTGAAAGTTGAACCATAAAGAAGGCTCAGCACCAAAGAATTGGTGCCTTCAAACTGTAGTGCTAGAGAAGACTCTTGAGAGTCCCTTGGACTGTTAGCAGATCAAACCAGTCAATCCTTAAGGAAATCAACCCTGGAATATTCATTGGAAGAACTGATACTGAGCCTGAAGCTCCAATACTTCAGGAAATACCTGATCTGAAGAGCCGACTCATTGGAAAAGACCCTGATGCTGGGAAAGATTGAGGGAGAAGGGAGTGACAGAGGATGAGATGGTTGGATGACTTTGAGCAAACTGGGAGATAGTGAAGGGCAGGGAAGCCTGGCCTGCTGAAGTTTATGGGGTCGTAAAGAGTCAGACTTGACTTAGCGACTGAATAACAACAACACAGATATTAAGTGAGGGAATTAGAATTTGAAGCCACGTGTTATTATATCTAGCTCTGTACCCTGCTCCCTTTCCCTTACCTACTAAAATATTTTAAAAATTTCATGTGGTGTAAATCACTTTAAAAATAATCCTTATGTGGGTTATTTTGCACACATTGATCTCACTTCAGTCAGTTCAGTTTAGTTTAGTCTCTCAGTCATGTCTGACTCTTTGCGACCGCATGAATCACAGCACGCCAGGCCTCTCTGTCCATCACCAACTCCGGAGTTCACTCAAACTCATGTCCATCGAGTTGGTGATGCCATCCAGCCATCTCATCCTCTGTCATCCCCTTCTCTTCCTGCCCCCAATCCCTCCCAGCATCCGAGTCTTTTCCAATGAGTCAATTCTTCGTATGAGTTGGCCAAAATACTGGAGTTTCAGCTTTAGCATCACTCCTTCCAAAGAACACCCAGGACTGATCTCCTTTAGAATAGACTGGTTGGATCTCCTTGCAGTCCAAGGGACTCTCAAGAGTCTTCTCCAACACCACAGTTCAAAAGCATCAATTCTTACTTATTTCTCTTTAAAAGCTTTTCAGAGTATAAAGAATACCATTACATTATTATCCTATTTTCCACCTAAGGGAACTGAAGCTAAGAGAGCAGACGGACTTCTAGGAAACCTCACAATTATTGAGCACCTACTGTGTGCCAGGTCCTGGGGAGGCAGAGATAGACTTGCTGCAGACCCCAGGGTTTGGGGATTTGATCAAGCTTTGTGATTTCTTAGATTTGTAGGGAAATAAAAAGTTAATCAAATTCACCTCACTCACAGACATGGAAGCAGTTCTGTGCAGGGGACATGTAGGGCTTCACTGTGGTTTAGTGAGCATGATGGGGGAGAGCCCGTCTCTCCAGGCATCTCTCATCCAGAGGATCCGTGGGCTTTTCAGGATCTATGGTCCATGGTCCACTGAGCATCAGTTCTGCAGGCAAAGCGAGCCTTGGGCTGGAGGATGGAATTCTCTCAAATCAGTAGGGAAAGACTCACCCCTTCCTGGTCAGACAACTCGACTGTTTCTCAAAATACTGCTGAAAATCCCCTTCCATAGTAAAATTTTGTTCAGAATGTCCAATGGCAAAGAAGGAGTTTCCATGAACTCAAACTCTGTATTCTTGGCCAATTCAGCCAACTGAGCTTTCTCAGTGACTGTGTGTGTAGCCTTTAACTTTTTTGGCAGAACAAATCCCTCCAAAATGCAAGGCTTTAAACAGCTACTGCTTATTTAGCTCATGATTCTGTGGGTGGGTCCGAAATAGGGCTGTCTTGACTGAGCTGTGCTTTTTGTGGTTTGGACTAGGCTCTTGGAGCCATGTAACTGAACACAGAAACAACACCACTCAACCACCAGTAAATTGAGGGGCAAGCTTCGGTGGAAAAGAAATGTACTTTACTCAGAAAGGTGAGCAACTAGGGAAGTGGTGGGCTTATGTTCAGTGACCAAAGATTCTGCCCAACCATGACAGTTTTAAAGGGAGAAGGGAGAAACACTCTCGGTTCATCTTTAAGGCCAGAAGTCAGAATCTTGATCATTTTGGTCATCTTTCCATTGTGTGCAGACCTGTTGACTTTTCCTGATTTTGCTTGGAACAGTGGTCTGCCTGCAATTGGATGTTCTTTTGCCCATGTGGTCTGCCTGCAGTTGGATGTTCTTTTGCCCATGTGGTCCACCTGCAGATTTACAAAGGAAAATCTAGGGGTAGAGGGTCAGTCATCCTTTATTTACTTAATTCTTCATTTTTACCCCTGCTAACCCAGGAAAGGAAACACCTGGTTAGGTAAGGTGTTGTGTATATTTAGTAAAGCAGAAATCAGGAGCTAAGTAAAATGTTGCCTAATGATCTCATCTTTATGACTGAGATCTGCAGAAAACAGAGATGATCCAACAGAAACAAGGCAAAGGAGCTGCTTACACATTTGCAGTCAACCATCTGTCAGCCAAGTGGCTCTGGTTCCTGGGGTTGTCTGGCTGTCAGCTGGGGGCTCAGCATGACTCCCAGGGCAGTGTCTCAGAGCAGCAGGAGAGTGAGTCCCAGAGCACAGGTGGTGCATCTTCATGGATACTGTTGTCACCTTGGACAGTACAAGTTGCAAGGCTAAGAATCCATGAGGGGGGGTTCCTTAGGGCATGAGGAGAAAGAGGTGTAAACAGATGAGGCCTTTGTTGAATCAGTCTGTGATAAAGTATCTGCTTGCCTGTGGCATGAAGGATCCAATGCAGGACTTAAAGCCACGCATACCTTTGCTTGGTCCTGGTTCTGCTGCTCATCTCCACAGATGGCCTTTGTTACCTTCCTGTTAACCTATCTAAGCATCACTTTTCTCCTCTGAAAATGGTAAAGGTAGCATAGACTGCCTTCTGATGAAATGAAATGGGCCAACCAGCATATATGAAAACACCTAGTCTGTGGCCATAATCCTTACTCCTTTTCCCTTATCTTCCTTCTAGCATTGGTTTAGGAACATCAAAAGCTATGTCAGTTGCCCCTCGCCCTTTCCTAGTCTTTTTTGCTTTTGTGAATCAGAAAGCGATGCACAAAAGCTCCTTTACTGATACTGCCTTGCCCCTGATATATTCCTTAATGAACAGTTTCCCAGTTTTGGAACATTAGTTTCTTTTCTCTCCATTTTAGTGTAACATCCTCAATTAGATGATCAAAGCCCTAAAACTCATATCCTTCCCTGTCCTGGTACGTCACAGAGGATTTCAGTTTAATCTCTAGTTGCCTCTGGAGTGACCCATCTACCCACAATTATATTCATGTTATTTCTTCCCTTAGTAATCCACTGGCACCCATCTCTTAGAGATGGTTAGATAGCATCACCGACTCAATGGACATGAACTTGAGCAAACTCTGGGAGACAGTAGAGGACAGGGAAGCCTGGTGTGCTGCAGTCCATGGGCTCACAAAGAGTCATTCATGACTGAAAAACTCCATCTGTTGCAGCAGGGGTCCCCAACCCCCCAGGGCACTGACTGGTATCGGTCAGTGGCCTGTTAGGAATCAGGAGGTAAGCAGTTGTTTCCCACAAAACTGATCCCTGGTGCCAAAAAGGTTGGGGACCACTGTCTTACAGGATAGCATCCAAGTCCTTAGCCAGGCACTCTAGATCCCAAATGATCTGGTCACTGCATATCTCTTCAACTGTAGCCCTTCCTCCATACATATCCTGCTGTCCAGCAAGGCTGAGATTCTTGCCTTTGCGTGTGCTGTTCCTTTTACCTATCAACTGAAAAAAAGAATACATAACCTGAAAGTTGAGAATTATGTTTTATCTGGCAGACTTTCTGGGGACTTAAGCCTGGGGTGCAGCCTCTCAGATAGCTCTAAGGGATAGCTCAGCCTCTCAGATAGCCCTAAGCTCGAAGAGGTAAGGAAGGAACCAAAATATATAGGTTTTTGCAACAAAAACCAGGTAGTTGGAACATCAAAAGATTTCTATTAATTAAGGGGAAAAAACAGTTATCTCAACTTAATGAGCTCAGCGCTTTTCTGTGTAGAGGAAGATGTAAGAATCTGGACTCATGGAAATCATTCCTTTAATATGCACCTTAGCCATCTAGGGCCTGTTGTTTTTCATCCCGAGTCTCCTCACTGCACAGTCCAGGAGGGTGGCTGCAGTGGCTGAAGACTTGATGCCTGCAACATCCTTTGTTTACTGATATAGCTGGTGATAGCTGGTGATATTTTCTTTCATCCACTCACCTATGCCTTGCCCTCTGTTTCTTTTCCTGGTCAACCTCTATTCGTTTCCCCACTCCCTCATCTCCAGGAAGTCCTCACTGACTGTCCACCCCAACCCTACCAACCCTTGTTTGGACCATTGCTTCTGCAGAACTCTCAGAGCACCCTGCCTCCATCATGCCACTTCTCTCACTTTATAAAAATGACCGGTGTAGGGACTTCCCTGGTGGTTCAGAGGTTAGGACTTTGACTTCCAGTGCTGGGGCTGCCAGTTCGATCTCTGGTCAGAGCTAAGATCCCACACACCTTGAGGGCCAAAACCCAAAACATAAAACAGAAGCAGCATTGTAACAAATTCAATAAAGGCTTGTTTTTTAAAAATGGCCTACATCGAAAAACCTTTTAAAGAAAATTACCAATGTACCTACCTGAAGCTTCCATGGGTTTCTGAGCTCCTTGAGAATGGAGACCAAAATTGAATGATAGAACAAATAACCCACCCTTCTCCAAATTGGAGTTCAGCTTCCAAAGCCCATGATTCATTCAGTGTGATAGCTGAGCTGTCTCGAGCAGCAAAGAGGTGTGTAAGTAAGAAGACAGAGGAAAGTGTTGGTTCTAATTTATGTTAAACTTCTATATGTTAGAGCTAATACTAAGATTTCTCATTCTAATCAATGGAGCAGGGTAGAAGATGCAAGAGCCATGGTCATACTTGAAGATGCCCTCAGCCTTATTGTCAGATTTCAAAGGACAAGTCTGAGTTACTGAGTTTCTGCCCGTGGTGGGGAATAAAGTCCCTGGTTTTTGTACACTGTCGTTTCACTCCCAGGACTGTCTTATTCTGATTCCTTTTCCTAATCGCTGCTGATAGAGGAAGCACCTTGCCTTCTTAGCCAAATGAGTCACTAAGGACTCTTGTGGTGAAATGTGTGGTGCCTTTACACATGCCAGATATTCTGCGCTGGGCTACAGTCACTGGAGAGTCCATCACCATGCAAAGATCTCCTACCCTAAAAGCTATTAAGAGGGAAAAAGCCTGTTTTATACCACAACTGGGGAGGCTGTGGGCTGAGATGGGGTCCGCACAGGTTTTGGAGCAGGCTCCATCACACCCTCACCATGAAGCCTCAGCAAATCACTAAAGCCTGTGTCCTCTGCAGAGTGAGCTCACTGACCACGTGCACAGTGCTGTCCAAGGTTGGTCCCTGGTGTCTGATTGTTTAGGCAGGTGGAGAGATTTGCTCATGGTTTCCATTGGCGAGAAAAGGTATCCCGACTCAGGGTTTCTGATTCTAGAGCCCAGGCTCTTTCTCTCACTTTCCATCTCCTTCCATCCCTCCTTTCTTTCCTCCCTCCGTTTATCCATCTTTCCTCCCCTCCCTTCCTTTCCTCTTCCTTCTTTGCTCTCTCTGTCTTCCTTCCTCCTCTCCCTCCCTACTTCCCTCCCTCGCACTCCCTTTCCTTTTTTCCAAAACTATTCATCAGCTACTGTGTGCTAGATACTGTGTTGAGCATCAGGGAAAATGATGTCCAACTAGATGTGGTTCTTGCTCTTAAGGAGTTTACAGCCTAGTGGGAGGAAAGGAACAAAAACAATTTAATTATACTGAAGTGACTTAGCAGCAGCAGCAGCAAGGCAACAATGGATCTGCTGAAGTAAGGGGTAAGTATATTTATCTGTGTGTATCTTCAGGGTTTAGCCAAAGCCCAAAGCCCATAAAATTCATATTAAAGCATAGGCTTAATGTTTATTAAAATAATTTTCTTCCTTGATCTGGATATCAAGCATAGAGGTAGGTTGAAAGCCTGTTTCCCAAGGTCTAAACTCCGGAGTTCTCAGCCTGGCTCCTCCCCTAAGTTGTTTTACGATGTTTGATAAGAAGTCAGACCCCACGTGGGTACCAGTTTCTTTCTCTGAGATGTTAAGACTGAGAGTGCTGCCCTTGCTGCTTTTCAGTGGGTTATGCAGAAACTGGGTGATGTTTATGAAAGCTCTCTGAGAAGGTATAAGTTGTTAATGAATATATGGAAGGCTTGAGTTATGAAGTTCACATTTTTTGTGCTGGATTGTGCTTAGTCACTCAGTCATGTCCGACTCTTTGTGACCCCTTGGATTGTAGCTTGCCAGGCCCCTCTTCTCATGGGGATTTTCCAGGCAGGAATACTGGAGTGAGTTGCCATGCCCTCCTCCAGGGGATTTTCCCAACCCAGGGATCAAACCCGGGTCTCCCACATTGCAGGCAGGTTCTTCACCAGCTTAGCTACCAGGGAAGCCCTCACATTCCTTAAACTTCTCCAACCCAGAGATCTCCAGCTAGCCTATGGCAAAACACAGCCCAGGTGACTTAGTTGAGGTGCTTTCAGGAACAAGATGGGAAAGGAGGAATTTCTGTGATGAGATACTTTTTCTATATTCAATGTCTTTTCTCTATCTCTTCCCCCTTTTACATAAATTCCCGTCAGACATTTGTTACAACTGACCATAACAGAATCGTTTTGTGAGTATCCTGTATACAAGTCCTTTGTGCCAGGACTTGTGCTGTACGCATCAGATAAAGAATATCTCATTCTTACCAGAACAGTGAGACATCAGTTTCAATATCCCCATTTTATAGGAAATAAAACTGAACATCATGGGCACTGGAAGAAACTGGATCCTCTTCCGTATCCATGGTAACAATTGCCCGTGCCTCATCTCAGAGAGTGATACTGTGCAGGTAGCTGATGTGTCTTCTCCAGCCCTGTGTCCTCCTTTGTTTCTTGCTCTCTAGCCATCCTGCGCACTGTATTACACTTACCTATCCCCTCTACCATAGGCTGTCATTATCACTCATTTTGAGGAGAGAAAAGGATGAGGAGAAAGAATCTGAACTGGAGTCATACCTGGATATAAATTAGCAGTACCACTTCTAACCCATGTCATCTTGGGGTGGTGGTGGTTTAGTCGCTAAGTCGTGTCCCTCTCTTGTGACCCCATGAACTGGATCCCACCAGAATCCTCTACCCAGGGGATTTCCAGGCAAGCATACTGGAGTAGATTGCCATTTCCTTCTCTAGGGCATCTTCCCCGGTCCGGAATGGAACCTGCGTCTCCTGCATTGCAGGCAGATTCTTTACCATTGAGCCACTGGGGAAGCCCCTCTGTGTGATCTTAGGCAGAGTATTTAGCCCAGGGGTTGGTTTTCCCATCTGCAAAACAGAGGCAGTAAAATCACTGAATCAGGGTCAGAGCTACATGCAGTGACTGATAAAATGCCCTGGTGCCTTGCTTGGCATTCAGTAGCGACTAGTAAAGGGAGCTTCTTCTTCTCTCACCTGACTGATTGTACTTCCTCTCACCATTTCTCTGTTCTCTCTAAGCATTTGTCCCTTTTAATCCTTCTGCCACCACTGCTGCCTTAGGCTTCCTAAGGATGTATCCTTGATTTTCTCCTTGCTCCTGAACACTTACCAGAACTATTAGACTCTTCACTGTGGCTTTTCAGGATCTACAAAATTTGGCCGTGGCATCCCTTTCCAATACTGTCTCCTGGAAAAGCCCCTAGGGTTTTCAGCACCCGCCCCAGAAAGTAGCACAGGGTTCATCCACTTGCCCTGTTGCTTCTCTCTGCCTAGAGGGAGCCGCCCCCCTCCCCACCCCCCGACCCAGCAACTTCTGCCTGAAGAAAGGCTGCATAAGACCAAGCCTGAATCTCCAACCAGGCAAGAGTCGTGGCTTGTGTGTCTGAAATTCTCAGTAGCTGACAAATGTTTATATCTTATTGCATGACTCATTTGAAAAGACCTTGATGCTGGGAAAGATTGAAGGCAGAAGGAGAAGGGAACGACAGAGGATGAGATGGTTGGATGGCATCAGCAACTCAATGGACATGAGTTTGAGAAAGCTCTGGGAGTTGGTGATGGACAGGGAGGCCTGGCGTGCTGCAGTCCATGGGGTTGAATGGCTGAACTGAACTAATATCACTCAGTTTTTAATTTCTTCCTGTGCTAGTTCTAGTAAGCCATGCCTCTCTAGAGTTATTTATTTCACTTAAATTTCAAACTTATTGTCATACATTAATTTACCATACCTCTTATATTTTTAATATCTCTTGGATCTGTAATGATGCCTCTTTCTTCATGCCTGGTGTTGTTTATGGTTCCCTTGTTTTCTTCATCAGTGTTTACAGAGTTTTATTAATTTTATTGGTGGTTTCCAAGAAGTAATGGTCTTATTGATCTTGTATATTGTTCATTTTTATCTATTTCATTGATTGTGCATTTAAAAATTATTTCCCAGTTTGCAATTTAAAATGTTTTTTTCTAATTTCTTTAGAGGTATACATGCAACATTAATTTTTAGCATCATTTTTTTGTTTGTAACACTGCACTTAAGGCTATAATTTTCTTCAAAGCATTGCTTTATCTGAATCACACAAGTTTTAATATATTGTATTTTCATTATCATTCTTTTCCAATTATTTTCTAATTTCCATGGTAATTTTTGCTTTGACTCATTAGTTTTTGAGAAGTATATTTTTAAATTTCCAATTACCTGGGGATTTTCTAGTTAACATTTTGTTATTAAGGTCTCAGTTCAGTTCAGTTCAGTTCAGTTGCTCAGTCGTGTCCGACTCCTTGTGACCCCATGAATCGCAGCACGCCAGGCCTCCCTGTCCATCACCAACTCCCAGAGTTCACCCAGACTCACGTCCATCGAGTCAGTGATGCCATCCAGCCATCCTCTGTCATCCCCTTCTCCTCCTGCCCCCAATCCCTCCCAGCATCAGAGTCCTAAGGTCTAGCTTAATTTAACTGCAACCAGAATGTAACCTTCAGTCAGGTCTTGCCCATTGACCTCACATGTGTTATGTTCTTTGATGCAATTTTTCAAATTTTGCCTGTACATCTTTAAAAGATTACCAAATATAAATGTAAAGACTCATGAAATGAAGTGGATATTATGATCTTGGGTTTTCTTTTGAGTTAACCTCAACAAACATCCCATATATAAAATTCTTAGTTTATTACCAGTTGCCACCACTCACTAAAAAATATTTTTTGAGAATGTTCTGCGTACGAGGCATTGAGCTAAATGTTGGAGATTCCACAGCAAGAGAAATCAGACACTGTCCTAGATTTCACAGCCCAATGGGGCAGACTGAGATTAATCAAACAATCAGCATAGTAGTGTGTTATTTTAAACTAAGATAAGTGCTCAGAGAAAAATGAGCACATGATCTCTGAGATCTTATATCTAAGGAATCTTATCTATTTGGGGCTGGAGGAGGGGCAGGTCTATTTTTCATATATCAAGCTGTAGAAAAACTAATAGGATTTGGTGTCTAGAGGATCAGCATCAGTAATGTTTCTTATCTTATTTTGAGAGCATCACAGCCATCTGAGTTCCCCCTCCTATTAATTAATACTCAGCCATCTGACTTCTTCCTGTTTGGAATACTCACTTCAGAGACTTTTTAAAATTTATTTTGGCTTGGCAGTAAAGAATCTGCCCGCCAATGCAGGAGACATGGGGGTTTGATTCTTGGTAAAATTGGCAAG
The DNA here is from genome assembly GCF_019923935.1 of Bubalus bubalis. NCBI lineage: Eukaryota > Metazoa > Chordata > Mammalia > Artiodactyla > Bovidae > Bubalus > Bubalus bubalis. The sequence continues at coordinate 13,705,487 of NC_059163.1, forward strand.
ATCCCCTTGAGAAAGAAATGGTAACCTACTCCAGTATTCTTACCTGGAAAACCCCAAGGGCAGAGGAGCCTGGAAGGCTACAGTCCATGGGGTTGCAGAGTCGACACAACGGACTAAACAACAACAGCATAACACACAGATAGCAAATTGCGTTAATCTTAGCGATTCAGTTAAATAGAATTTTACATACGTATGCTTAGTCTCTCAGTCGTGTGTGACTCTTTGTGACTCCCAAGGATTGTAGCCCACTAGGCTCCTTTGTCCATGAGATTTCCCAGGCAAGAATATGGAGTGGGTAGACACTCGCTTTTCCTTCCCAACCCAAGGACTGAACCTGCGATTCCTGCACTGCAGGTAGATTCTTTACCATCTGAGCCACCAGGGAAGTTGACGACCACCCAAATCAAGTTATGAAACTTTGCCAGCATTTGAAACTTTGCCATGAATGTAACAATGGAAAAATACTCTATCATGTTTGGCTTCTTTTAATTAACAGTGTCTTTGAGATTCATCTGTTGTACTTCAGAAGTTTTCTTTTTTTTTTTTTCACAGCTGTGTACTATTCTGATATATGAATATGCTGTAGTTTATTCAGTCATTTTCCTATGGATGGACAGTTGGGTTGCCTATAATTTAGGGCTGCTATTATTGAGGCTGATGTGAATTTTCTTGTCTGTGGTGAATATATGCACTCATGTCTCTTGGGCAATTTACACTTCATGGGGTTTTGTTGAAAGAAGTGTAATATGTAAAGTATATAGTATGTGCAAGGATATTGCAAGTCCAAGTGCTGTATTGCCTGTGAGTGGTTGCCTTGCTTGTTTATTATTCTGAGATTAGAAGAAGGAAATTGCAGGCTTTCTGTTCCGGAGTTGATGTTTGATCTCATCAGGCCTTCCCGTCTGTTATTGATGCAGACACTGAACCCAGAGGGAGAACATAGCCTTCCTGGGACCACACTTCAAACTTACAAATGGTTCATCTCACAGGATTACTGTTTTGTAAGCCAGAGATTGTCTTTCATAAACATGTGTGAAATTTATTAGACTGAACCTGGTTTCATAGACAGGGTGTAGACATATTGACAGGGTGTCCAGGCCTAGAATCTCAGGAGGAGGACCTGAGGTTTTCTAGGGGTTGGGAGCATACAGCAGGGAGGAGTTTGGTACATAAAGGAGCAGCCCCAAGGTGAATGCTTATTGAAGGCCCTCCCGCCCCAGTCCCATCCTTCCCATCCCTTTCCCGCTTCCCCATGCAATAACCTAGCTGTACCCTTTGGTTGCAAAGAATCGGACATGACTGAGCAACTGAGCATGCACACATGCATTCTTCACTGCAGACTTAGAGCATCTCTATTTTCTGAGTGTTCAGCCAAGCTTGTGCCTCAGCTTTTCTCTCCATAGTGTCTGAACACCTTTCACTACTTTTTCTAACTTTAAGCCCCGGGTCAGACATCCTGTGCCCCTAGTAACTAACTCTCTCATTGAGTTCCTGCAGCTTCGTATGAGCTGAGCTTGGCCTGGACTCAATGGATCTGCTCCTCTGAGATAAGCCCCACATGCCCTAAGAGCCCTGACCTCCTAGAATGTCTTATGCAATCATGCTTCCTGTCTCCTTTCCTGGTGAGGTTCTGAACTTTGTGAGGGTGGGAATTATACCTGCCTTCACCCCCACAGTCCTTGACACCTCACATGGGGCTTCGCACAGGGGAGGATGGAACTATTAAAGGTGCATAAGAACACCCTGAGAAAAAGTAAATGAATGAATGAGTGAATGGATGAATGAGTGAATGAATGCAAACTTCTGCTCAGAACATGACAACTCCTCTCCACTTGCCCATAACCTTTCTCTGACCACCATGGTCTCAACCCTAAGTGGTCTCCTTCTCCCCTCCTTGGCCCCTCTGCAGTCTCTGCAACACAGCAGCTGGGGGATGGGGGGGGGGGTCCTTTGACCTTTTAGCATGTCATTGCTCAGAATCCTTCAGTGACTTCCATCTCATTTAAACACTATGTGGGAGAAGAGTGTGAACCCTGGGGTCAGACCTCCTGAGTCCAAATCCAGGCTCCTTGGCTTTGGCTGTGCAATTCTGCCCCATTGCTTCACCTCTCTGTGCCTATGGATGGGCTCGTGCAGAATTCATAGAAAGCACTAAGGGCAGTGCCCAAAGAAGGCCAGTATTAGTGTAGTGAGGAGCAAGCCAGAGGAGAGAAACAAAAATGGTGATGGTATTGCGAAGTGACACAGCCCTGGGGATAGACGTGCAGGCCATCCAGTGCTGGGCTCAAGTCCTGGTTCTGCCACTTAGCAGCTGTGTGACCTTGGGCAGGTTATAGAACCTAAGTCTCAGTTTCCTCATGTGTACTGAGAGAATAATAGTTCACCCTTGTAGGTTTTAAGCGACCTACATTGTTCAGAGACAGACAGGCCTCTAGGGCCCAAAGGACCCACACTTGAATACTGCTTGGGACAATCAGGAGAGGCTTCCCGGAGGAGGTGCTATTTGATCTGTGCCTGCTGGAGGAGTAGGAGCTCTCTAGGCTGCCAAGTTTGAAAAGACCTTCTAGAAAGGGAGAGAAGTGCGAGTAACAGCAGGGAGCTGGGGCAGTGAATGGCCTGTGGGGAGGAAAGACATCTGCGTGTATCAGACACATGAGAGGTGGGTCACCCATCTAGAGAGGTTGCCTGGGTTACAAGGTGGTTTCTTCGGAAATAGACTCTGAGGTGGAAATCAGCAAGCAAGGGGTGGGTGGGGAGCCTAATTAGCAAGCGCCCTGGGGCTCAGCATCTGGAGAAGGAAGAGATGGGAGGAGGCAGGGTGAGCACAGGGGCACTTGGTCCTGGTGGAGTCTCAGTGAGGCCTAGGATGACCCCGCGGGGTATTTTGAAGCTGACCAGCTCTTCAGAGTTATCCTGAGTGGGGATTTTGGACCAGGCTTCGCTACCCTGAGGCTGACCAGGTGGTGGCTATGGGCTGCCCCAGGAAGGAGGGAGTGACCTTGGCCAAGGCAATTTTCTTTAGTTGAGGCAATTCTAATTCAGTTGAGGGCTGTCTACCCTCAGCCCTCCCAGCAGGGGCAGAGGTGAGCCCGCCATCTTATTCAGGGTGGCTCGCAGCCTCCATCGTGGCAGGCAGACCTCAGCCCTCCCAGCAGGGGCAGAGGTGAGCCTGCCATCTTATTCAGGGTGGCTCGCAGCCTCCATCATGGCAGGCAGACCCTGTATGTGAAGGTCTGTGTGTCTCTTTATGAGGTTTGGAGCTTGTCCTTCAGGCTGCAAAGGGTCATCTCTGCACATGGAAAAGACATGCATTCAGATGTGTATCTGTATGTGTGTAGTAGCCTGGGCAGAGAGGAGGGAGGCAGAGAGACCCGCTGGGAAGCTTATCACTTCATTCCAGGTGAGCAATGAGACTCTTAGCAAAGATAGAGGCAATGGGGACGTGAAAGATTTCAGGGTAAATGACAGTAATCACAGTCGTCATTTATTCAACCCCTGCCACACAGCTGGCCCTTTAACCTACTGTTATCAACCTCCTCAGCAGTTGTGCAAAGCATGCGTTTTTATACAGAATCAAATGGAGGATCAGAGAGGTTAAGTCACTTGCCTAAAATCACACAGTGGTAAACAACAGAGCCAGAAATGAAACTCAATTTTGTCAGACTTAAAATTCTGCACCCAGGACAGCTTCCGAAACAGTGGATGCTCAGAACACTAGTCGTCCTTAGTATTGTAGCTAATCACAGCTATTCCCATCTTCATATGGATAAGATGAAGGCCTGGGTAGTAGATCTGCATTTTGTTAGCAGAAAAGGCACTGAGGATTGCTGACAGCTATGGTGATCTTGACAGTATTAGGGGAAGACATATTCAAATGCAATTAAAAACCGCAAATATAATAATCAAATGTAAATGAGCAGCAGCCAACAATTACTGATGCATATACAATTAGCACATATGGTAATTTAGCAGGAGGCACAACTCGCTCCATTTCGTTGCCTCTAACAAATTGCTGATGCTCCGCCTCCCCACTCCCGCCTTCTCCTCCTCTTCGCTGCTAACAATTCCTCTCTGTGTTTGTCGACGCTCCCTGTTGGCAGACAAGAGTCTAATTAGCTGGACTCTCCCAGAGCCAGGATGTGTCTAGCTGTGGCTCAGAAGAGGAGCTGGCTCCACAACCTTCCTGGGGCTGGTGGGCAGGGGCAATCAGAGAACTTTGTGTTCCTTCTCTTTTGCTGATAAGTGATGCTGCTTATGAAAACTGTTGATCATCTTCTAGAACAAACACCTACTAAGCAGCCACTGTGTGCCCAGCCCTATGCTGGGTACCAGGAGGATAGAGGTTCACACCTTCATTTATCTCTCTCTCATTCACTGGCAACCTGCTCCATGTCAGCATCTGGACACAAGGAGGAAGAAAACAGGCTGATGTCTTTTGGAAACTCACAATCTTTCTGAGAGAAATAGAGAAGCATATAATTTCCACACAGCATGCTGTGTTGCAGTAGAGGTAGGGTTCAGTCCAGGGCTGTGTGTGCAGTGCACCTTCCAAGGGTTTGGGCTGCCTATAATTAGATCCTGGATCCTCTTCTTATGATCTAGGTGACAGGGCCCACATCACTTGTGCTCGCCGTGCATTTGTACAGAGATGATATTAACATAGACTCACAAAGGTGGTTGTGAAGATTAAGTGAGTCAGTGATTGCAAAGCCCTTGGCCCAGCACCCAGCACATGGCAAGTGCTCAGTAAATGTGAGTGAGCTACGGTTGCATCCTTATCACTGCTCTTGGGACTCAAAGGAGGGAAGGGCTCCCCTTCTGCCCTGGGATTGCCGAGTTCAGGAAGAGCAAGAGAAAGCCTGGGGGAATGTCATGAATTGAGCTAGTATTATGGAAGGAACACCCTCTGCCTGTTACTGGATGATGCCATAACCTCTTTGAGTCTCCATTTTTGCATCTGGAAAGTGTGGATAAGAGTACAGTCAATCTTCATTATTTATGGATCCCATATTTGCAGATTTACAACTCACAAAAATTTATTTGAAAGCCTCAAATCAATACTCATGGCACTTTCATGGTCATCTGTGGACATGCACGGAGCTGCAAAATAAGAGTCACCAGATGTGTGTGTTCCCAAATGAGGTTGGACAAGAGTGCCTTGTTTCAGCTCTTACACTGCTGCATGTGTCCTTTCTACAACCACATTTTTATGCTTTTTGTAGCTGTTGGTGTTTTAAATGGCCACCAAACCTGGTGTGAACTGCTGGCTAGTATTCTTAATTTCAAGCCTGTGATGTGCCTTATGGAGAAAATATATATGCTAGGTAAGTTTCATTCAGATATGAGTTATAGTGCTGTTGGCTGTGAGTTCACTGTTAACTAATCAATAAGATACATCAAGCAAGTTGTCTTTAAACAGAAACACACACAAAGCAAGGATATTGATTGGTTGATAGAATGTTGTGACCAGAGGCTCATAGGAGCCTAGCCTGTTAGGACCACTGGTTTGCTAGTCACTAATCCAGTTTTCACAGCAATTTCATCCAATAAAGCTTCCATGAACAGTGAGAATCAACTGTGTCTTTTCTGTAAGGATGTTATTAGGACTAGCATTGTGTTAAAGCACCCAGCACAGTGCCTGGTACAGAGTAGGCTCTCAGGACGTCTACTTAAATCCACAGCACTTTTATACATGATGAAGCTGAGGCCTAAAGAGCTGAATGGAGTTCATGATCACTCCCTAGTGGTTGATGTCTAAATTGTTGTTGGAATCACACCCTGGAAAATATTAAAAATAAAATTAAACAAGTCTCTGCAAATATTAAAGAGTTACAGTCAGAGTATAATCTGACTATAATGAATTCAAACTGGAAATCAATAACAGAAAAACACTCAAATACCTGGAACTTAGATAATAAACTCCTATATAATAAAGCATCAGTTAAGAGGTATCAGATTTAAAAAAAAATGGGTTTAACTGACTGGAAATGGAAATAAAATACATCAAAATATGTGTGAAACAAAGCAATGTTGAGAGGTAAACTAATAACATTAAATGCTTACATTAGAAACAAAAAATTTCAAATCAATATGTTTCTACTTCAATAAACTAGAAAAAGAAGAGCAAACTAAACCCAAACAAAGGAAGAAAATAACAGAGATAAGAATAGAAATCAACAATATTGAAAATAGGGAAACTGTAGAGAAAAAAAATTTTAAGCTGGTTCTTTGATATGATCAGTAAAATGAAAAAACCTCCAGACAGACTGACAAAGATGAAAAGATAAGAAACAAATCATGCATATCAGGAATGAAACAGAGATGATCAGTAAGGATCTTGCAGCATTAAAAGGTTAATAAGGGAATACTTTAGTCAGCTTTATACTCAAAATACATTCAACATTTTAGAAGACATGGAACAATTCCTTGAAAATCCCAAACTGTTAACTTAACTAATATGACATAGATTATCTGAACCATTAAAGAAATTGAGTTTGTAACTTAAGTATTCTTAATTAAAAAGCTCCATAGTCAGAAAGTTTCACTGGAGAATTCTACCAAACAGTAAAGAAGAATTAACACTAGGAATTCCCTGGTGGTCCAGTGCTTAGGACTCTGTGCTTCTGTTGCAGGGGGTGTAAGTTCAGTCCCTGGTTGGGGAACTAAGATCCTATAAGCCACGTGGTGTGGCCAAAAAAAAGAGAAAACTTAGCATGAACTTTATACAGTCTCTTTCAGAAAATAGAAGAGAGTAGAACATTCCCAACTCATCTTTAAAAAGCCAGTATTACCTGATACCCAAACCAGACAAAGATAGTACCAATCCCCCCTCAAAAGAAAGCTACATAACAATATTTTTCATGAATGTACACCTAAAAATCCACAACAAAATATTACCAAATTGAATCCAACAATCTATAGAGTCATACTCCACCAGCAACTGGGATTTATCCATGATACACGAGGTTCAACCTTCAGCATTGTTAGTTAATGTAATCTACCATATTCATAGTCTAAGTTAAAAAGCCATATGTGCATATCTATTGATTCAGAAAAAGCATTTGATAAAACCCCATACTCATTAATAATAAAAAACTATCAACATTTTAGGAATAGAAGAAAAGCCTCAACTTGATAAAAACATCTACAAAAAAATCAACAGCTAATTTCACACTTATTGTGAAAGACTGAATTTTTTCCCCAGAAGATTGGGAATGAGTCAAGAATATTTACTCTCACCATTTTTATTCAACATAATACTAGAAGTTCTAGTCAATGTGGTAATAAAAAAGAAAAATGTATATGTAGTAGAAAGAGAAAAATAAAACAATTCTATTTGCATATACCATGTTTGTCTAAATAAAGAACCTAAAAGAAGTTACCAAAAAAAAAAAAAAATCCAAGAACTAATAAGTGAATTCAGCAAGGTTGCAGAATAAAAAACCATTACTCCAAAATCCATTTCATTTCTATATTCTAAGAATGGACATGCAGAAACTGTCATTTTAAACACAGTATCATTTATACTCACTTCAAAGATAAATGAGATACTTAGATATACACATAACAAAATATTTATAGGCTCTGTGTGCTGAAAATTGCAAGTACTTAAAGAAGGAACTCAAGGAAGACCTAAATAAATGAAGCAGCATACCATCTTCATGGATTGGTAAACTCAGCAAAGCAAATATGTCAGTTCTCCCCAACGGATCTATAGGTTTCAAACAATCCAAATGTAACCCTAGCATAATCCCAGCACGGAGTTTTGTTGACCAGGACAAACTATGGAAAGCACAGGCCTTAAACAAGCTAAAACAATCCTAAAAGGGAAGAAATAAGTTCTTAGTCTACCTGATGGTCTTCCCTGGTAGCTCAGCTGGTAAAGAATCTGCCTGCAATGCAGGAGACCACAGTTTGATTCCTGGGTCGGAAAGATTCCCTGGAGGAGGGCATGGCAACCCACTCCAATATTCTTGCCTGGGGAATTCCACAGACAGAACAGCTTGGCAGGCTACAGTCCATGGGGGTCGCAGAGTCAGACATGACTGAGCGACTAAGCATAACGCAGCATTCTGCCTGATAATAAAGTATTCTTCAGCAATGCTAATCAAGATTGTGTGGTATTAGCAGAATGATAGAACTATAAATCAATGAAACAGAATGAAACTCGCAGAAATATAACCACAAATGTGCTCAACTAATTTTTTTTTTTACTAAGATCAAAAGAATTTCAATAGAGGAAAGATAGCGTTTCAACAAATAATGCTGGAGCACTTGGGGATTCATAGTCAAATGGAAAAAAGACTTAAATCTAAACCTTACATGTTATACAGAAGTTAACTGAAAATGAATCATGTAAATGTAAAGCCATAAAATTTATAGGAAAAAAATTAAGGAGAAAATCTGAGGATCAAGGACTTGGTGAAGAATTCCTAGACTTGACATCAAAAGCAAGCTCAAAAATTTGATAAAATTGACTTCATTGAAATTTGAAATGTTCGCCGTACAAAAGCTCCTAGAAAAAAGTATTTGCAAATCACACATTTGACAAAGAACAATTATCTAGAGTAGATAGCAGTAAAAAAAAAATCCACTTTAAAAATTAGCAAGAGGCATGAGTAGTCATTTCACTGAAGAGCATACACAGATGTCAAATAAGCACATGAAAAATGTTTCAACATCGTTAGCCATGAGGGAAATGCAAACTTAAACTGCAGTGTTAAATCACGCTACATCTATCAGAATGACTAAAATTTAAAAACTGTGACAACACCAAATGCTGGTGAGAACGTGGAGAAATTGGATCATTCCTTCACTGCTGGTGGGAATATGAAATGATACAGCTGCTCTGTAAAACTTTCTCAGTATTGCAGTTTCTTGTAAAGCTGAACATTGAATTGCCGTGTGACTCAGCAACTGCACTCTCCGGAATGAATCCTAGAGAGATGAAAACTTATACATTCGCACAAAACCTAATCATAGGGACTTCCCTGGTGGTTCAGGGGTTTAGAATCCATCTTGCAATGCAGGTCTGATCCCTGGTCGGGGAACTAAGATCCCAAATGCCAATGAGCAACTAAGCCCATGTGCCATGACTACTGAGCCCATGCATTGCAACTAGCAAGTCTGTGCACATCAGTGAAAGATCCCTCATGATGCAACAAAGATTCTCGTGCCACAGCTAAGACCCAAAACAGCCAAATAAATAAATATTAAAAAAAAAAAACCCTAATCATAGCAACTTAATTGGCAATAGCCAAATGCTAAAAATCAGTACAGGTGTAATTCAATGGGTGAGTGGTTAAATAAACTGCTGTACATGAATAGCATGGCATATGACTCAGCAATCAGAAGGAAAGTGTTGATGTATACAACTTGGATAAATCTCTGGAGAATTGTGAATGAGAAAAGCCACTTCCAAAAGGTTGTGTTATGATTCCATTTATATCACCTTTTTTGAAAAAAAAGTTTTAGAAATGGAGAGCAGATTAGAGGCTTGCACAGTGGTGGAGCATGAGAAGATGGAGGTGAGTGTGGTCTTTAAAGGACGAGGCCAGGGGATTCTAGTGGTGGTGGAACTTTTCATTATCTTGACTGTGAGAGTGGATTCAGGGACCCACACATATGGTAAAATTATATAGAACCAAATGCACACACCTATGAATACAAAGTAAAGCTAAGGAAATGTGATTAAGATGGGAGGCTGGCACCAGTGTCAATTCCAGGTGGTTGTATTGTATAACAGTTTTGTTACTATTTGTGGGAAACTGGGTTAAGGGTACATTCAGTCTCCCTGAATTATTCCTTAGAATCCCACATAAGTCTAAAATTATTTCAATAAGACTTTCAATTAAAAATGGCAGAAGTCACCTAAAGATAGAAATTGAATTTTCTGGAGAAGGTTTCTTCTGGATTTGTGTTGTATTGAGGAGGAGCTATTTGAATTCAAGAAGATTTGGAGCTTGGGACATCAAAGACTGAGCTTTGCTTAAGAAGGAAGGTCGGATTATGTCTTAGATCCTTAATCTTAATGAAATTGTGGTGAAATCTGCACTTTTTTTCCATGCCCATTCAATACAGCTGCACTGTGTCATATCCATGACACCATATGTCCTCTTTTCTTTCTTTCATGAGCCATGTATGCAGGACTTTGCTCGTTTTATGTTTGGTTAATGTATGTGTTCACTTGATCTTGGCACAATTAAGTGACGTTGATCACTGCTAAAATTATTTTCTATGTTTGTTTGTTATCTCCCCCTCCTGAATGAATGCTCTGGAAGACAGGGTTTTGTCCATTTTCTGCAGTGATGTATTCTTATCTATTATCCAGAATTGTGACCAGCACATAGTTTGGGCTGTTTCATTATTTTTCAATTTTCCTGGTTTTTTTTTTTTTTTTTTTTTTTTTGGCGGGTGGGGCTTGTTATTGTTCTCAAGTTCTTATTTTTGACTTATGGTTTCTATTCCTTATTTTTTCTTTAAACAATTTGAAAATAATTATCTGCGGCTCCCTTTCATATTGTTCCTTTAAGTCCATTTATTGAGAGGCTAATTCTTTTCTTAAACATCTGACGTGTGGTTAAAGTTTTTGTCAGAGAATTCATCCTCAGCCAGTTTTCTGTGTCACCTTGACTGCCCAAGTATTTCATCTTTTCTTCTGCTGTGTTCTCAGTTTCCACTAGTCAGGCCAGTTTTTCTGTTAAATGCCTATCAGATGGGTGGTATGAATTTCGCCTTCACACCACATTTGATACAGACTTGGAATTTTTGTTTCTTGTGTGGGTGATTTTTCCCACCATTTCCCAGGGTGGATGGCAAGGTTTTCTTGTAGTTCCCTGGGTGTGAAGGGGGTGTTTTAAATATGTTTGTCATTGATCAAACATATAGTCCTTCAAGGCTCCCTTCTTCAAGAAATGCTTCCTGTTCTTCCACTTATCTGGGTCCAACCCCCACCTCCATTCTCCACTTGGGTTGACTCTTCCCCACCTCTAAGGTCTGTATCCAACTTTGAGTGTTTGACTTCATCTCACACTCACTTCTCTGACTTAGACATCCTTCCTGGTTTCTGCATCTGCCTTCTGTAACTTTTTTTCTCTCAACCGTGAATAGATTATTTGGCTTTTTTTTGGTTATCTTTTATTCAGAATGTCCATATCCTTGGAGTGAGAGAGCATTCACCTCCCTTCACCTCAGTGCCCCAGACTCTCATCCTATGGGTATACTTCTTACTGGAGGCTCTCATCCCCTAAACTAGAGACTGTCAGCCAAAACCACAAATGTCCAAACCTACAATGTGTCCCTAAGCCAAGCAATCCATCCAGAAGTCAGACCTGAGAGAAGAATCAGCCTGAGTCAAATGTGGAAGGATGGCTATTCAAGGCTAACGTATTCACAGGGACCAAAAGCCAATGAAAGGAATTGTTGGTTGTCTCTGGCTTATATTCAGTCCCTGCAGACTTGAGTGGGCTTCCCAGGTGGCTCATTGGGTGAAGAATCTGCCTGCAGTGCAGGAGACGCAGGAAATGTGGGTTTGATCCCTGGGTTGAGAAGATCCCCTGGAGGAGGGCATGGCAACCCATTCCAGTATTCTTGCCTGGAGAATCCCGTGAATGAGCCTGATGGACTATAATCCATAGTATCACAAAGAGTTGGACACAACTGAAATGACTGAGCACACACACACACACCGTCTTGAGTGGGAAGTGTTTCCTAAACTGACCTGTGCCAGAAGGCTTGGCAAATTAGCACACACTGGAGAGTAGGGAGTGATCAGTAGAGCATGTCTTTGAATGGAATGGCTTAGTTCTTTTCTTTTTCCCAAAGCAAGCTACACACATCCTAAGTGTACTGTTACATTTGATGCATCAATTAGTTTAATCAGTTCTGACAAAAGTATCCATGTAACCCACGTTCTTATCAAGATGTTGTTGTTCAGTTGCTAACAAAGAACATAACGATCATTCCCAGATTTCTTTTGTGTGCTTTCCTTGTCCATCTCCATCTCTGCTTTCCAGAAAATCACTGTTCTTATGTCCATCACCGTCATTTCTCTTGGCCTAGTAGAATTTCATATGAATGGAAAGCTCGTGCCTGGCTCTCAAGCACTGTTTTTGAGATTCAGCCCTCTCATTCAAGGGGCTTCCCTGATGGGACAGTGGTAAAGAACCTGCCTGCCAGTGCAGGAGACGAAAAAGACGCGGGTTTGATCCCTGGGTCAGGAAGATCCGCTGGAGAAGGAAATAGAAACTCACTCTGGTATTCATGCCTGAGAAATCCCATGGACATAGGAGCCTGGCGGGCTATAGTCCATGGGGTTGCAAAGAGTTGGACATGAATGAGTGCACACACACATCTACACATTCTTACACACACATGCACATCATTCATAAGGGCTTCCCAGGGGGCGCTAGTGGTAAAGAATCTGCCTGGCAATGCAGGAGACACAAGAGATGAGGGTTCAATCCCTGGATTGGGAAGATCTCCCGGAGGAGGTCATGGTAACCCACTTCAGTATTCTTGCCTGGAAAATTCCATGGACAGAGGAGCCTGGCAGGCTACTATCCATGGGGCTGCAGAATCAGATAACAACTGAGCGGGCTGTGCACCCATATCATTTGTTGAGTCCATGTAATTCATTCCTTCTTACTGTGTAGTGTTCTGCTATGTGAAAATACCACATTGATTATCCATTCTCTGATAGACATTTGCTGTTTCCAGTTTGGGGCTACTGTGAGGAAGGCTACAATGGATATTCTTATATAGGTCTTTTTGTGAACTTATACTTTGGTTTCTATTGCGTAAACACTTTGGGAAAAGTTGAATTGTTTAACTTTATAAGAACCTGCCAAAGAGTTTTCCAAAGTTATCAAATTTGTTGCTCCCTGATGACAATGGTTGCTTCTCTGGTGGCTCAGATGGTAAAGAATATGCCTGCATATTCTTTATGCAGGAAGATCCCCTGGAGAAGGGAGTGGCTACTCACTCCAGTATTCTTGCCTGGAGAATCCCATGGACAGAGGAGCCTGGTGGGCTACAGTCCATGGGGTCTCAAAAATTGGACACGACTGAGTGACTAACATGTCCACTTTCAGTGGCAATTTATGATTCTTGTTGCTTCACAACATTTTCAACATTTGGAGCTGCCAGCCTTTTAAATTATAGCCATTCCAGTCAATGTGTACAGGCATTTCTTTGTGATTTTAATTTCCCTTTTTTTCTGATAATTGATGATGTTGGGAACTTTCATCTTCTTATTAGCATTTATATATCTTTTTTGCAAGGTATCTGCCCACGTCTTTTGCATTTTTTAAATTGGGTTATTTGTTTTTTAATTATTATTGAGTTGTAGGGGTTCTTTATAAAATCTGGATGAAAATGCTTTGTCATTTTTACACTGTGGATATTTTAGCCCAGCCTGTGACTTGCTTTTCTTTTTCTTTGTGGTATCATTAGTAAGTAAAGATTTTAGTTTGGATGAACTGCAGTTGATCAGTCTTCCTTATGTTCATTGCTTTTCATCCCCTAAGGATTCTTACTTATCCCATCACAGAGAGAGCTTTCTGTGTTTCTTCTAGAAAATATATTCAACTTGTATATTTATTTTCTCCTTCAAATTATCTTTGGTGTATGATATGAGGTAGTTATTGATGTTCCTGTTATTTCATGTGGATAACCAGTTGTTCTCATTCTAAATGTTAGAAAAACTTTAAAGACTTTCTTTGGTCCTTTGTTAGAATCTGAGAAATGATGCAAAAGAGACATCTCAGAATTACACCACCTGAAAAGTGAGATTATTTCGGTGTTTGGTTGCCTCCTAAGAAGAGTTGAAATTTCCTTCTAAGGAAATGTTGATTCTTTGGATGTTCTGATCTGCTGTAAGCATGGCCTCCTGCAGGTGCCGAATAAACATCTTTGGGCATAGAAATACAAATACTGGAGGTTAGAAGTACCTCCGGGCTAACTGACATGGTAGGGTCCAACGTCTATGAGTAGGCTTTAACACATGTGCTGTAGAGAGCTGTAGTGCAAGCATCCTGAATCATACCATGATCATCAGTGATGTTTCTAAGATATTTTGAGTTAGGGCAGTCTAACTGTATATGTTGCATATGTATTAACTTAAACATACAAATAAACCTCCACAATCTTATAATTCCAAATTGACTATTTTTAATCTTTACTCCTGGTCATTCCCATGTTTGCCCATAGGGACCTACTTCTATGTAAAGTAATTGTGTGTGCATGCTTAGTCACTCAGTCATGTCTGACTTTTTGTGACCCCATGGAGTATAGCCCAACAGGCTCCTCTGTCCATGGGATTATCCCAACAAGAATACTGGAGTAGGTTGCCATTTCCTTCTCCAGAGGATAATCCCAAACCAGGGATCGAACTCCCATCTCCTGCAGCTCCTACGCCTGCAGGCAGATTCTTCACCACTGAGCCACCTGGGAAGCCCCCTTAAAATAACCTTAAATTTTGCTTATTTGTCTTCTTTATTGTCCACTTGAGATTATATCCCCAAGTGCCTTCCCTGTAATCACATGGTGTTGATTTTAATAGCAACATAATATCCCATAACACAGATGTACCAAAATGTACTTAACCATTCTCCCATTCTTAGATAATAAGGTCAGCCCCAATGTTTGGTAATGTATAGAATAATGAGCATCCTTATACATAAACATTTTTTTCTTATTTTAATTTAGTTTTTTAAGCCAACTTTCTAGATCTTGGATTCCTACATGAAAGAGATAAAAGGACGGTTATTTTTCGTCTGCTGATACACATGTAGTCCCCTGTTAATACATGCATTTAGCAGGTTTGGGATTTAAACCAAAGGTTCTACAGCAAATGTTATTAATATTTTTTCTAATTACCTAACATTAATAAAAACAAAAGCATAAACAACATTTGGAAGCAGTTTATTTTGTTTGGATTTTGATAAAACATTCAGAGCTGGCTCACAGTCTGTCCCTGGAGAAATTAACTTTTTGAAATAGTAGGGTTCTAAAACTCTCTTTGCAAGCTGAGCATATAATGTGGGGTTAAAATAAACAGTTATCTTCAGAGCCTCATGAAAGTCTCCAGGGGATGTCTGAGGGTAAAAGGGTTAGGTCTGGTTTCAAAGAAGATCTTAATTAAGGATCTGGAAGACCAGGACAGCAGCTGGTTAATTAAATTCACAGATGGGACTCATTTGGGAGGTGGTGTGAACTCTGGGAAAAGGTGAAGAAATTAGATAAAGAACTCAGTTGCAGTCGCCAAGGAACACAGAGTGAAAGTAATAATTTGCAGTAGTCTGAATCAAAATAATTTGGTCTTATATTAATAGTGTTTTATCCCAGTCATAGCTTTCTTCTAGCACAGCTTACTTAAAGGAGCACTGGGTTTGGAAAAGCAATTTGGGCGTCAGTCTCTTCTCACCATCTTTGTGATCGTCACCAGCTCCCCTTGCCCTCTCTGGGGTTCAGGTTTCTGTCTACACACTGGGGATAATGGCTCTGCTGATTTTTCATGAAATAACAGGAAGAAGGTGAAACGACTTGGTTAGCTCAAAAGTTACTCTACTTATAATTCCTTTTTAACCCCCAGAATCTTTTGCATGAACTTAGATTTTATGCTTTTAAATACATTTTGCCCACTGCAGAATTCAATAAAGGCCAAGCAGAGGATTTCCCATCTCAAACATCCAAACACTTTGGGGTCCACAGGACCAAGATGGGACCCAGAAGATAGGTTCCTGAACCATGTAACCAAGATGATGTGGAATGCTTGGATGGAGGACATTACACAGAAAATGTGTTTGGTTTGCAAAGAGAAAGCCACATTTTCAATCATCTTGTTGAAACTGTGAGTGAGGAAGATCTGAAAGATTCCCAGAGAGCCATGGGTGGTAATAGTTTTTCAGTATGTCTGAGTCAATGGGTGCAATGCCATCGCTGTTCTCTTAAATTCAGTTCAGTCTTTAATTTTTAAAACTGAATAAGAGTAAAAGTATTTATTATAGACTGTGACCTTGATTTCTCCCCCCTCCCCATTTTCCCTAGAATTCTCAGCTTAACACCAAATTATCTTCTTACATGAAGGATTGTGTGTGACTCAGCCTCATTATCTAGGTACAGAAGGACTCGTGTATGTTAATATGGTTAATAGCAGCTCCCCTGGGAGAGGATGGGAAGGTGAGAGCTTCTTCATATCTCAGGAAAGGAAACAAAATCTCAAGGAGATTAAATGACTTGCCCAAAGTCACACAGTGAGTAAGTCACACAGCTGGGACATAAATCAAGTTTATTCAGATATTCTGGTTATGGATTTCTCAAAGCCAGATATGGAGAAAACAAATTACACCAGAATGTGGGGGAAGGAAACCAAAAAATGGTTCTGCTTATGATTGTAAATGGCAACCCACTCTAAAGAGATACTGTTCCTACCAGTTTTTCTCATGCAAAGAGAACATTTGTGTGCTTCATCCATTTCTATGTTCCATCATATCTGGAGGGAAATGTGGCAGCTGCCAAACAGTTTGCAGCTCTGTCATTTCCCTTTCGGGGCCAGAGAGTGAGGAGGATGGCTGTGAGACTGCAGGAATGGCTTGCCCGCAGTGCTTAGGGTGTGCTGTTGGGAGGATGTCTTGGATGAGGTGCAGGACAGCAGTAGGTTTAGGACCATTCCATCCTGACTGCCAGCAGCCTGTGGGCTGAATACATTCTGCAGATGCAAGGAAGAGTGAGCCAATTTCTCTGATGTTTGTTGTTCATCATTCTCGAGGGAGGGATGTAAAGAAAAATTCACTTTGATATTTCTTGCATGTTTGAGTGCAGTTTCCCCACTCTACTGCACTCCTCGCCCCTGATGTATAAGATTCTAGCTGATCTGGCCCCTGTCTTCCCCTTCTCTCTCTCTCACTACATGCAAGCCTCTCTGGTCCTCATTCCACACTGCAGTGTGCTGCGGTCACTCCCACTCAGGACTTTTGTACCTGTGGATCTCTCTGCCTGCGTTGCCTTTCCCCATGACTACTGCATGTTCGCCTCCTCCTCAGAGATGCATTCCCTGACCAATATCTGTAAGGCTGTTTTCCTAGTCTCTTCCAATCCCTAGTGATCACTCTCATTTGCCTAGCTATCTAAAATTGTCTCATTTATGTATTTACTTTTCGCTTCATGTTAGTTTGCTGTCATCCCCCACTAGACTGTAAACTTAGGAGCACAGAGGTCTTTCTGTCCTATTCACTGTGCATTCCTGGCACCTTGAGCACTCTGTAAGTATTAATTCCATCAGCCTTTCTTTTGGAAAATCTACTCTGTATCAGAATGTAGGCTAAGGGCTTCTGCTTCTTACCAAGATGGAATAAGAGACCAGATTTATCCTCCTACTTGAAACAACCAAAAATAAAATAAAATAAAAGGAACATTTATATGAAACATACGAGGACATTAAAAGTTATTATAACTGTATTCCATAAGTTTAAAAAGTTAAGTGGAGACATGGAAGATATGAAAAAGACCTAAATCAAACTTCTAGAGTTGAAAACTAAATGTGTTGAAGATATGCTGGATAGGATTAATAGCAGATTAGACATTGCAAGAGAAAAGTTTAGTGAACTTGAAGACATACCAATAGAGGGAATACTCCCCACTTTATTCTTTGAATTCAACATTACCGTTATGAAAACCAGGCAAAGACATTACAAGAAAAGAAACCTGCAAGCCAATATCCCTCAAGAATATTGATGCAAAATATATTCACAAAATTTTTTTTCTTTTTTTATTATATTTTTTAACTTTACAATATTGTATTGGTTTTGTCATATATCAACATGATTCTGCCATAGGTATACACGTATTCCCCATCCTGAACCCTCCTCCCTCCTCCCTCCCCGTACCATCCCTCTGGGTCGTCCCAGTGCACTAGCCCCAAGCATCCAGTATTGTGCATCAAACCTGGACTGGCAACTCATTTCATATATGATATTATACATGTTTCAGTGCCATTCTCCCAAATCATCCCACCCTCTCCCTCTCCCACAGAGTCCAAAAGACTGTTCATAGTCTCTTTTGCTGTCTCATATACAGGGTTATTGTTACCATCTTTCTAAATTCCATATATATGCGTTAATATACTGTATTGGTGTTTTTCTTTCTGGCTTATTCACAAAATTTTAAAAATCAAATCTAATAATACATAAAAAGGATATCAATTTCTGAGTGAAATTTATCTCAGGAATTCAAGGTTGGTTTAACATTTGAAAAATAATAGAATTAACTATATAAGCATGCTAAAAAAGAAGAAATATATAATCATTTCTATTAGTGCAGAAACAGCATTTGACAAAATCAAACATCCATTTCTGCTAAAAACTTTTAAGAAGCTTAGAGTAGAAGGGAACTTCCTCAACCCAATAAAGGACATCTATAGAAAACCTTAGATATTGTTGTATTTAATGGAGAAAATTTAATGCTTTTTCCCGAAGATCTGAAACAAGATGAGAATATCCACTCTCACTACTTCCATGAAACATTATATTGGAGGTTTTAGCCAGTGCAATAAGGCAGGAAAAAGAAATAGAAAGCACTCATATTGGAAAGGATGAATACAACCCTCTTTATTTACAAATTGCATGATGATGTTGTTTATATAGAAAATTTGATAGAATCAACATAAAAATATTATAACAAGAGAACTTAGTAGAGTTCCAGATAAGATCAATATATTTAAAATTATTAAATTTCTCAGTACTAAGAATAAACATTTAGAAATTGATTTTTTAAAAATACCATTTATAATAACATAAAAATGTGAAATAGGAATGAATCTGAATAAACCTATGTAAGACTTATACATTGAATATTATAAAACATTTCCAAAAGAAGATTTAAATAAATGGTGAGATATACCTTGCTCATGGGTCTTAAAATTCAATATTGCTATGGTATAAATTCTCCCCAAATTGATCCACAGATCCAATACAACTTCAGTCAAAATCTCAGCAAGCTTTTATGTAGAAATTAAAAACTTGTTCTAAAATATATGTGGAAATGGAATAGCCAAAACAATTTTTAAAACTAAGACATTACAAGAAAAGAAACCTACAAAGCAATATCTATTTAGAATAGATGGGAACTTCCTTCTACTAAGAATGTAGTTACAAAACTAATCCAAAACTTATAAATATACAATAATCAAGACAGTGTTGTATTGGTATCAACATAGACAGATGGATGGAACAAAACAGAAAGTCCAAGGATAGATCCACAAATATATGGTCAGTTGATTTTTGATAGTGCTTTTGTCTTGTAAGAGCAGGCCCTTCCTGATGTGGGGACAGGGGTGGGGCGGCAGACTAGATTCAGATAAACCAAGTAAACCAATGATATAATATTATTTAATGTTGTAGTTTCAACTTGCTGCTGCTGCTATTTAGTTGCTAAATCATGTCCAATTCTTTGCAACCCCATGGATTCTAGCCCACCAGGCTCCTCTGTCCATGGATTGTCCACGGCAAGAATTCTGGAGTGGGTTGCCGTTTCCTTCTCCAGGGTGTCTTCCTGACCCAGAGATCAAACATGTGAACCTGTGTCTTCTGCATTATCAGGCAGATTCTTTACCACTAAGCCACTAGGGAAGCCCCAGACTCTGGTCTGGCAGCAGTGGGATTCAATCATGATTCCACGAGTCTGACTTTTTTTAATTAGTATTCTATTTAAAACCTCGGCTAATTCATTTTGATACAAATATCTTCTTATTGTGGTTCATCTATGGTTGGTCTCTGGCCCAGGAAGACACTCTGTGAGGGGAATAAGTCTTCTCAGAGAAGGTGCACTTTTGCCAGGATTGCTCTGAATCCCCATGAATCCTTTGCTCACTATCTCATGTCCACCCTTTACATCGTAGATCTGATGTTGTCTCCATGACTGTCATCCTGTATCCCCATCAATTTCTGCAGCACCTGGTGTTCAGTGCGTGCTTTGAAAATATTGGATGGGTGGATGGAGGGATGATCAGGGCTTTAGGGCTGAGTTGAGAAAATTCTGGGAGGGTCCCCTGTGGGAAGAACCACCACTGAGTCAGTCACACTGAGTATGACTGGTGCCCAGGTCACTGGTGGGGCTGGGGAGAAAGATAGGCTCAAAGAAAAGGCAGGGCCCGAATCTGAGAAGTCAAGGAGAGCCTTATTAGGAATTTTTAACATTTTTAAACAGAATCAGCTTTTCAGCCATGCATGTCACCCCAACTCTTCCAGGTGCCCCAACACATCACTTCTATCATCTGTTGTAAATGCCCCCAAGCATCTCTTTTCACTCAAGAACCAAGGGAGAACACAGTCAGCCTGCATTTTGAAGGAATTTTTATCAAGTCTTGATGCTTTTAAAAAGTATACAGGTTTCTTAGAATCCACATCCTACTTTGGGGAGTTCAGCTAGGGGCCCTCTCTTAATATGCCATCCTTGCCATCCAAAGATTCCATTCCAAGTTCTTCCCCAGGCTGCTACTTGAAGATAGAGAATTTGATGTTTTCAGAGCATCTGATGTCAAACCTTGAAGGAATTCACTGAAAGGGCTGTTGTACATCATGTCGCAGCTTCTTGTCTGAGAGGAAAACCAAAGGACTTAAAACACAAGGAGATTCTTTTTGTTTTATTTATTATTGTAATGGAACATTGATTGCATCTATGGGCTTCCCTGGTGGCTAAGAAGATAAAGAATCAGCCTGCAATGTGGGAGACCCTGGTTCAATCCCTGGGTTGGGAAAATCCCCTGGAGAAGGAAATGGCAACCCACTCCAGAATTCTTGCCTGGAAAATCCCATGGACCAAGGAGCCTGGTAGGTTATAGTCCATGGGGTCACAAAGAGTCGGACACAACTCTTAAAAAATATTGTATCTATTTTTCAAACTGCTTCCACATGCATCTTCTCATGTGTTTCTTATACCAACTAATGATTTGTTTTTATTCTTGCAATAATCATATTACAAAGAAAGAAAATGTGGCTCAATAACTTGAAATACTTGCCCAGAGAGACACAGCTGGCAAATGGTAGTATGTAGTCTCCACCTCTGCTCTGTCCAAGTGCCCGGCTCTGCTGTTTTTCTGAAGCACCAAATTGCCTCACAGTGAGAACAGGAGCCTGTGGGATTTTCCAATTTCCTCACTGACTGACTCATATAGAGGACACTCTATAAATACTTGTTTAATTGCCATTCATTTGGACTAGCTCCCACTGAATATGAGTGCCAGACTTTCGAACTGACATGGATTGTTCCAAATGATCTTTTTATCTCACTGAGTTTGTTCTCTCCAACTCCAAATCCATGTCATAAACTTGGAGCATATGAAAGCCAAACAGGTTTGTTTGCTTTGTTCTTGTTAATTGTTTTTTTAAAGATCGAGTATAGCAAGCATGTTCAATTTTGCATGGTAGGACGATTGTGTTGTAGGTGGCAGAGTGCAGAGAGAATCAATGCTCATTCTAAGATTGACTTGAATGTGCTGACTTCATTTGAATCATTATTGGTGCCAGTGTGTTTTTTCTAACTTTCAGGACAGGGTGGTGAAGGAACTATTAGAGAACAGGTCATTTCTGGAACATGAAAGCTGTCTAGAGTATTTTTTTTTTTTTACTCAGCCAATTCATTCTTTTTTTTTAAATTGCCTTAGATGCTTTAGATCATTACAATCAGCCACAATTTTACTGGGGTGCTTGTGGATCAGCTAATACCAATATCAAGAAATTGAAGCCTGAGCCTTCATTTGCTTATGGGTGCATTCTCAGATCCATTGTCTCCATTTGTAACAAGTGGATAAATCTATTTTCACCTGCCTACCTGGCTGGAAAATTAATGGGAGGTGTTTTGATCACTCAAAAAAAAAAAAAAGATATAAAGAGCTGCACCTCATAGTTATGCCTCTGTAGCTCACTCACATGTGGTGCTTTTAGTGTTCATATGACCAACATCTTCAGGAGCCTTTACATTGTATTTTTCCTTTCACATTTGAAAAGGATATACAGATTTTTTTAAAATTGTATAAAAATTGTATGTATTGAGAACCTGCAATCTGGATCTTTTAAACATTTTTTGACCATCAATAAAATATTGCTGGTTATATTAAGCCTTACCTGTCACTCAGCAGATATTCTTTAACTATTTGTGCAATGAATTAATGAGTGAGTGACCCAGGAACTGTTTCTAATGCTTGATATGACTCTCTACCGCATATCCATCTTTAGGATGCCCTTTATGAGAGTGACTGATCAAGAAGCCTCACTTTGTAGTTCGCATTCATGCTGGTCAGTGGCAAGGTGAATGGGATGACTGGTGAAGGGTCCCAGGGGTGGTGAAAGGAAAAAAAAAAAAAAGCTGTTGTTCAAGATGGCATGTTGGTTTCTACTTATAGCAAAGCAGTGCTCTAATACAGGACATGAAAAGCCTCTCAGTAAAAAGACCAAGAAACACGGGATGAAGCATATTTTTAAAAACTATTTTAAGTACAGAATTTGACTTGAAAGAAAGGAAAACCTTCATGTGCCGGCAGATGGGCACTGAACCAGAGTATGAAGGATATGCACTGACACCTTAGCTGCCCGGAAGCAGGTGAGGGCGCTGACCTCAGTTACACTGGGACTTAGGGTTCAGCACCCCCAGGGGTAGAAGATTAGACTTTGGGCAAATGTAAGATGGAGAAGTATGATCTGAGACCTCCACATACACTGAGAACCTTCTGAAGGTTGTGCCTTCGTTGAAAAGTCAACCAGGAAAAAAACTGTCCAGCAGAGAAGGATACAACAAGAAAGTCTCTGATGGGCTCTGGAAAGAAAAAACAGATTATTTCACATGTGAATTTGATACCTGAAGTGTACACCTCACAAGTACTGGGGCTTGAATGTACATTACCTACATTGTTACTGAGAAGTACTGCTATGTAATAAGTACCAGTGTATACATTTTGAATTATGCTAAACCAGACAACACATTTTAGATATATGCATAATGGTATTAAATCTATAAAATAGCAAGACAAGGATAAATTTTTTTTTAAAGAATGAAGTTCTATCTGGGAGATAGAGGAAGATGTAACTGAAGGGAGGTCTGCAAGTACTTAGGCGCTATTGGTCAGATTCTGCGTTTTGTTTTTAATTTAATTTTTTATTCTGGCACAGTGCACATATAAAATTTTCCATCATAACCATTTAAAAGTGTACAGTTCAATGGTATGAAGTACATTCATATTGTCATCACCCCTGTCTATCTCCAGAACTCTTTTTATTCTGCAAAAATCAATTCCAGAAGTCCCCATTGTCCCCTTCTTCATCGCTGGACTCACCATTCTTCTTTCTGTCTCCGTGATTTTGACTACTCTAAGATCATAAAAGTGGAATCATACAGTATTTGACTTTTGGTGACTGGTTTATTTCACTCAGCATGATGTCTTCAAGGTTCATCCATGTTGTAGAGTGAGTCAGAATTTCCTTCCTTTTTAAGGCTAACAAGGTGCTATTTCATTTCCTGTCACTTTACTATTTGTTTTCTATATACCTTAGAGCTTTTTGCATCTCATTTTCTTCATTATTGTCTTCTTTTGTGTTTAGCGAATTTTTTTGTAGTGAAATGTTCACTCTCCTATCTCATTTCTTTTGTGTGCATTCTGTATCTATTTTCTTTGTGGTTACCACGGAGTTAAATTTAACATCCTAAGATTATAACACTAATTTGGATTTACCCTAAATAAAACTTAAGTAACATACTCCATTCCTTTACACCTCCATCCCCATTCCTCCTTTTAGTGCTTGACGTCCCAGAATCACACCTTTCTTTATACATTGTGTATCTGGGCTTCTCTGGTATCTCAGCAGTAAAGAATCTGCCTGCCAATGGAAGAGACACAGGTTTGATCCCTGGGTTGGGAAGATCCCCTAAAGAAGGAAATGGCAGCCCACTCCAGCATTCTTGTCTGGGAAATCCTATGGACAGAGTAGCCTGGTGGGCTACGGTCCATGGGGTCACAAAAGAGTCAGACATGACCACATTGTGTATCTAAAAACATAAACTAATATTATTTTTTTTGGATTTAGATTTTTATTTATTTTTTATTTTATTTTATTTTTAAACTTTACAAAATTGTATTAGTTTTGCCAAATATCAAAATGAATCCATGTCTTAAATTATGTAGAAAATAAAGTGTGGAGTTACAAACTAAAGTTATAATAATACTTTTAGACTAATAATTGCTTTTTTTAAAAGCATTAATCTCTCAAACCATGTAGAAAATGAAAAGTGGGATTACAAACTGTTGTTAAACCACACTAGCTTTTACATTTGCCCTGTATTTACCTTCATTGAGACCTTTATTTCTTCTTATGGCTTCAAATTGTCTAGTATCCTTCTGTGTCAGCCTGTAGGACTGCCCTGAGAATTTCTTATTAGTCAGGTCTAGAGGTAATGAAATTCCTCAACTTTATTTATCTGGGGGAGTCGTATTTTCTCGCTTCCTTTTGAAGGACTTTTTGTTGGATATAAGATTCTTGCTTGAGAGTTGTTTTGTTGTTGTTTTAGAACTTTGAATGTTATCAGCCCCCTGACTTCCGGTTTCCAATTTTTTTGATGAGAAATCTGCAGATAATCTTATTGTGGTTTCCTTATATTATATGATCGGAGAAGGCAATGGCACCCCACTCCAGTACTCTTGCCTGGAAAATCCCATGGACGGAGGAGCCTGGTGGGCTGCAGTCCATGGGGTCGCTGAGGGTCGGACACGACTGAGCGACTTCACTTTCACTTTTCACTTTCATGCATTGGAGAAGGAAATGGCAACCCACTCCACTGTTCTTGCCTGAAGAATCCCAGGCATGGGGGAGCCTGGTGGGCTGCTGACTATGGGTTCACATGGAGTCGGACACGACTGAAGTGACTTAGCAGTATATTCTATGGCAGGTTGCCTCTCTCTTACTGCATTCAAGACTGTGTCTTTGGTTTTCCCCAGTTTTTATAATGTGTCTCAGTGTGGGTCTCTTTAAGTTCATCCTATTGGACTTCGTTGAGCTTCTTGGATGTTTATTTTCATGCGCTTCCTCATATTTGGGACGCTTCAGCCATTATATCTCCAAATAGTCTCTCTGCCTCTGTCTGTCTCTTCCTTCTAGGACTCCTATGATGTGTATGTTGGTCCACTTGATGGTATCTCAGAGGACCCCTCATGCTCTGTTTTTTTTTTCAATCCCTTTCCTTTCTCTTCTTCAGCCTCAATAATTTCCATTGGCCTAGCTTCAACATTGTTGATACATTCTTCTACTGGTTGAAATCTACCTTTGAATCCCTATAGTGATTTTTCATTTTAGCTATTATAATTTTTAGTTCCAGAATTTCTTTTTGGTTTCTTTTTAGGTTTTCTAGCTCTTTTTTGATATTTCCATTTTGCTTGTGTATCATTTCCTTGAATTTCTCCACAGCTTCCTTTAGTTCTAGTCCTTTGAGCATCTTTAAGATCATTATTTCAAAGTGTTTGTCTACTAAATTCTGCTATAAGATCTTGTCACAGGGACAGTTTCTTGTTTATTTTTTCCCTTTGAATGGGCCATACTTTCTGGCTTCTTTGTATGTCTTATGACACTTTTTTTCAAAACTTGACTTTTTAATCTAATGATTTGGTAACTCAGGAATCAGATTCTTCCCTTCCTCAGGATCTTTTTTGTTTTTGATTGTTGTATGTTGTCCCTGTGCCAGGGATCAGCCTGAGGTGTCAACTTTAGGTCTTCCTAATTTTTTTTTTTCTGAGACTGTGCTTTTCCCTATGCATGCATGGTGAATTTCTAATTTTCCCCATAAATGTGGTTTTAAATGTACTAGACTTTAATATCTGAGTCCCAAAAGAGGAAAAGAGAAAAATGAAAGTGGGGTGAAACGGGTACACGCCCTTTAAGTCCCCTGAAGGTCACTTCAGCCAGTGGGGGAGGAGTTCACAACAATAAGGGGAGATACAACAGCAATGCTCCCCCGCCTCTTTGTCTTCACTTCTGTGGTCAGAAGCAACAATTAGCAGTCAGGTCACAGATCTCCAACATTTGAAGGTCAGGGACCTCTTGGCCCACCCTGCCTTCTGCAAGTTGTGTGCCGGCTGCTCCTGGAACACAAGAACATCTGCCTGCTCTGGGCCTGGGGGTGAGAGATGGGTAGCTGCTGCTGTACTAAGCGCTGAAATTAGCCATAATTAACTTAAATCCAAGCCTTGAAAGTTTCAAGCCTTCGTCAGACTCCAGAGTCCAAAATAATTGCATCAGACACTCTACCAGTACAGTTGTTGTTGAGGTGGGAATAGGTTCCTGGTGTTCTCCACCATCTTTTCAGAATCAGGTTCTATTTAATTTGGGCAGTAGCTATAGAGTTTATTGAATTATTATTTACAAGCCACAGGTACATGTGTTTTATATGTATATATTACATATATATAATTATTGTGTATATAACATATATTTTATTATATATAAAATATATATTGTATTATATTTAAAATTACTTCAAAGAATATATGTATATATATAAGTGACAAAAGTTGAACAAGATTAACATAAATAAAATTTAATTCTAAAAACTAGGTTAAAAAAAGACTAGGTAACAATAACATAAAGGATATAGAAAAAGACGTGATCATAGTAAAACATACTACTTCTATGTTTTTTAAAAAGAAAGTAGAAACATTGTTTAATTCAATACCTTGCTAAGTAAGATGATGTAGATGTTAAAATTTAAATGTAAGCACTAAAAGTTTAGAAATAGCCAAGAGGGGAATTAAAGAAACTGAATCAATGAACTTGAAGAAGAGAAAAATACGGTAGACAGAAAGCACTACACATAAAGATAGCAGTAATATCAGTCACTATAATAGGGGTAAACATACTGTTCTCACTAAACAATAGTCAAACTCTCAGTTTGGATATTTTCAAAATCTATGCATGGCCTATTTACAAGAGTGCAGCAAAAAACATGAAGATAGATAGTGAAAAACTATATGTAATGAGACGTAAAAAGATAGATCAGGAAAAGAATATAGGTCAAAATTGACATCACAGCAAAAAAATTTTTTTTTTCAGGATAATGAGAATAAACTACAAAGTGATAAGAAAAATTCACATCTCTGAAGTTGTATGCTGATACAAAATTGAAAAATATATGAAGCAAAAATTGCTGGAATCATAAGGAAATATAACAAGTCAAATATTTGATGAGAGACTTTCACCTGTCTCATGTGGAAATAGATCAAAGGGACAGAAAATAAGACACAATTAACAAGTTTAAGCTGCTGCATGGAAATAGATCCCTGCAGGAAACAAAGTGAATAGTCAGAACACTGGTTGAGAGAAGGTATTGTCAGCATATATACATGTCAAAAGTTTAGTCTCCAATATGTAAACAGCACCTACAAATAAGTAGGGCTTCTCAGAATCAGGTAAAGAATCTGCCTGCAATGCAGGAGAGCCAGGTTTGATCCCTGGGTCAGGAAGATCCCTTGGAGAAGGGAATGGTTACCCACTCCAGTATTCTTGCCTGGAGAATTCCATGGACAGAGGAGCCTGGAAGGCTATAGTCCATGGGCTTGCAGAGAGTTGGACACAACTGAGCAACTAACACACACGTGCACACGACTAATTAGAAAATCAAACAGCTCCATAGATAAATGGATGATGAATAACAACAGGATGCACAGAAGAGAAGGCCCAAGTGGCAAATGAATCTGTGAACAGGTCACAGACTCACTGGGGCCGAATTGTGTCCACTCAAAATAAATGTGTTGAAATCCAAACCCCCAGTGCCTCAGAATCTGACTGTGTTTGAAGACAGGGGGGTCTTTGAAGAAGTAATTAAGGGTAAATTAGGTCATTAAGGTGAATCTTAATCCATCTGACTGATCTCCTTATAAGAAGATTAAATTTGGACACAGAAACACACAGAGGGACAATCATATGAGAACACAGGGAGAAGACAGCCATCAGCAAACCTAAGGGAGAGGCCCCAGGTTGACACTTTGATGTCGGACTTTCAACCCTGCCAAATTGTGAGAGAGTAAATTGCTGTCTTTTAAATCCTCACCCCACTCCACCCCTGTCTATGGTGTTTTGTTGTGGTATCCCTGCAAAAATCAAAACTCTTGGTTCAAACATTTTGGTGCATGTATTTTTGTATATGCAGGTGAATGTCTTTGCTGGATATCTGCAGAAGAAAGAAATTGTTGGATAACTGGTCATGTTTTTGTTCAGCTTGAGTTGCTACTTAGTCACTAAGTCATGTCCAACTCTTTGTGACCCCATGGACTGTAGCTTCCCAGGCTCCTCTGTCCATTGCGATTACCCAGACAAGAATACTGGGGTGAGTTGCCATTTCCTTCTTCAGGGGATCTTCCCAAACCAGGGATCAAACCCACATTTCCTGCATTGGCAGGTGGATTCTTTACCACTGAGCCACCAGGGAAACTATGTTCAACCTAAGTTTAGTTCAGTTCAGTCACTCAGCCATGTCTGACTCTTTGCAACCCCATCGACTGCAACACGCCAGGCTTCTCTGTCCATCACCAACTCCTGAAGCTTACTCAAACTCATGTCCATAGAGTCCGTAATGCCATCCAACTATCTCTTCTCTTCTGTCGTCCCCTTCTCCTCCTGCCTTCAATCTTTCCTAACATCAGAGTCTTGTCCAATGAGTCAGTCCTTCGCATTAGGTGGTCAAAGTATTGGAGTTTCAGCTTCAGCATGGGTCCTCCCAATGAATATTCAGGACTGATTTCCTTTAGGATGGACTGGTTGGATCTCCATGCAGTCCAAGGGACTCTCAAGAGTCTTCTCCAACACCACAGTTCAAAAGTATCAGTTCTTCAGTGCTCAGCATTCTTTATAGTCCAGCTCTCACATCCATACATGACTACTGGAAAAACTGTAATTTTGACTAGATGAACCTTTGTTGGCAAAGTAATGTTTCTGGTTTTTAGTATGCTGTCTAGGTTGGTCATAGCTTTTCTTCCAAGGAGCAAGTGTCTTAATTTCATGGCTGCAGTCATCATCTGCAGTGATTTTGGAGCCCCCCAAAATAAAATCTGTCATTGTTTTCATTGTTTCCCCCATCTATTCACTTTCATTAAGAGGCTTTTTAGTTTCTCTCCTCTTTCTGCCGTAAGGGTGGTGTCATCTGCATATCTGATATTATTGATATTTCTCCCAGCAATCTTGATTCTAGCTTGTGTTTCATCCATTTCACATGATGTGCTCTGCATATAAGTTAAATAAGCAGGGTGACAATATGCAGCCTTAATATATTCCTTTCCCTATTTGGAACCAGTCTGTTGTTTCATGTCCAATTCTTTTTTTTTTTTTTTTTTTATTTTACTTAACTTTACAATATTGTATTGGTTTTGCCATATATCAAAATGAATCTGCCACAGGTATACATGTGTTCCCCATTCTGAACCCTCCTCCCTCCTCCCTCCCCATACCATCCCTCTGGGTCGTCCCAGTGCACCAGCCCCAAACATCTAGTATCGTGCATCGAACCTGGACTGGCGACTCGTTTCATATATGATATTATACATATTTCAATGCCATTCTCCCAAATCTTCGCACCCTCTCCCTCTCCCACAGAGTCCAAAAGACTGTTCTATACATCAGTGTCTCTTTTGCTGTCTCGTATACAGGGTTATTGTTACCATCTTTCTTTTTTTTGTTGTTGTTACCATCTTTCTAAATTCCATATATATGCGTTAGTATACTGTATTGGTGTTTTTCCTTCTGGCTTACTTCACTCTATAATAGGCTCCAGTTTCATCCACCTCATTAGAACTGATTCAAATGTATTCTTTTTAGTGGCTAAATAATACTCCATTGTGTATATGTACCACAGCTTTCTTATCCATTCATCTGCTGATGGACATCTAGGTTGTTTCCATGTCCTGGCTATTATAAACAGTGCTGCGATGAACATTGGGGTACATGTGTCTCTTTCAATTCTGGTTTCCTCAGTGTGTATGCCCAGCAGTGGGATTGCTGGATCATAAGGCAGTTCTATTTCCAGTTTTTTAAGGAATCTCCACACTGTTCTCCATAGTGGCTGTACTAGTTTGCATTCCCACCAACAGTGGAAGAGGGTTCCCTTTTCTCCACACCCTCTCCAGCATTTATTGCTTGTAGACTTCTGGATTGCAGCCATTCTGACTGGTGTGAAATGGTACCTCATAGTGGTTTTGATTTGCATTTCTCTGATAATGAGTGATGTTGAGCATCTTTTCATGTGTTTGTTAGCCATCTGTATGTCTTCTTTGGAGAAATGTCTATTTAGTTCTTTGGCCCATTTTTTGATTGGGTCAGTTATTTTTCTGGAATTGAGCTGCAGGAGTTGCTTGTATATTTTTGAGATTAGTTGTTTTTCTGTTGCTTCATTTGCTATTATCTTCTCCCATTTTGAAGGCTGTCTTTTCACCTTGCTTATAGTTTCCTTTGTTGTGCAGAAGCTTTTAAGGTTAATTAGGTCCCATTTGTTTATTTTTGCTTTTATTTCCAATATTCTGGGAGGTGGGTCATAGAGGATCCTGCTGTGATGTATGTTGGAGAGTGTTTTGCCTATGTTCTCCGCTAAGAGTTTTATAGTTTCTGGTCTTATGTTTAGATCTTTAATCCATTTTGCATTTATTTTTGTGTATGGTGTTAGAAAGTGTTCTAGTTTCATTCTTTTACAAGTGGTTGACCAGAGTTCCCAGCACCACTTGTTAAAGAGATTGTCTTTAATCCATTGTATATTCTTGCCTCCTTTGTCAAAGATAAGGTGTCCATATGTGCATGGATTTATCTCTGGGCTTTCTATTTTGTTCCATTGATCTATATTTCTGTCTTTGTGCCAGTACCATACTGTCTTGATGACTGTGGCTTTGTAGTAGAGCCTGAAGTCAGGTAGGTTGATTCCTCCAGTTCCATTCTTCTTTCTCAAGATTGCTTTGGCTATTCGAGGTTTTTTGTATTTCCATACAAATTGTGAAATTATTTGTTCTAGCTCTGTGAAGAATGCTGTTGGTAGCTTGATAGGGATTGCATTGAATCTATAGATTGCTTTGGGTAGTATACTCATTTTCACTATATTGATTCTTCCAATCCATGAACATGGTATATTTCTCCATCTATTAGTGTCCTCTTTGATTTCTTTAACCAGTGTTTTATAGTTTTCTATATATAGGTCTTTATTTTCTTTAGGTAGATATATTTCTAAGTATTTTATTCTTTTTGTTGCTATGGTGAATGGAATTGTTTCCTTAATTTCTCTTTCTATTTTCTCATTATTAGTGTATAGGAATGCAAGGGATTTCTGTGTGTTGATTTTATATCCTGCAACTTCACTATATTCATTGATTAGTTCTAGTAATTTTCTGGTGGAGTCTTTAGGGTTTTCTATGTAGAGGATCATGTCATCTGCAAACAGTGAGAGTTTTACTTCTTCTTTTCCAATTTGGATTCCTTTTATTTCTTTTTCTGCTCATGTCCAATTCTTTTTTTTTTTTAAATAATGATACAATTTTATTAACTAGAGTTCAGTTTTTCATTAATTTCATTCAAATAGCTTTCTTCATTTTGCCCATTGATTTCCTATTTTCAATTTCAATGATTCTCCCTCAAAATTTTGTTTTATTTTTTCTGCTTGCTTTAGTCTTAAATTGCTTTTCTTTCTCTTGTTTCCTAAGGTGGGAGCTTATATCACAGATTTTTAATCTTTCTTCTTTTCTAATATATGCACTTAATGCTATAAATTTCCCTCTAAGCACTGCTTTCACTGCATCCCAAGAATTTGGATCAATTTCATGGTTTCAAGGTCTATATTGGTGTGTATATGTTCCACATAACATTGAGAAGAATGTATGTTCTGTTTTTTTTTTTTTAATTTTATTTTATTTAACTTTACAATATTGTATTGTTTTGCCATATATCAAAATGAATCTGCCATAGGTATACATGTGTTCCTCATCCTGAACCCTCCTCCCTCCTCCCTCCCCATACCATCCCTCTGGGTCGTCCCAGTGCACCAGCCCCAAGCATCCAGTATCGTGCATCGAACCTGGACTGGCGACTCGTTTCATATATGATATTACACATATTTCAATGTCATTCTCCCAAATCATCCATTGCTTCTTGACCTGCATACAGATTTCTCAGGAGGCAGGTCAGGTGGTCTGGTATTCCCATCTCTTGAAGAATTTTCCACAGTTTGTTGTGATCCACACAGTCAAAGGCTTTGGCATAGTCAATAAAGCCAAAGTAGATGTTTTTCTGGAACTCTCTTGCTTTTTCTATGATCCAACGGATATTGGCAATTTGATCTCTGGGTCCTCTGCCTTTTCTAAATCCAGCTTGAACACCTGAAAGGTCACAGTTCACGTACTGTTGAAGCCTGGCTTGGAGTATTTTGAGCATTACTTTGCTAGCATAGATACTCAACCTGAGTACTGTAGATACTCAGTAGATACTACTAAGTACTTTTCCAAAGTACTTGGCCAATTTGTATTACAGTCAGCCGTGTATGACAGGCAGGCCTGTTACAGAGCCTGCACCTTGTGCTGTTGTCCCTAGTTCTTATTTTAGCCATTTTGTTGGGTATGAAACCACATTTTCATACCCAACAAATGAAACCACATTTTCATTTTGATCTGTACTTCTCCAATGAGGCTGAACACTTTATATATTTTTATATGTACTAGTTGTATATCCCTCCTTTTGTTCAAGCAACTCTTCAAATCTCTTGCCCTTTTTTCTTTCACTTCAAATGTATGAACTTAAGCTAATTTTATTCAATTTTGAATAGGTATTTTCATAGGGTTCATAATTTGTTATTGCTGTTCAGTTGCTAATGACTCCTTGCGTTCCCAGAGTTTGCTCATATTTATGTCAGTGTTACTATCCATCATGCAAAAGGGTAAATAGTGAAAATTCCTTCCTCTAGTCCTAAAACCAGGCCATCAAGTGATCCTGCCCAGATCATAGTTGTCAGTCTTATAATTCCAGCAATCTTTTATGTATGCCTAAATAACCCATATATTATTTCCTTAAAAAAAAAAAAGTCCTTCCACTTCTTGCATAAATGGCTTTGTATACTGAACATTGTTGTGTACATTGCTTTTTTTGATAAAGTTTCATTGAGATATAAATTCACATGCTATAAAATTTCCACATGCACAATTTTAAACACACAATTCAGTAGTTTTAAATATATTCACAAGTTGCATAACCATCACCACTATCTAATTTTAGAACATTTCTGTCATCCCTAAAAAACATTTAATATCTATTAGCCATCAGTCTTTATTCCCTGTACTCTTCTAACATATGTTTTTTTTCCTAGAAATTTCACTGTTTTGTATCATACATTAAGATTTACAGTCCTTCTGAAATTTTTAGGTGTGTATGATATGCGGTCTGTCAGAATTCATTTTTCTCCTCATAGACATACAATTGATGCGGAACCATTTACTGAAAAACCTCCCATTTGCCACTGGTTAATATGCCCCACTTCCTGTGGATTCAGGTTGATGTATGGCAAAATCAATACAATATTGTAAAGTAATTAGCCTCCAATTAAATAAATTTAAATTAAAAAAAAATAAATGAAGTGTATGACTTTAAATAAGGTAAACTTTCTAGGTGCTTGTTTGGGCTTAGTGAAATAGGTGTAAAGTCTTCTCTGGTGGCACAGTGTAAAGAATCCTCCTGCAATGCAGGAGATGCAGGAGGCATAGTTTCAATCCCTGGAGGAGGAACTGGCAACCCACTCCAGTATTCTTGCCTGGGAATTCCCATGGACAGGGGAGCCTGGTGGGCTGCATGCAGTCCATGGGGTTGCAAAGAGTCTGACACGACTGAGCAACTTATCACACATGTGAGCACGCACAAAATAGGTATAATTGTATATTGCTCTGGAGTTATTGCAAGGATTGCAAGAGTAAGAATGTGATACACATTCATCATTCCATATATTTAGCATCAGAATGTAGCATTATTCATTTAGCCGCTCATTGTTATAACTAGTTCCCCTTAAGGCTTTCTATGTGCTTCCCACTGTGCTGGTTGCTTACCCCACTTTACGTAATCCCACAGAGACAGGATGTGATTTCTGTTGTTTGCTTACGTATCCACAGCACCTAGACCAGGGTCTGACATACGGTTGGTGCTTGGTGCATTTGTTTAACAAGCTATCTTGTGCCTGTGAGCATAAGAAGAAATATGTAGAAAGCATCACTGCAGCATTGCTTATAACAAGGGACAAGTAAAACCAACTGTGCTGAGACTCAGTAGGAAATAGATAATATTTATAAATAGAAAATGAAATTTATACATGGTAATTGATATAGGGCACTATATTAAGATGATTCAAATAATGTTACAAGTGAGTCAACCATTACAATTTCCAAATGCATGAAGCAAAATTTAATAGCCCTAGAAGGAAAAACAGAAAAACCCACAGTTATACCTGGGGGTGTCTTAGCAATTGATAGAACTTCTAGACAGAAAGTCAGCAAAGATATAAAAGGATGAACTTCACCATGACCAAGAGTACCTAACTGACATTTGTACAACATTTCAACAAGTAACAGCAGAAAGGACTTTTTTTTCAATGGAAAGTTCACAAATAATATATCTGGTTCTTGGTTCATAAAACAAACCCCAACAAACTTTAAAAAATGAAATCATAACAGAACATGTGCTATGACCATAATGCAACCACACTGGACCATACTCACAGAAGGACTGTAGGAAAATCTCCAGATACTTGTTTATTAAACACCGACTTCTAATATTCTTTGGGTTAAAGAAGAGGCCTCAGAAGAGATAAAGATACATACAAGTGTGAATGAAAACACAAAATCTGTAGGATTCAGCTAAAGCTGTGATGATTTATAAATTTATAGCTCTGGATGCTTACATTAGAAAAGGGAAAAGGTCTCAAATTTTTATCTATTTTTCATCTCAAAAAACTAAAAAAATGATTAGAAAAATAAACCCAAAGAAAGAAAAAAGAAGGAAATTATAGAGTAGAATCAATGAAATTGAAAAGAAGAAAGCAGTAGGAAAAAAAAAAATCAGTGGAACAGCAAGCTTATTCTTCAGAAAAAAGACTGATGAAACTTTAGCAAGAGTGACAAATAGAAACAGAGAGAAGGTACAAATTATGAAAATCAGGAATAAAACAGAGGCTATCCCTAAAGATTCTTCAGCCATTAAAAGGATAATAAGGGAACACTGTGAAAAGCTTTATACTCATAAATTTGACAGTTTAGAAGAAATGGAGCAATTTCTCAAAATCTATATACTGCCAACACTTAAGCAAGAAAAAATTAAATAATCCTATCACTTTTATATAAACTGAATTCATAATTTAAAAGCTCTTAGAATGAAATTCCATGTCCAGATAGTTTCACTAGAGAGTTGTAACAAATATTTAAAGAACTAATACCTATTTTATACAGTCTTTTCCAGGAAATCTAGGAAATAGAAGAGAAATGAACACTACCCAATTCATTTTATGAACTTGTGTTACCCTGATACCAAAGGCAGATAAAGATAGTGCAGTGAAAACTAAGGACCAATATCTCCCAGGAATATAGGGATATACACAGGACACACTCTCTAGTGTGCATTACCGTTATTCACTTCCTGTTTCTTACTCCATGCCCCTTTGTAAAGAATACAAATTATACATTTCTTTTGTAATTCAGCCCAAGGGGAGAGGTTTGGCTCCATCTCATTTAGACAGCGAGCGCAGATTGTCCGTTCTGTACTGCCTCATCGCTGTGCCCTGCGAAGGAGGTTGAACCATGCTCACAACCAGTTTGTCCACATGAATGCACCATTCGCCTCCCTTTCATTCCACATTTTCCCTTTCCATCAGTCTAACTTTGTTAGGCACTGCAAAACCTTTAGAAGAAAGCAGGAGCAAGCACAAATTTAATTTACAAATTAAATGAAACCATTAAGTCACAAGAACAAGGTTCTGCACTGACACAGAGAGATGGTACTTTAGAGTCTGCAAAACCTGCTGTGTAGCTGGCAGGTGGGGAGGAGTGTAGAGGACAAGAAGCTCCTGGAAGCAATGATGTAAACATCAGACAGAGACCAGTGCCCAACACAAAGCTTTCCTTTCCCATCAACCCACCACCTCCCATATTTCTTTCTGTACTATCTCCCCGCTCCCTCAAGCTTCTGCATGAAATTGACAGACTGATGTGCCACATAGACTATGGGTCCTTTGGGTGTTTATGATTCATTCATTCTTGAGTGTGTCTGATGCTCCGGGTAATGGGCTAAATGCAAGGGCAGAAAGCTAAAAACAGCTTGGTCCCTGTGCCAGACAGCTGGCTGTCTGGTGGGAAGAAGAGACCAGGAGAGAGAGGATCCCTGTGCCACAAGGAAAGTGCCACCAGAGCCCTGAGCAGGGATTCTGAAATGGAGCAGGACCCTATGGTCCTTCGGCACCACGTCCTCAGCCTGCCTTTTGTCTGTGGAAACACTTTAGCCAAAGAGTAAGTTTAACCAGATAAGTGAGAGAATGAAGAAACCAAGGAAAGCAGTCAAATGGGGCAAAATGATAATAGTTTAGTCACTATACAAAATCAAGGACTTTAGTTCCTCATCAAGGGCTGTAGATAATATTCTGAACTGAGCTGTCTTGTAGATACTTAAACCCTCACCAAGTAGAAGAAGTTAACACATGATGACCAGACTGTAGCCCTCACATAAGCTGCCACAGTTCCAAGAACTGGCCTCAAGGAAATAGGGACAAACCAACCCTGGAACACTGAAAACCAATTACTGCTTAAAACAATCAAGATGACTGACCAGACCACTGTGTGACCGATTTCAAGATGTCAAGAATTGACTGTGCTGTTTCTACATGTAGCCCCCCAACCTCCCACTGCACTGCCTTTAAAAGCTCTTACCCATTGATTGTTGGACATAAGTTCGTCTTTGGACGTGAATTCGCCTTTGGACATGAGCTTGCCCTTCCCCCAGTTACTGGCGTCCAAAATAAAGCAAACTTCTTTTCCACCTATCTTGCTTCTTGATTGACTTTCAAGCGGCAAGCAGCCAGACCTTACTTCCCGTAATAATTCTAGAATCTGGAGGTGGAGAAATCATCTTGGTTCAACTCTCAGCTCTGCCGTTTCCTGGCTGGGTCAGTTGAAAAATAGTCCTTCATCTTTCTGAGTCTCAGTGTGTCCAAATCTGCCAAAGGCAGCTCATGGTAACACTTACCTCCGAGGGCCGTTGAGACGATGCAATGAGTTAATAGATATAGGGTACGTGGAATAGTGCCTGGCACACGGTGGGCAGCACACCAGTGTTAACTATTATAGGGTACACAGGGACAGAAAAAGGGTCACCCAGTTCAGTCTTCCAGGTTAAGAGTCATGGCTGACTCTTTGCAACCCCATGGACTATACAGTCCATGGAATTCTTCAGGCCAGAATACTGGAATGGGTAGCCTTTCCCTTCTCCAGGGAATCTTCCCAACCTAGGGATCGAACCTAGGTGTCCTGCATTGCAGGTGGGTTCTTTACCAGCTGAGCCACAAGGGAAGCCCCCTAAAAGGAGCACATTCATCTAAACCAGGGTTTCTTAGCCTTGGTGCTGTGGACATTCGGGGCCAGGTCACACTTTGTGATGGGGGCGTCCAGTTCATTGTGGGATGTTTAACGGCAACTTTGGCCTCTACTTACTAGAGGCCAGTAGCACCCATTCCCCCAGTTGTAACTACCAAAAATGTCTCTAGATGTTGTCAAATGTCCCCATGAGAGCAAAGGTGCCCCTGGTTGGAAACTACTGCTCTAAACTGAAAAGAAGATGATGGATGAAAAAGAGTAGAAAGGCAGGATTAGGGAACATTGTGAGTGATCAGGTAGGGATGACATGACAACAAAGAGTCTCCTTGGGACTGTAGGTTCATGGCCAAGGGCAAGAAATGGAAATGCAGCAATGGATCACCTGGGGCACTTGTCCTGGCATGGAACATTGAACTCCAGACCCCTTATGGCTATCCCAAACTCAGGTAAGACATCTGGGGCAACTTCTCCCGTTGAACCCCAGCTTCTGGCACAGGGCTGGCTGGATGGTAGAAGCCTACAGAGTCTTTGTTGGTGCGTGCATGAGCTCACGTTTGTAAAGTAGTCCCTGACGCCATCTGCCATCATTTCTTTATTAAGAAAGTTCATCCATGATCATGCTGCCCGGACCACCTTGCTATTGCCCCATGATGCATTGTGTTTAGGGACTTGGGCTTTGACACATTCAGCCTATGCTGAGGGACATCATACAAAAAAATCTCCCGTTAAACTTGCGACTCTGTTCAGAGCTATTTTATTATTTTTTAACATTTACTTTTTATTTGGCTGCACCAGGTCGTAATTGTGACATGCAAGATCTCTTAGTGGCAGCATGTGAACTCTTAGTTGTGACATGTGGGATCAAGTTCCCTGCCCAGAGACTGAACCCAGACTTCTTGCTTTGGGACCACGGAGTCTTAGCCACTGAACAACCAAGGAAGTCCACAGAACAATTGTATGTAGCTCATTGATCACACGTTACAGAATGCCATAAGAAGCCAGTGGGAAAGATGTCTCTCTGGCTTCTGTACCAGTAATAAACATATGAATCATAAAAGTAAACAAGTTTACTTTTGTTTTTTCACCTTGACCCTTGAATCATGGAGCTGGTCATGTTTTTCACTTTGTTCTAGTTGCTGGGGAAGATTAGAGTCCCATTGATGACCCACTTCTGGCATGCAGGCAGGTTCTTTGAGCATGAATTGGGGTATTTTTGCCTGCATCCATTTTCTTGACTTTCTTTTTTATTCTTTGACTTGACCGATAGTTTACTTATTTTCAATTGTATTATGTTACATGTATTTAGCAAGTCACTTTTAATCTATTTTGTAATAAGGTAGCAAATGCTTTTAAAAAAAAAAAAAAAAAAAACCCAGCACACATGCTGTGTGTTCGTGCTCAGTCATGTCTGACTCTTTGTGATCCCATGGACTGTACCTGCCTGGCTCCTCTGTCTGTGGGATTAACCCAGCAGGAATACTAGAGCAGGTTACCATTTCCTTCTCCAGGGGACCTCCCCGACCAAGGGCTCAAACTTGCGTGTTCTGCCACTCCTCACTGGCAAGTGGATTCTTTACCACTGAGCCACCATGGTGGCCTGTGTCAATGTCCAGGCCTGGACTGATGCCTTTCTGGCCCCTGATGTTCTTTGATCTTGAATGTTGATTTCTCCATGGTCACTGTTACTGTAATCCGGTGTAGGTTTCTCGTTCCTGGTCTCCATCATTTCCATGACAGTGTGCAACAGTATCATGAGAACGTAATTGTAATTCCAATCCAAGAAGAAGCAAAAGAGACAACAGCACGGGGCTGTAGAACAGCAGGAAACCACAGGGAGATCAATGCAAGGCCATTCTCTGTTCTCAGATAATAGCACTGAGACTCCTGGGGAATGCAGAGTCCATGGCCCAGGTGACAAAGGATCCGCAGCGAGAAAAAGCCGTAACCAGAGTTATTGCCTAAATTATTGTTCTCTTTGCATTTTGAATTTCCTCTTTAGGATTCATTCCACTCTGCTTGTTTCTCTCCTGAAAATTCATGTTGCTCTTCCAAAGAGTTCTGATGGAATATGGAATGAGATGCCCTTTGACTGTTTAGCTGTGAATTGAGAGTGCAGAACTCACTCTTATTAACACAGCGTTTCAATAGTCCATCAACTATTGGAATATAAACTGAGGATCTGTAGGATGCATATTATAGCTGATTCCTATCATTCCTTTTTGACCATCTAAACCTTTCTCTCCACTAGCAAATAAGTAGAAGTATGCATCAAATGACTCTTTCAGTTCCAAGTGAATGAAGCACAATGTTAAGTAGCTTTAATCAAAAAGTACAGCCATTGACCATGTAAACATGAAGTTCAGGGACAGACCACTCTTCTGCCTGGGCTGGAGCCCACACCTCCAGCAGGGCCTCTGTCTGTACTTAGATCTCAGCCTGGCTCAACTCCCTGCAGCTTCAGGTGGGTCTCATCTTCGTTTGGGCATCAGGATCTAGACAGTCTCACAGTTACAGCTTTTGGCCAAGCATGCATAGAGGAACAGGTTTTTCTTTCAGTGTCCACACGCTGATTGCAAAAGCATCCGCAAGGGGGCCTGATGAACCAACACCAGTGGCCAGTTGTTGTTCAGTCCCTCAGTCGTGTCTGACTCTGTGCAACCCCATGGGCTGCAGCAGTCCAGGCATCCCTGTCCTTCACAATCTCCTGGAGCTTGCTCAAACTCATGTCCATTGACTTGGTGATGC
This sequence comes from Bubalus bubalis, assembly GCF_019923935.1. NCBI lineage: Eukaryota > Metazoa > Chordata > Mammalia > Artiodactyla > Bovidae > Bubalus > Bubalus bubalis. The sequence continues at coordinate 13,745,841 of NC_059163.1, forward strand.
CATCCAACCATCTCATCCACTGTAGTCCCCTTCTCCTCCTGCCATCAATCTTTCCCAGCATCAAGGTCTTTTCTAATGATTTGGTTCTACACATCAGGTGGCCAAAGTATTGGAGTTTCAGCTTCAGGATCAGTCCTTCCAATTAATATTCAGAGTTAATTTCCTTTAGGACTGGCTGGTTTGATCTCCTTGCAGTCCAAGGGACTCTCGAGAGTCTTCTCCAACACCGCAGTTCAAAAGCATCAATTCTTCGGCTCTCAGCCTTCTTTACAGTTCAGCTTTCACATCCATACACGACTACTGAAAAAACCATAGCTTTGACTAGACGGACCTTTGTCAGCGAAGTAATGTCTCTTCTTTTTAATATGCTGTCTAGGTTTGTCATAGTTTTTCTTCCCAGGAGCAAGCGTCTTTTAATTTCATGCCTGCAGTCACTATCTGCAGTGATTTTGGAGCCCAAGAAAATAAAGTCTCTCATTGTTTTCATTGTTTCCCCATCTGTTTGCCATGAAGTGATGGGACCGGATGCCACGATCTTAGTTTTCTGAATGTTGAGTTTTAAGCCAACTTTTTCACTTTCGTCTTTCATTTTCATCAAGAGACTCTAGTTCTGCTTTGCTTTCTGCCATAAGGGTGGTGTCATCTACATATTTGAGGTTATTGATATTTCTCCCAGCAACATTGAGTCCAGCTTGTGCTTCCTCCAGCCCAGCGTTTCTCATGATGTACTCTGCATACAAATTAAGAAAGTAGGGTGACAATATACAGCATTGACATACTCCTTTCCCAATTTGGAACCAGTCTGTTGTTCCATGTCCAGTTCTAACTGTTGCTTCTTGACCTGCATACAGATTTCTCAGGAGGCAGGTAAGGTGGTCTTTTATTCCCATCTCTTGAAGAATTTTCCATAGTTTGTTGTGATCCATACAGTCAAAGGCTTCAGCATAGTCAATGAAGTAGATTTTTTTTGGAATTCTCTTGCTTTTTCAATGACCCAATGGATGTTGGCAATTTAATCTCTGGTTCCTCTGCCTTTTCTAAATCCAGTTTGAACATCTGGAAGTTCTTGGTTCATATACTATTGAAGCCTAGCTTGGAGAATTTTGAGCATTACTTTACTATCATATGAAATGAGTGCAATAGAGGTGCATAAATTTCCTAGTCAGTTTTCCTCTCTTTGTTGAGAGAAAGGAGCAGGAATCATCAGACATCCAACAGGTACACCTTCAGTGAGGAGGGAAAATCCCACATGAATTAGAAATAGGGAAATGCAGGATGTTTTGAGACCACACATTCTGCAACCAAATGGTGTCTCTTATGCACTCTTCTTGAACATAGACAAAAAAAAATCACTTCATCATACAAAGTCAGTATTACCATGATACCAAAATGGGTCAGGACAAAGGTAGGAAAATTTAAGCCAGTGTCACTTGTAACATTTGATTAAAAAATCCTAAATGTATAGAACAGTCTTTTGGACTCTGTGGGAGAGGGAGAGGGTGGGATGATTTGGGAGAATGGCATTGAAATATGTATAATATCATATATGAAATGAGTCACCAGTCCAGGTTCGATGCATGATACTGGATGCTTGGGGCTGGTGCACTGGGACGACCCAGAGGGATGGTAGCGGGAGGGAGGAGAGAGGAGGGTTCAGGATGGGGAACACATGTATACCTGTGGCAGATTCATTTTGATATATGGCAAAACAATACAATATTGTAAAGTTAAATAAAATAAAATTAAAAAAAAATAAATAAAAATTAAAAAAAATAAACCAAATCTATCAATATACAAAGAGAATAAAAAAAAATCCTAAATGAAAAGCATGAATCCAATTTTAAAAAATATATATAGTATATGTTATATCTAGTATACTTCTCTATGATGTGTATATCTATTACACTGGAGAAGACTCTTGAGAGTCCCTTGGACTGCAAGGAGATCCAACCAGTCCATTCTGAAGGAGATCAGCCCTGGGATTTCTTTGGAAGGAATGATGCTAAAGCTGAAACTCCAGTACTTTGGCCACCTCATGAGAAGAGTTGACTCATTGGAAAAGAGTCTGATGCTGGGAGGGATTGGGGGCAGGAGGAGAAGGGAACAACAGAGGATGAGATGGCTGGATGGCATCACTGACTCGATGGACGTGAGTCTGAGTGAACTCCGGGAGCTGGTGATGAACAGGGAGGCCTGGCGTGCTGCGATTCATGGGGTCGGAAAGAGTCGGACACAACTGAGCGACTGACCTGATCTGATGTAATAGATACGTATATATGTGTCTTATTTACTTAGATATACATATATGAGTGTGTTTATCAAGTAAGGTTTAGTTTAGGAATGCAAAGACATTTTAATGTTAAAAAAAAACAAAGCGTCTGAACCACTCAATAACATTTCTTAGCAGTCTAGATAGCAACTTTCTTAACTGGATAAATGTTATCCAGTGGCAGTCGTCCAGTGGTTTGGACTCCACACTCCCAATGCAGGAGGCACGGGTTCAGTCCCTAGTCAGGGAACTAAGAGCCACATGTGTGGCAAAAAAAAAGTTATTCACCAAATATCTACAGCAAACAATTTATTTAATAGAGTTTACTATATTCCAGACCAAAATGAAAATGCGCGATGTCACCTCTTATAATCAGTGTTTTACTGGAGGTCCTGGATAGTAAAATAAAATAAGGAAGAAGAAGTAGGGGGCATAAGGATTGCAAGGATATATGAACATGGCAGTTGTTGTGAAAGAATCATCATTTCATGTAATAAGTGGAAAAAGTGGGGCTTCCCTGGTGGCTCAAGAAGTAAAGAATCTGCCTGCAATGTGGGAGACCTGAGTTCGATCCCTGGGTCAGTAAGATTCCCTGGAGAAGGGAATGGCAACCTATTCCAGTATACTTGCCTGGAGAATCCCCATGGACAGAGGAGCCTGGTGGGCTCCCGTCCATGGGGTTGCAAAGAGTTGGACATGTCTATGCGACTAACACTTTCACAAGTGGAAAAAGTATTAGAAAGGTATTATAACTAAGAGGTCAGCCAAGCTGCTAAATTCAAGATAAACATAAGCAATTCCAGAGTACATCTTCCCCTAGCAATGACTTGTGAGTACCTCTTACTTTAAAAGACTGTCTTTGCAAATAAAATCTATTTTAAAATATCATAACAATAGGGAGGTTTCATATGTATACCTATGGCTGATTCACGCTGATGTATGGCAGAAAGCAACACAATATTGTGAAACAATTATCCTCCAATTAAGAACAAATTTAAAAAACAATAATGAAGTGTGATAATAAGAACGATGATAATAAAAATATCATAATAAAAATGCATACATCCCAGGCTTTTAAGTAGAAAATTATAAAGCTTTATTGACAAGCATAAAAAGAAGACCAGACATTTAGATCATAAACCAGCCATTTCTTCACTCCCTCTGGCTCCCGATCTCTGTCATATGGGACTAGATGGCATTTAGGTTTCCTCCCAGTTCTGGAGCTCTCCGTCCCATAAGCTCAGGGTCTGTCACCTCTTCTACGACTGAATCAGGTTCCCTGCCCCGGTCTGCACGCCCAGGGCAGGGAAACACAGCAGTGTGCGACTACAGCAGCATCCCAACAGTGGGCAGTTGTAAGTGAGGCGAGACTGAGGGGTCTGGGTCCTTGTCTTCACCCTAACGCTGGCTCACTGAGGCCCTTTTTCCCTCTTCTGTCCAACAAGAGGGATAGCCCGACTGGCCCAGGATATAATATTCAAGGATCTGAGACACAGATCTAAGCATCCAGGACAACATCCTGCCATTCTGCAATGCCCTCATTACAGTCCATGGCTCCAGGTGGATTGTGACAACATTTTATGATGTGATTCTAGTGTACAATTGTTTGACACTATTCTTAGAGTTTATCTGTTGTCTCTTTGATCCATAAAAGGCCTAAGTGCATTTCTTACTGCTTTGGGGAAAAAATACACCCCAAAACATAGTGCTCAAAATACAATCACTTAATTATCTCATGTTCTGTGAGTTGACTGGGCTCATCGGGGTGGTTCTGCCCCACGTGATGTCAGCTGGGGCTATAACGAAATATCCAAATTCCCAAAGGGTCACTCCCAACGCTGCTGATTGGCGATGGCTGGCACTGGGTGCTCAGCTGAGGCTGTCGAGTGGAGCACCTTGGTTTTCCTTCTTGTGGTCTCTCCATAGAGCTTGGGCACCAGCTGGGTTCCAAGCAGCCATCCAAGTAGAAATTGCCAGTTCCCTTAAAGCTTGGGTGTTTCTTGCAAGAGCATCACTGCCTTCTAGGGCTGCAGAAACAAGCTCCTTGTGGGGAGTGGCACATGTGGGGAGGACAGGGGAATGGAGTGGAGAGCAGACTGCAGCTTTGGAGACCTTACTGAAGTCCATTGTTGTTGTTCAGTCACTGAGTCATGTCCGGCTGTTTGCAACCCATGGACGCAGCATGCCAGGCTTCTCTGTCCTTCACCATCTCCCAAAGTTTACCCAAACTCATGTCCATTGAGTCAGTGATGCCATCCAACTATCTCATCCTCTGTCATCCCCTTCTCCTCCTGCCTTCAATCTTTCCCAGCATCAGGGTCTTTTCCAGTGAGCCAGCTCTTAGCATCAGGTGGCCAAAGTATTGGAGATTCAGCTTCAGCATCAGTCCTTCCAATGAATATTCAGGTTTGATTTCCTTTACAATTGACTGGTTTGATCTCTTTGCAGTCCAAGAGACTCTCAAGAGTCTTCTCCAAAATCACAATTCGAAAGCATCAATTCTTTGGTGCTCAGCCTATGTCTAATTAAAGCACGCACTAAAAATGAAGTAATGTATTGGAGACCAGCATTGGTTCAGGTGCCATTTGTCAGCTCAGACCCAGAGGACTGGTACTTCACCACAGGGCACTGTGACTTAGCATCAGTGCCTCTCTCTGAGCCTCAGCTTGCGCTTCTGGAAAATGGGGCCGTTGGCCTTGAGGGCATGGGAGACATCTCCATCCCTAACTTTCTCTGCTCCTCGGTGCTCCTAGGTACTCCTTCCAGGATGAGGAGGACATGTTCATGGTGGTGGACCTGCTGCTTGGAGGGGATCTGCGTTATCACCTGCAGCAGAATGTACATTTCACAGAAGGGGACGTGAAGCTCTACATCTGTGAGCTGGCCCTGGCCCTGGAGTATCTGCAGCGGTACCACATCATCCACAGGTAACATCATCCCCAGAGGGATGCCAGTGGGTAGGGTGTGATGGGAGCAGTCTGCAGCCGTGGAGAATATTTTCTCACTGACATTCTTTAGATGTGGCAGTACATGGAGATCATAAAAAGCAGAGCAACATTATTATTGCTCATACCTTCTCTGCAGACAGCCTACTCCATCATCACCTGCATTGAGGTGAAACACCGCCACTGCCCATGTGCCCTCCTCTCTTGATACCCACTGCTTAGAGACGTGGCTGCCCTTTGCTTTTTCCATTCTGGTATGTCTTTGGGAGCCTGGAGTGTTCAGATTCAGGTTAGAAGGAGTGGCATGAGTTGGGAACATGACGGATTCTACTCTCTTACTTTCCATACCTTGAAATCAATGCTGTGCATCGTGGAGGACTTCTTCCTCTTGCAAAGCTTTGGTGCTGGCTTTGGGCTCTGGATATAAGCCCTGAGTTTCTTCTGCTTCCTCAGGACCTTGACTTTTCCCTGCCTGTGCACAGCACAGATGAGTAAGGTGAGTTTGACTGCAGAGGCAGGAGGCTAGCAAGAGCCTTCAGATAGCAATGGGATCCTTGTTGTTTACTCGCTAAGTCGTGTCTGAGTCTTTTGTGATCCTTCGGACTGTAGCTCACCAGGCTGTTCTGTCCATGGGATTTTCCAGGCAAGAACACTGGTCGTGGTGGAAGATCTCCTTCTCCAGGGGATCTTCTCAATCCAGGGACCAAACCTGCCTCTCCTGCATCTCCTGTGTTGGCAGGTGGATTTTTACCATTGAGCCACCAGGGAAGTCCAGCAGTGGGATCCTTAATGAAATCTTCTTTCTGACCACAGAGGAGGGGGCATGAGTGGCTGCAGATCTGTGCACCCATGGTCTTGCACTGTGCCCAAAGGGTCTTCTTCTAACTTGTACAATTTGGGAAGACTTGGGAAAGAGAAGGACTTGAATTTCAGCATAAAGATGGTAGATTAAGCACACACACACTTACATTTTCTCGCTTCTAAAATCTCCATAAAATGGAAATGAAGTATGTTTGAAAAATGGTAAATTCACAAAGATGGAGAAAATTAAAGAGGAGACTATCGCAAAACACAGGGGAAATTGGAAAGAAAGTGTTTCATGGTAAGTGGCTGACGACTTACACCAGAAGCTGAATTTTGAGTTGTGTCTGGAAATAACCATGAATTGATAGATGTTAAAGAATCTCTTCAAACGCTCAGAAATGAATAGTCATCAACAATGATGGAAGGAGGAAGAAGGGATAAAAGAGAGGCTAAAATGGAGTGCAGGGTTTGAAAGCCTTTTAAGACATTTTAAAAAGCACCAATCTGCTTGCCCATCCTGAATAACTGGATGTCTGTCCCTTCCTCTTCCAAGCAGAAGACTGAAGGCTTATTCACTAAAGAGAGTAAAACAGAGAGTGTCTGAACTGAAGTACATTAAGCCTCTTGAATTGGGATGCAGTACTGAAGATAGCACAACTAACTAGACGCATCCATACCAGATACTGAAATAACACACCCACCCTACTTCCAGCTGGGATCAAGACTTCAGCTTCCAGGCTGGACACTGGAATGATTTCAGGGGAAATGTGGCTGAACCATGAGGAGAGAGATTGAGACATCAGAAGTTCCCCAGTTCCCTTGGAGTGTAGTTCACGGTCAGCGAGACCTGCTTCTTTGCTGTAAGCTCCCAACTAGGTTAGTGACTACTAAAGATTATCAGACATCCAGAGAAATCTTCTAACATGAATAGTGAGAGCCATGCAATAAAATGGGAAAAAGAAAAAAAAGCTTGGAATAAACAGAGACTCTGCCAGGAGAAAGAACTATCAAAAGAATCATGCTCAGTATTTTCAGAGGAATGAACAGATTTTTGCAATTGTAAAATAAACGCTATGTTTACTTAACATTCAAAGAACAAACTTCAGATGAGAGTTCTCATAAATTAAAAACATGAAAGTAGGAATGAAATATTCAAAAGATGTGTTGGAAGGCAAAGTTAAGGATATTCCTTAAACAGTAGAATAAGAAGGAAAAAGAAAATATAAGAGAATTAGAGGGCCAGAACAGGAAGTTCAATATCAGACAGAGAAAGAAGAAAGGGAGAGAGAGAGAGACAGAAAGAAAGAAAATAGGGAGGGATGGAGGGGGTGAAGAAAAGTGGGAAAACATTCCCTGGTGGCTCAGCTGGTAAAGAATCCACCTGCAATGTGGGAGACCTGGGTTCGATTCCTGGGTTGGGAAGATCTCTTGGCGAAGGGAAAGGCTACCCACTCCAGTATTCTGGCCTGGAGAATTCCATGGGCATATAGTCCATGGGGTCACAAAGAATCAGACACCACTGAGCGACTTTCACTTCACTTCATAGGGGGAAGAAATCATCAATGAAATAAAGACCTGAAATATATGAGTTTCCAGATTGAAAGGTCCACCAAGGCTACAGGGTAATGACTAGAAACAGACATAAATCAAAACAAACTTCAAAGCCAATAAGTCTGCACAGAAGAACAGGGTATAAAGGCTGAGGAATCAGGATCCTTTGGGATTATCTATCACTAGAAGGCGGAGGAAACTTGCTAATCAATCAAATCTGAGATGTACGTTTTTACAAGTTCAGGGTCTCAAAAAATATATCTCTCATGTATCTTGTTTCAAGTATAGAACAGTCTTATGGACTCTGTGAGAGAGGGAGAGGGTGGGAAGATTTGGGAGAATGGCATTGAAACATGTGAAATATCATGTATGAAACGAGTTGCCAGTCCAGGTTCGATGCATGATACTGGATGCTTGGGGCTGGTGCACTGGGACGACCCAGAGGGATGGAATGGGGAGGGAGGAGGGAGGAGGGTTCAGGATGGGGAACACATGTATACCTGTGGCGGATTCATTTTGATATTTGACAAAACTAATACAATTATGTAAAGTTTAAAAATAAAATTAAAAAAAAAAAAAAGAAAATGACATGGACTGTACTAAAATGAAGGGCTAAATCAGGAGGAAGACATGGAATATGGAAAGCCGGAGCTCCAGCAAAGGAGAAAGAGGCAAAAGCTTCACTATGATGGGCGTGTCATCAATGTCAGCTGTGCCTAACGTGTAGACCATGACTAGTTCTGATTGGAGTCAGACCAAAAGACCCTCGGAGAGTCTTCTTCAGGAAGAGTGAGCTGATAAAAATGGCTAAGATATCTGGCTGCCTTGAGAGATTTATTTAGTTGGTTAAGAATCTGAAGTTGAATAAATGATGTCAGGAGAAAAAACCTCAACAATAAAAAGAAGGTAATTTTTTAACTCCAAGGAATCAGAGTGTTAGCTAGGACATTGGATATCATACAATTTACTACATGAAGCATCTCTGTGTAGCATGCTTAGTCATAATCCCCTAAACCCTGAAAGTTGACCTAACCAGAAAAATATATTAATACCCCATTGGGGAAGTGAGGGAGTGGGGAGATGAGTGTGTCTCTTGGGGACACATAAAGGAAAAAGACTGCTACACACTCTTTCATCCATAGTGGGAAGACAGTAGACAGAGCTGGAAACTGAAAAGTCAATGAGTCCTAAAGATTTCAAGATAAGGAGCTAAATACCAAAATTGTAGCCTGAGACAGATGAAAGGGATGGAGAGGGAAAAGAGGGAGAGAAAGATATGAATTGTTGCTAAAAATTGTAACAAAACTTTCAGTGCAGTTTGATTCTTGGAATTGTTCACATGTATAATTTTGACACAAATAGTAGCAAACATGACCCAATGCAAATGAAGAAGAAAGAGGAAGAGAGGAAGTATTTAGAAAGAGGAAGGGGGAAGAGGCGAGGCTGTAGTGGTCGCCATGGTAACAGCAGAAGTAGTAATAGCCCCAGCAGCCTTAGCCATGTAGGAGTAAAGGGAATGTTCAATGAAATGCGGCCTGTTTACTGAGGCGCATTGTTCACTCACACAGTCAAAAGACTAGCTTTTCCCCGCAGGAATTCTGGCTCCAGAGTCTCTGCTTGTAAGCCCTGTGCTATATTTGTTAAGGAAGGTCATTCAGTACCAGAGAAGACTCTGTGGGCTGGCTGGGCTGCTTTGAAGGCACGGAAAGGAGTGAGCTCTTTTCCAATCTCTTGTACCAGTGTCATTCACCAATTTTCACAGTCATTGCTCTGCTAGGGTGCAGCAGATGTGCAATAGAATAGCAATAGATGATCTGTTCGCCTACATCCCCCCAGACTGAGCCTTTGTGGACCTGGGTGAGACAGAGGCCAGCATCCCAGGGCAGACAGACCAGGCGAAAATGAAACTGTCAGTTAAGAGCATGGTGGTTGGGGGACTTCCATGGCACTCCACTGGTTAAGACTTCACCTTTCAACGCAAGAGGTGCAGGTTCTATCCCTGGTTAGGGAGCTAAGAGTCCACATGCCTCGAAGCCAAAAAACATAAAGCAAAAGCAATATTGTGACAAATTCAATAAAGACCTTAAAAATGGTCTACATCACACACACACACAAAATTTTTTTAAAAAGAGCATGGTTGTTGGAACCATTTCATTATATTTCAATAAATATTTTAAAGTTACTCTCTTTGGGCTCATCTGTCCTCAGATTCTAAATCTACCATGGAGAAAACGAGCTGTCCAACAGGATAGGGAAATTGTTTTTAAAAAATCCTCTAAGTGAATGGAATTACCTTACCATTTGTAAACTTACAGACTTGGCAGAGTTTTGAGTCCGGTTTTCTCCCTCTCCCATATGGCTCAATAAATCTCTTTTTCACTGTATACGTGTGTACAGACTTGAAATGATGTGTGTCTGTATTCACCATGCATAGGGATATAGGACAGTGTTGGGCGATGTTTCTCATTCATTCAACAGCCGATCTTATAAGTCCCCCACTGCGTATGTACAAGACATTTTCAGTGCCACATTTTATACAGACTGATGAGTGTTGCTTCTTCCCAAGTAGCCACACTTGCAAGTGGTAGAATCCTTTGACAAATGCAAGCCTGAGTTGAATTGCCAGTAATTTCTAATCTTCTATCTTGGTGAACTCAGACTTAGCTTTTCGGACCTCCTTTTCCTAATCTGCAACATGGGCCTGATGACATCTGCTTTGCTGGGCTCTGATGTGAATTCTGTGAGAAAAACTATTTCTGCTTTATTGACTATGCCAAAGCCTTTGACTGTTGTGGATCACAATAAACTGTGGAAAATTCTGAAAGACATGGGAATACCAGACCACCTGATCTGCCTCTTGAGAAATTTGTATGCAGGTCAGGAAGCAACAGTTAGAACTGGACATGGAACAACAGACTGGTTCCAAATAGGAAAAGGAGTACGTCAAGGCTGTATATTGTCACCCTGCTTATTTAACTTATATGCAGAGTACATCATGAGAAACCCTGGACTGGAAGAAACACAAACTGGAATCAAGATTGCCAGGAGAAATATCAATAGCCTCAGATATGCAGATGACACCACCCTTATGGCAGAAAGTAAAGAGGAACTAAAAAACCTCTTGATGAAAGTGAAAGTGGAGAGTGAAAAAGTTGGCTTAAAGCTCAACATTCAGAAAACGAAGATCATGGCATCTGGTCCCATCACTTCATGGCAAATAGATGGGGAAACAGTGGAAACAGTGTCAGGCTTTATTTTCTTGGGCTTCAAAATCACTGCAGATGGTGACTGCAGCCATGAAATTAAAAGACGCTTACTCCTTGGAAGGAAAGTTATGACCAACCTAGATAGCATATTCAAAAGCAGAGACATTACTTTACCAACAAAGGTTCGTCTAGTCAAGGCTATGGTTTTTCCAGTGCTCATGTATGGATGTGAGAGTTGGACTGTGAAGAAGGCTGAGCACTGAAGAATTGATGCTTTTGAAGTATGGTGTTGGAGAAGACTCTCGAGAGTCCCTTGGACTGCAAGGAGATCCAACCAGTCCATTCTGAAGGAGATCAGCCCTGGGATTTCTTTGGAAGGAATGATGCTAAAGCTGAACCTCCAGTACTTTGGCCACCTCATGCGAAGAGTTGACTCATTGGAAAAGACTCTGATACTGGGAGGGATTGGGGGCAGGAGAAGAAGGGGACGACAGAGGATGAGATGGCTGGATGGCATCACTGACTCAATGGACGTGAGTCTGAGTGAACTCTGGGAGTTGGTGATGGACAGGCAGGCCTGGTGTGCTGCGATTCATGGAGTCGCAAAGAGTGGGACACAACTGAACGACTGAACTGAACTGAACTGGGAGGGGTTGGGGTGGGGCCTTACGTGCCTCATTCCTCTTCCTTTCATCTGAGGAGTTGACTTTGAAGCCAGGTATTCATTTGTTCTCAGTGGTGACAAACCTTCATCCTTTGAGGCTGATGTTGAGGATTTATAGAATATAAAAGGGATATATGAATACCAATGGCTGATTCATGTTGAGGTTTGACAGAAAGCAGCAAAATTCTGTAAAGCAATTATCTGTCAATAAAAAATAAATAAAATTTTTAAAAAAGGTATTTCAGAGTATAACCCAGTGAGTTTGAAAGCACTGAAGCAGGGAAATAACCTCTGTGGGTTCAAAATAAATCATTGTTTTAAAACAATTAGAAGATCTACTTTTTAGAGCACTTGAGTTGGCCCTTCAATCTTCCAAAACACTTTGGGCCAAGAAGCGTGCCAGCCCTGGGAAGAAAATGACTGGTGGGGCCCTTTGTCTGCACCATGGGGCACTCCCCAGATGGAGGAGGCAACCCCCCTAGGGGCCAGATTACTGCAGTCCAGGGGGAGCACCCAGGACAGGACATCACATGTCCTGGGGCAGAAGGGAGCTCTGAAGAGGGCACCCAGCCCAGACTGAGGTGGGGGGCAGGGCGGGGAGCACAGAGGAGGCTGGCAAGTCTTCCTCTGGGACGTGCATCTGTGATTTGTAGGACAAATAACCATTAGCTTGGAGAAGAGGAATGCAGGAGACACTGGGCAGATGGGCTCCTAGAGAGAATTTGGGTGGGTAAAGCCTACACTGTTCAGCTCAGTAGGGGGCACGTCCTGAGACCTCCACTGATGTTAATCATTGATGGGTTGAAGTTTGGGAATGACCTAATTCAACTGATAATTGAGAATAACCTTCACTGAAGGCCCCTCCCCGGAGGGCTCTTCAGCCAGAGCTGGTCACTAGGTACCCAGAAGGGCCAGCTCATAGAAAATCAGATGAGCAAAAACAGCGCCAGTGAATCAAGCTTATTAAACTCTTATGTGTCAGCACTACTTTAAACTAGACATAGGAATATATGCTTACATACAAACATGTGTATATGTGTGTTCACATATGTGTGTGCATATATATGGGCTTCCCAGGTGGCATTAGTGGTAAAGAACCCTCCTGCCAATTCAGGAGATGTAAGAGACGTGGGTTTGGTCCCTGGGTCGGGAAGAACCCCTGGAGGAGGGCATGGCAACCCACTCTAGTATTCTTGTCTGGAGAATCCCATGGACAGGGGAGCCTTGCGGGTTATAGTCCATGGGGTCACAAAGAGTCACATACTACTGAAGCAACGTAGCATGTGCAGATATGTGCATGTGGGTATGTTAATATACATATAAATATCACCTCATTTAATTCTCATGTCAGTCCAATGGGCAGATGCTATGATTATCCTCATTTGTCATGGTGATTGGACAATTTGCACCCTGACACACAGCTGGAAGGTCATAAGCCAGGTTTCAAACCAAGACTCTCTGATCTCAGTTCTACCCTGGACCTCACACTGATAAGCATGCTCTGTCCTGACTTTCTTATCTTTCAAAATGCATTGAACGGTTGATAGAGCACTTAAATGAGGGAGGGTGCTTCCACATCTGAAAATAACAATATGCACAGATGGATCTCATCAACCCCCGCAAGGAAGGCTGTATTCTAGCAGTGGCCATGAAGCAAGGAAGGCTTCTAGTGGTGATGCCCCCAGCCTGTAAATCACACCTGACTTGCTGTCTGGCACAGGGTAGGTACTCCATAACTATATATTGAATCAATGAAGAAATACTCAAGAGAGGAAAGACACGCCTTACTTGAAATTACTTGAAAACACAAGTTCAAATGCAGTGGGTCACTACCTATATCTTGCACAGCTTCCAATAATTTTTCTGCCCAAATATCTCTTGATATCTGAAGAGTCAGACTCTCAAAAATTCCCCAAAGTAGCTTGCCACAAACATGAAATTCCTTTGAAATCTCATGTTTGATGTTAAAAATTTCACGAAGTTTCACTGCAAAATATAGTCATAATTCTTTTGATACATAACTACCTTTCATCACAAAAATAAAGGATATGAACAATAAAGGCTTTTCAGAATCTCCTTGATGAATGGCAGGTGCTGTTGTATTACATCTATCAATTTTGGAAAAATGAACTGATCTGAAGAGAGCTCATGGCTCAGGTGAGGTTCAGGACACCCGTAATTCTTTCCTCTATCTTGTAATTTTAGATCCAATCCAATCCAAATATGAGCTGGTAAACAGCAAGCTTGTTCACTCTTTAGAACAGAGCAGAGACCTAAATGCTAATTGAAGTGGCTTTAGGGAAATATTTTCAAGCTTCTTTTTGAGAAAAATTTTCACCAGTGAGGTTACTTCTATCAAATTGTGGTCTGAAAATGCCCGAAAGCCTTAGGGCCATATCTTTCACTCCCTTGGGAAAAATCTTTCAATGAAGTCTGATTATTTATATAGTGCATTTTATTTTGCTTCCAGCCCCGAATCTGCATCACATTCAGATGAACTCACAGTCTCAAAGGTTTGTAATCTCAGTGATCCTTCACATCATCAAATTCACAAGCTTCCTTTCCAAGACAGGAATCTTATAGATGTATGAAAAGTATCTACATCTTTGCCTTGGAGTTGTTGATTGAAAGTACTCAGCCTTGAGAAAATATCTGCTTAATGCGTCAAATATTTGTGAAGCCCTTTCTATCATTAAAGCTAATTATAAATTTTATTTGAGGGTTTTTTTATGATCTTTGTCAGAAATCTTTTTTTCTCTGTTTTTACCTTTAGGAAGGATAATAGTTTAATCCTGAAACACCAGCAAGCAATTTTCTTTAAACTAGCATTATTTTTGAGAAGAGCAAATTTTAAAAAGTTATTTCTCATTTCTACAAATTGTCTAAAAGATAAGGATACAGTGCTGTTTTATAGCTTATCATTTTGTTATCAAGTCGAAGCTCATACTGCTCACCACATGCAAGCGTGCGTGCTCAATCGCTCAGTCATGTCTGACTCTCTGTGATCCCATGGACTGTAGCCTGCCAGGCCCCTCTGTCCATAAGATTTTCTAGCAAGAATACTAGAGTGGGTTCCCATTTCCGACTCCCAACTACTCACTGCATGACAGGTCTTTTAATCAAAACACAAGTTGTTGGGGCAAGAAATAGTGACTTTATTTGGAAAGCGAGCAAATAAAGATGGAAGACACACACAAGAAGATGGAAGACTCCTGTCCCAAAGAACTATCTTGTCTGAGTTAAAATTCAGGCTTCTTTCGTACTAAACGAGGAGGGAATAAAGTTAAACATTTCTGATTCCAGTCAGCCTCCAGAGTTCAGTCCAGTTCAGTTGCTCAGTCGACTCTTTGCAACCCCATGGACTGCAGCACACCAGGATTCCCTGTCCATCACCAACTCCTGGAGCTTACTCAAACTCATGTCCATCGAGTAGGTGATGCCATCCAACCATCTCATCCCCTGTCGTCCCCTTCTCTTCCTGCCTCCAATCATTCCCAGCATCAGGGTCTTTTCCAATGAGTCAGTTCTCCTCAGCAGGTGGCCAGAGATTTGGAGTTTCAGCTTCAGCATCAGTCCTTCCAATGAATATTTAGGACTGATTCCCTTTAGGATGGACTGGTTGAATCTCCTTGCAGTCCAAGGGACTCTCAAGAGTCTTCTCCAACACCACAGTTCAAAAGCATCAATTCTTCAGCACTCAGCTTTCTTTATAGTCCAACTCTCACATCCATACATGACTACTGGAAAACCCATAGCTTTGACTAGATGGACCTTTGTAGGCAAGTAATGTCTCTGCTTTTTAATATGCTATTTAGGTTGATCATAGCTTTTCTTCCAAGAAGCAAGCATTTTTTAATTTCATGGCCACAGTCACCATCTGCAGTCATTATGGAGCCCAAAAATATAGTTTGTCACTGTTTCCATTGTTTCCCCATGTATTTGCCATGAAGTGATGGACCAGATGCCTTGATCTTCGTTTTTTGAATATTGAGTTTTAAGCCAAATTTTTCACTCTCCTCTTTCACTTTCATTAAGAGGATCTTTAGTTCTTCTTCGCTTTCTGCCATTAGGGTGGTGTCATCTGCATATCTGAGGTTATTGATATTTCTCCTGGCAATCTTGATTCCAGCTTGTGCTTCATCCAGCCCAGCGTTTCTCATGATGTACTCTGTATATAAGTTAAATAAGCAGGGTGATAATATACAGCCTTGAGGTACTCCTTTCCCAGTTTGGAACCAGTCTGTTGTTCCATGTCTGGCTCTAATTGTGGCTTCTTGACCTGCATACAAGATTTCTCAGGAGGCAGGTCAGGTGGTCTGGTATTTCCGTCTCTTGAAGAATTCTCCAGTTTGTTGTGATGCACACAGTCAAACGCTTTGGCGTAGTCTCTGAAGCCTCCAGAGAGAGTGAGTTAATTTCTTCCTTCCTGCAGTTATTCACAGGCATCCCTGATCAGGCTATTTCCTGTGAGCTACACAAAGATATTTTAGCTTGATGCCCATTACCTGGGAGACAAGGTTCTCAGAGATGGGCCATTATTTATACTTTAAGTTTATAGGAACTATCCCTTTAGTGAATAACTTGTAATAGAATACAAAGGTTCTTCCTTTTTACAATTTTTTGTTACTGTATTGAATACACTGAGAAAAGAAAGGAATAAATTTTGTTTTTTTTGCTATGGAGAATAGGATTAAGTCAAGATTTTATTTGTAACAGATAATATGTGTTCATGTTGCAAAGTTCAAACGATTCAAAAATATGTAATTGAAAAATAATTTTCTGATTATCTTGAAGATTTTCATTTATTTAAAGTATACGCTCTTCAGGCTTTCTTTTTGAAGTAATCATTCATGTTCTCTATGGACAATTTAATTCTTATGTATTAACATATAAAAAGTAAATGAAGCATGTGCAGGTACACACACACACAGGAGATTTTTGTCATTTTGTGTCTTTGAGTGGGAATAGTTTAAGAAGGAGATTACTCACTAGGGCAGGGCTTGGAACTGAAAGTGAAAGTGTTAGTCACTCAATTGTGTTTGGCTCTTTGCAACAGGGGCTGTAGCCCACCAGGCTCCTCTATCCATGCGATTCTCCAGGCAAGAATACTGAATTGAGTTGTTATTTCCTCCTCCAGAGGATCTTTCTGACCCAGGGATCAAACCTAGGTCTCCTGCATCGCAGGAGCCACATAAGAATGTAAATGCAGTGCATTCTCAGCATATTTGGAACTTGTGATTGGAAGGTAACAAAATAGGAATCACTTTGTAAGATACTATACCCATGATGTAGATAAAAATTTGCTGAGCATGTTGCATGTGCCAAGCTCTACTTTAAGTACTTTACAGGTATGACCTCACCTAATCCCAACACCAGGCCTCAGAGATGGGGCCCATTATCAGGCCAGACCTGATCAGGGTGAGACCTGTAAGGTGAGACCAGAGTCTCATAGGGAGGAAATAACTTGCCTGAGAGCAAACAGTAAGTGGACATCTCAAGTCACCAAGCTCTTACTGTCTCTATACTGATAGTAAGTGGCAGTCAGTTTCTCTATCATATTTACACATCATATCTACTATCCAGGCTTTTATGAAGGAAAAAAAAACATGTGACTATCACCAAAAAGTGACACCTTATGCTTTCACATGTACATGCAAATAGAACTCTATTTTCTGCAGCAATATTCACCTCTTCTGTCCCTGAAGCCCTTGGCGTTTCCAGATTAGTTGCTCATTATCTTGTGGGCACAGCACTAGTTTTCAGCTTGGGTTGTCTGAACTGATGGGGCTCGCATCTGTGTTCTCACTTTGGAATGCTCGTGTGTTTATGATTTAATTTTCTTTTTGGTAAATAGAGTCACTCCCTTAGGCTTGTGCCTCCTGAATTCTGGAAAGAGAAACTGTCTTAACTATTGATAATTTGGTATAGTTGCCTATGTGTATTTTGTTGTTGTTTGAAATTAACATTTATTGGAGCACAGTTGGTTTACAATGTTGTTTTAGTTTATGTTGTTGTTGTTGTTCAGTCGTTAAGTTGTATCCAACTCTTTGCAACCCCACAGGACTTCCCTGTCCTTCACTATCTCCCAGAGTTTGCTCAAATTCATGTCCACTGAGATGGTGATGCTATCTAACCATCTCATCCTCTGCCACTCTCTTCTCCTTTTGCCTTCAATATTTCCCAATATCAGGGTCTTTTCCAATGAATTGACTTTTCCCATAACTACTGAGCAACGAATTGAATCGGTCATACATATAAATATATCTGCTCCCTTTTGGCGGAGAAGGCAATGGCAACCCACTCCAGTACTCTTGCCTGGAAAATCCCATGGACGGAGGGGCCTGGTGGGCTGCAGTCCATGGAGTCACTAGGAGTCAGACACAACTGAGTGACTTCACCTTATTTTTTCACTTTCATGCATTGGAGAAGGAAATGGCAACCCACTCCAGTGTTCTTGCCTGGAGAATCCCAGGGACGGGGAAGCCTGGTGGGCTGCCGTCTATGGGGTCGCACAGAGTTGGACACGACTGAAGTGACTTAGCAGCAGCAGCAGCAGCAGCTCCCTTTTGGACTTTTTTTTTTTTTTTTTTCCTGGCTGCATCATGCAGCAGGTCGGATCTTAGTTCCCTGACCAGGGATTGAACCTGCACCCCCTGCATTGGGAGTTTGTGAGCTCAGGCACAGCATCTAACTGATCTGAAGCTCTGGTTTATTACCTGTAGGAAAAATGACGGTGGACCAAAAACTGCCCCTGCCACAAGATGGTCATATCCTAATTACTGAGCTCTGTGAATATGTTATATTCCCGGCCAAGGGGTTGCTCATCTGCAGCCCTTGAGATGGGGAGATTGTCCTGGATTTTCCAGGTGGCGCGATGGAATCACAAGGCTCTTTAGAAGTAGAAGAAGAGGAACAAGAAGAGGTCAAAGGGATGCAATGTGAGCCCTCAGCCTTCACCCAAGGCTTTTCTGGCCTTGATGATGGAGGAAAGGGCCATGAGCCAGGAAAGGCAGGTGGCTTCTAGAAGCTGGGAAAAGGAAGGAAACAGATTCTCCCCCAAGAACCTCCAGAAGGAATGCAAACCCTGCCAGAACCTTGACTTTCCATTGGACCTCTGACCTCTAGACTGTAAGAGAACAAATTTCGTTGTTTTAAACCACTAAGTATGTGGTCATTTGTCATAAGCTTAAACTAATACCCAACTACACTTGGATGTTGAAAGAATAAACTAAAATAATGTGTTGCACGTTTAAACTTAGTCCCCAGTAAGTGTTCAATAAACATGAGCTTCTGTGACAAAAGTTACTGATGATGGTGATGATGATGGTGATGGTGATGAAGAAGATGAAGCTGATGGTGATGATGATGATGGTGATATTTGAGAGCCTTACTCTAGCCCATCCTCCAGCCTCATCTCTTGCATCCTCTTCCTTTGGTTCCACCCACAGACTTTTTAAATTCACTTGTTCCAGACTCCTTACTTTTTTCCAGAGTTCCTGCTGTCTTCCACTTCTGTTCTTCCTTTGCATGGTGTTTTAAACTGCTTTTACTTACCCAGTCGGCCTGGTTAAATTAGTCCCAACTGTTAGGATTCTCTGGTGGCTCAGGTGGTAAAGAATCCACCTGCAATGCAGGAGATTCGATCCCTGGGTTCAATCCCTGGTTTGGGAAGATCTGCTGGAGGAGGCCATGGCAACCCACTCCAGTATTCTTGCCTGGAGAATCCCCATGGACAGAGGAGCCTGGCAGGCTGCAGTCCATGGGGTCACAAAGAGTCAGACACGACCGAGTGACTAAGCACATTAGGATTCGTGGTGGAATTCTGAAGGCTATAGAGCAGGCTTTCTCAGTCTTGACAGTGTTGGTATTTTGGTCCAGATAATTCTTTCTCGTGGGGGCTGTCCTGTGCACTGAAGGACTTTTAGCTGCATTTGTGGTCTCTGCTTTCTAGGTGCTTAAAGCCCTTCCTCTCCTTCCCTGCCAAGTGTGACAATCAAGAATGTCCCCAGATACAGTTGAATGTGCCTTGGAGGGCAATGTCACCCCTGGTTGAGAATTACTGCTTTAGGGGATATCACCCCAAATCCTGCTCCAAACTAACAGCTGTGCAAATACATGACTTTCCCAAGGAACACAACCCTCTGGAAAACTCAAGCACCGCTTTACTGATAGCTGGGCTTGGACCCCAAACCTCAAAAAAGGCATTTCTAGGAACAGAGCCAGATGCCATGGAGCATCATCCCAGTGAGCTACTGAGGACTCAGCACCTTCAAACCAGAGGCCAGGGGGCTGCATCTCACTCCTTGTGCCCAGGAGGATGCCACAGAGAGAAGTGGGCAATAGGGACAGTCAAACCTGCAGGAGGTGCTGAGCAGACTTAGAGCCTGGCTGGGCCCAGCCAGACACATCCCTGGACGGGTCTGTGGTATGAGAGGAAGCAGATCAGGAAAGAGGGTTAGTTAAGGAAGAGGTGGGCTGCATGACTTTATTTCTGACTGCAGGAAGGGAGAAGCAGGAAGAAGTGAGCCTACCTCTGCACTCACCTTTCAGCACACAGTGGCCCAGTCCATTGCCTGGAATCCAACCTCTCAGAACAGCAGTCTTTGCAGAAGTGAGGAAAAGAGGGATATAAAGCATTTGGCATCTTCTGCATCATCTCATTAGTTTCCTGTGGCTGCTGCAACAAAGTACCACAAACTTGGTGGCTTAAAGCAACAGAAACTTATTCTCTCCTGGGTCTGGAGGCCAGAAATCCAAGCTGTCAGCAGGGCTGGGGTTCTTTTTCTCTGAAGGCTCTAGGGGAGGCTCCTTCCTCGTCTCCTGGCAGTGCCTTCTGATGGCTCCTGGTGTACCTTGGCCTGCAGCAACATCACTCCAGCCTCCGCCTTCACCTTCATGTGAACTTGTGGTCCCTTCATCTCCACGCCTCAAATCCCCCACTCCTTTCCCTTATAAGGACACCAGTCATAGGACCACCTCAAACCCAGGATGAGCTCATCTCAAGATATTTAATTTCATTACCTCTCCAAAGAACCTACTTGTAAATAAGGTCACATTCACAGACAGAGGGGGTTAGAACTTAGACATATTTTTGGAGGACCCAGTGTAGCTTACACTGTCACCTTCCAGCTCCAAGCCACTCCTATGTAAAGACTCCTAAATGGTCCAAGGAGAGACAGGTGGTTCCTCCTTTGGGCATCCTCTTCATACTTCGAGGAGGACTTCCCTACACTTGCTATTGTGTACTGGAGACCCCCCCAAAACTGTATATTCTTCCAAAAGGTGCTTTCAGAATTACCTATGTCCTGGTTCCTGATTTTAGGTTCTGGCACATAGTAGGTGTTTAATAAATGTTTATGGCTCAGCAGCACTTTTTACAGTAGCCAAGACATGCCAACAGCCTAAACATCCATCAACAGATTAATGGATAAAGAAGCTGTGGTTTGTGTATGTGTATGTATATATATATATATATATATATATATATATATATATAGTGGAATATTACTCAGCCATAAAAAAGAATGAAGTAATGCCATTTGCAGCGACATGGATGAACCTAGTGATTATCATACTTAGTAAAGTAAGCCAGACAAAGAAATACAAATATCATATGATGTCACTTATATGTCGAATCTAAAATATGACACAAATGAACTTATCTACAAAACAGAAACAGACTCAGAAGCATAGAGAATAAATCTTGTGGTTGCCAAGGAGGAGGTGGGGGTGGAGGAAAGTTGGACTGGGAGTTTAGGATTAGCAGATGCAAATTATTACACATAGAATGGAGAAACAACAAGGGCCTGCTATATAGCACAGGGAACTACATTCAATATCCTGTGATAAACCATAATGGAAAAGAATTTTTTTAAAAAAGGTAAAAAATGTTTATGCCTTAAATGAATGACTGAGGCCTAGGGAATTGAAACAGATTTCCCAGGTAGTAGCTTTTCTGCTTTGACAGGCTTTGAAGTAAACTTAATCTCAGGATCACATTCATTCATTTAGTAAGTGTTCAATTGGCACGTACTGTGTGCCAGACAGCACAACAGACATCCTGATACATAAATATGTGGTCTTTTTCTTAAAACCTTCAAATCTTCTTAATTACGCATTGAGTACCTACTGTGTACCTGCCACTGGGCTCCCAGGTGGCCTAGGGAGACGGACATGCATTGACCCTCTCAGCTGAGGTGGAAGGTGCTTGCTCAGAGCTTGTTCAGAATGCCACAGCACACAGAGGACCCAGGATTTAATTTGGCTTCAAGGGTCATTCAGGCTGCAGGGAGATGATGGTATCTGGGTTGGATTTTACTTGTAGGGGAGACAGGGGTGTTTCCTGAGATGAAGCATTCTAGAAACATGGTCTCTGGGCAGTCTGAATATCTGTTTGCTGATGGCGGTAGAAATTGTTAAAACCCTTTTGAAAAGATATTTGGCAATAAGAATCAAGTACTTTTAAAATATTCATACATTTTGACCCACTGATTTCATTTCTTGGAATATGTCGTAGGGCTCCAGTCTGACCTGCATAAAAGGTTCTAAGCCCTAGGATATTTATTATGGTGTTGCTACAATAACCAATTATTTTGAAATAACCTAAAGGAAAGAAATCAGCTTAGTAAAGTGTGTGCCTACTTTTAAGAGACCTGAGACTACGATATGCTTATATATATAGTGCTTACTGTAGAAATCCTGTGGTATTAAAAAGCTATTTTTATGATTTTGGAAGAAAATTATAGCTTATAAAATTGCATGACTATGTAAAGAAATGTCTGCTTATTAAACAAACAATTTTCCAGGGCACTGGGGCTCAAGGGAGATTTTCTTTTTCTTCTTTTTCCTATTTTGAAATTTTCTTGAATGTTATCCTTTTAATGAAGAAAATCAAAGCATAGATTTCTCTCTAAAGGGAAGGTGTTTATCAAATGTGAGCTTTGTTTTTTTGTAAACTTTTATTTTTTTAAATAGCAATGCTCTATTTATGGATCCATCAATAAGCATATGTATCTTCAGATACACAGTTTAGTAGTTTTGCTATAGAAATTAGTATATTTTGTTAATGATTAAATTGTCTTATATTTCCCTTATACATTTTTTTCTAAATCCTTGTTGAAAACTGCACTGTTGGGTTGGTGTAAGGGAGGTGAGTATGTTAGAAAAGCAAATACATTGATAAAAATTCAGAGCTGTTGAAATCACCTTAATATCATCCTAAATTTTGGCACTTTACATTGAGACTTACAGTCTGTCTATCATGTATGACCTTGAGATTGGACTGCCTGGATTGGAATCCTAACAATGTGAGAGCTCAGAACAGTTCATCTCATCATTCCTCAGTCTTGTCATCTTTAAAATGGGCTAATGTGAGAATCGGATGAAATGATCCATAAATGCTCATAGCATAATGCCTGCTTCACACATACTAAGCCTTTGGCGAGATTCATAGTAGAGTAATAGTAATTAATAAACACAGGATAAAACTGAAATGACCTAATTTTGTATCTTAAATATCTTCCCCACCCCCCTCAGGCAACACTGTGCCAAAAATAAACTACCAGTTTTCATCAGATTAAAGAACAAACACTTCAGCAATCCTTCTTCACTACCCTCTGGGCCCAGCATCAGTGCAATGAGAAAGAAATTTTCAGTTGGGAAAAGAAATTGAAGGCATTCAGAAGTGTCATTTAGGATGGAAATTCCAATTCAATTTCAGGAGTAACTTTGTTATTTCTAAGCACAAAGCTTGGTTTCCCTTCTATTATAGGCCAGCATTTTGAGAATTTATGGCTTTGTGATGATAAAAAAGTGAGATACAAGAGAATCCAATTATTCCTTAAAGGGATTGTTCCATCTCCGGGGTATAAATTGCTCCTGCAATTGGGTGGAGAGCATTTATGTTAGATAATAAATTTTAGAAATAAGGACCTGGGTCTCAACGTAACGTCAAAGAAACTGGAATGAAATCTGGGAGCAGAATTTGAAGGCAGAAAACAAATCTCTGAAAGAATCCAATAAATTAGAGGCTGTTTTACAGAAGATGTTCAAAAGTAAGACGATGAACGCAGCGTCAGAAAACCGGGTCAGCATTTTTGGAAATGGCACCACGTCGTGAGAACACGAAGGCTGCTGAAGCCTTATTCCCATGCTGTTCCCTGAGGCCCTGCATCCCTCTCTCAAGTAGAATCCTTCATTCATTCCTGCAGTCATTCAGTAAGCAATGATGGGAAAGTGTCAGAGCTTGGGCATTAAGGGCAGATGCATTATGACAACAAAACTACCCTCAAGAAGCCTCAGTCCTTGTGGGAGAAGCACGTTGGTTGTTAATAATAATAGCAACCACATATATGGGGAATCTAGAAAAACGGTATAGATGAACTTATTTGCAAAGCAGAAATAGAGACACAGACACAGAGAATGAATGTATGGATAGCAAGAGGGGATGGGATGGATTGGGATATGTATAAAACAGGTAACTAACGAGAGCCCACTGCATAGCATGGGGAACTCGCTCACTGCTCTGTGGTGACCTAAATGGGAAGGAAATCCAGAAAAGTGAGGATGTATGTGTACATAGAGCTGATTCACTTTGCTGTACGGCAGAAACTAACAGAACATTGTAAAGCAGCTAGACTCCAATTTTTAAAAAAGCAATCCACAAAATAGCTGTTAAATACCATATTTGGTGCTCTAGATAACCATACATATACAACTGCTACAGATATATATCTTATTATAATATATATGTCTCTCTCTATATATATATATCTTATTATGATTCAGTGTAGCCTCCCCCACTTTTAGCAAGTGAAGAAAATATAGGGCTAGAAAGGATATGAATCATAAGAAGGGGTAAGTAGAGATAAAATACCCTGATAATTCCAAGAAGTAAGAGATCACATACACTATATATCTTGCCTGGGCTTCTGGAGCAGCTGTACTTTGAAGTCTGAATAGCATTTTAACAGGCACAGATGGCAGAGAACATTTTTCCAGGAGGAGGATTTGGCACGTGAAAGGGGTTGACTGACTTCAGGTCTTCTTGTACAGGACCTTGAGTAAGGTTATTAAATACAGGCTTTGTCTTGTGACAGTTGCCACAGGGATTGTTGAAATAATTACTTTAAATCAGATGAGGATTGAAATAAAGGAAGAAGAGAGGAGGATGGTGTAGCTATTTCCATACCAACAGATTGGTAATACCTACCATGCCACTCGGGAGAAAGCAATGGCAACCCACTCCAGTACTCTTGCCTGGAAAATCCCATGGACGGAGGAGCCTGGTGGGCTGCAGTCCATGGCGTCGCTAAGAGTCGGACACGACTGAGCGACTTCACTTTCACTTTCCACTTTCATCCATTGGAGAAGGAAATGGCAACCCACTCCAGTGTTCTTGCCTGGTGAATCTCGGGGACGGGGGAGCCTGGTGGGCTGCTGTCTATGGGGTCTCACAGAGTTGGACATGACTGAAGCGACTTAGCAGCAGCACCATACCACTCTGCATTATCTCCCTTGGGCTGGAACTGATAACCTGTGCAGCCTTCACAGGTACTCATTCATTCATTTTTCCATTCATCCATCCAACCATGCGTGCATGTATCCATGCAGCCAGCCATCCTTTCTTCCATCCATCCATGCATGCATCGACTTAACAGAGTCTTACCTAGTACCTACATCATGTCAGGCTAAGGCTACAGCAGTGAACGCTGATCAAGTTTCTGCCTGCTTACTGCATATGTTCTTGTGGAGGGAGGCAGACAGTAAATAGATGTGTATATAATATGTCAGGATATGATAGATGTGTGCGTGCTCAGTCGTGTCTGACTCTTTGAGACCCCATGAACGATAGCCCGCCAGGCTCTGCTACCCATGTAATTTTCCAAGCAAGATTACTGAAGTGGGTTGACATTTCCTCCTTCAGAGGATCTTCCTGATCCAGGGATTGAACCCATGTCTCCTGCATCTCCTGCATCAACAGGCAAATTCTTTACCATTGAGCCACTTGGGAAGCCCCAGGAGATGAGGTGTGTGGGTGTGCTAAATCACTTCAGTAATGTTTGACTCTATGTGACCCTGTGGACTGTAGACCCCCAGGCTGCTCTGACCATGGGATTCTCTAGGCAAGAATACTGAAGTGGGTTGCCATGCCCTCCTCCAAGGAATCTTCCTGACCCAGGGAGCGAACCTGCATCTCTAGGTCTCCGGCATCAACAGGTGGGTTCTTTACCTCCAGCGCTACCTAAGTGCTCTCAGATTCGATGGCAACATAGGGTGGACCACAAGCAGGGGTCTGGCTTGCTGCTGCTGTACAGAGGGCAGTCAGAAAAAGACCTCTCTGATCCTGGGCCATGTGAGCATGAGCTGCAAGATGGGAGATGTGGGATTGTGGCAGTCTTGGGGCAGGCAGCCTTTCCAGCTGCTGGTGTACAGGTGGCGAGATGGGAGTGTCCTTGGCGTGTCTCTGGAACAGTGAGAGAGCAACGTGGCTGGAGCTTTGAGGGGAGTGGTGGAAGTGAGACCAGGGCGGGAGGTAAGATCAAGGGGAATCAGGATTCATCAGCTCGGGCTTCTACCCTGATAGAGGGGTAAGCTATCATCCTGTTTTCAGCAGAGGAGTTACATGATCTGATCTGTGGCTTCAACAGAGGTGCTTTCGCAGGTCGTCTGGCTGCTGCATGGAAGATGGACTGTAGGCAGGAGAAGGGGAAGTAGCCCCCCTCCCTGCAGCTGAAGAGAAGGCACAGCTCTTTCTGAGAGCAGAGACACAATTCAGTGGAAGCTCAGATAACCTGCCCTTGATTCCTCATTTTGCCAAATGAGCCACAGCTCACTTACCTGGAAAGAGAGACTCCATTTGACAGATTCCACTGCAAGGTCCCAGATCTATTACTCCATTCTGGGGTAACAGAATTGGAGTAGAGCCATGGCAGTCTTCAAAGTACTTCATGCCCAGGGTTGGGAAGATCAAAGATGCTCACACATTACAGTGAAACAGCAGAGAGCCCCATGTGCTTGGAGAGAAAAAGCCCTAAGTCAGGGTTTAATGTGACTGTGAGCTCACCCAGGGGACAGGACGCCAGGTGAGATGAGGCAACCCTTTGGGGCTTAGGAGGGGTATGTGCTCTGCTGCGAGGAGCTGACTGTTCCCTGATCATCGGAGCTGTGGTATTGGGGAGGGCGTAACTGATGCAGGGCTTTGTGGGATCATGTGAGCAGGAGGCTCAGGTAAGTTAGGTGGGAATCACCTGGATGAGCCTTGCAGTGGACAAGACAGGATGAAACTGGAAGGCTGAGCTAGAGTTGTTTATTTTTTATTGTGGTGAAATACACATAACACTTGATGCTTCACTGGTGGCTCAGATGGTAAAGAGCGCCTGCAGTGCTCAAAACCCAGATTTGGTCCCTGGGGTGGGAAGATCCCCTGGAGATGGAAATGGCTACCCACTCCAGTATCCTTGCCTGGAAAATCCCGTGGATGGAGGAGCCTGGTGGGCTACAGTCCGTGGGGTCCCAAAGAGTCGGACACGACGGAGCGACTTCATTTCACACATAGCACTTAACCATCTCAACTGTACAGTTCAGTAATGTTAAGTACATCCACACTGTTGTACAACCTAGAATTCTTCCATCTTGCCAACCTGAAGCTCAGAATAAACCCATTAAGCAGCGACTCCCCCACTCCCTCTCCTTCCAGCCCTCGGCAACCACTATTGTACTTTCTGTCTAAACTTGACTCTAGGCGCCTCATATCAGCAAGCTTCTATAGTGTTTGTCTTGTGACTGGCTTATTTCACTTAGCATCGTGTCTAAGGTTCATCCATTTACAGCATGTGTCAGGATTTCCTTCATTATTAAGGCTGAGTAATATTCCACTGTATGTATATACCACATTTTGTTTACCCATTCATCTGTCTCTGGACATTTTGATTTGCTTCCACCTTTTGGATATTGTAATGAATGCTGCTATAAACAGTTCTTTGAGGCACAAGCTCAGAAATGGAATTGCTGGATCACATAGTAATTCTATTTTTAATTTTTTGAGAAGCTGTCCATGCTAGAGTTTTATGTTGAGGAATTTCAACTACTGGAATAGAGCTCAGACTTTGTTCTGTCAGCCATGGGGAGATGAACAATGTACGGGAGTCTTCTGAGCAACCGCACAGAGCAGGCATTCTGAAAGAAAAGTTTAGGTTAAGGCAGCCAGTTAGGAGACAGTTACAAATGTTAATTTCATGGGATTCTGATGTGAAAGGAAAGATCAAAGTCAGTATTTCAGTTTGGAAGATACTAGAATTAACTTAGACATTGGAATTAACTTCTAGTACTCACAGTAATTGAGATTGCTTCCTTTCCACTATCATCAGAGGCATTTACAAATTCTAAATGTTTTGGTGCAGAAACCAGAGTTCTTTCTGAAAAAGTAAACAAGCTTTCTTTAATATGAGAGATTTCATCTCCATCAGGATACGCATACACTGTTATTTATTTATTTGGAAAAGCAATAAAAATTGCATATTGCAGGACGAACTCTCCTTAGTGCTGCGTGTAGAAATTTCCCATCTGTTCCTTGACTTCAGATTGGAATTGGAGATATGAAGACAAATCATAGACAGTCAGCT
Source organism: Bubalus bubalis (assembly GCF_019923935.1). Lineage (NCBI taxonomy): Eukaryota > Metazoa > Chordata > Mammalia > Artiodactyla > Bovidae > Bubalus > Bubalus bubalis. The sequence continues at coordinate 13,773,902 of NC_059163.1, forward strand.
CAACCCTAGGAATGGGGTGAATAAATTTAAGCCCTTATGCACTCATGATTCTGTTTGCAAATTGGTGGGTCCTGTCATCTTGGAAACTCTCTGTCAGCTCTCCTCTCCTTTATTCCCACATCCACTTGAGTGTCAAATCTTCCTGGTTCCCCTCACTGCCTCCATCCATCATTATCTCTTACTTGAACTAATTCATCAGCCTTTGTATATAGGTCAGGATGCAGGCAGAATATGGAAACAACCCTGAATATTTCAAACGGAGGGAACTTAGTACCAGGAATTGGTGACACTGATGTATGTCTTCTGAGGAACAAACAAGGGTTTACAAGGCAACAAAGAGATAAACAGGGCAGCTGCTACCTACCCTGAAGGGACACATGGAGCAAGGGGGTAGGGAGGATGCCGTCCTGCCTGGGAGCCAGATTCCTTTGATGGGCCTAGACCCTGAGAGGATCTGCTCCGTGAGAGCTGGAGACAGGCAGTACCACAGAGGCAGGGACTGGAACAATAACCTGGAGAAGATGCAGTCCTGCTAGGGCTGCTGCCCAAAGGAAGCGCCTAGCTCCTCCTCAACTTCCAGTCTTCCAACATAGGGCAACACCAGCTGGAGGCCAGAAGACATGGATGCTGAGAAATGCGGTCCCTGTGAAAAGGACAGGAAATAGACCAGACCACTAAGAGGGCTGTGACCAGCACAACCTCCTGGTCTAGCTGGTTAGACTTTGACTTTCCATCAGTCCATCCTCCACACTTACTGGTTGGTTTCCCTAGAACATTGTGAGCATGGTGTCCCCACCGACTCCAGCATTGTCCCCTCCATGACAACTACCATGACTTCAAAGAGAGGCACATTGGAGTTCCGTGCTTTGTCCTTTCTGCTACCAAAGTACCTCATATAGACCCCCGCTATCACAATGACCATCCCTGTAGTCTTCACTTCAACTGTTTCTCCCACTTGGTTTCAGCCCCTACAAGCTTGGAACCATGTTCTCATCACTAGTGTAGCCTGAACAGCACCAATCAAGAATGTCTGATGGATGACTGTTGAACACCTATTAATAAGATTATGCACTTTTTGATTTTTTTTTTACTAAATTTTTTATTTTGTGATGTAATAAAGCCAATTGACTGTATGCTGCTGCTAAGTCGCTTCAGTCATGTCCGACTCTATGCGACCCCATAGACGGCAGCCCACGAGGCTCCCCCATCCCTGGGATTCTCCACTGGAGTGGGTTGCCATTTCCTTCCCCAATGCATGAAAGTAAAAAGTGAAAGTGAAGACCCTCAGTCATGTCCGACTCTTAGCGACTCCATGGACTGCAGCCTACCAGGCTCCTCCGTCCATGGGATTTTCCAGGCAAGAGTACTGGAGTGGGTTGCCATTGCCTTCTCCAAATTGACTGTATGGTGTATAGCAAATCAAATCCCTTACAATCATACAGTGGAAGTGACAAATAGATTCAAGGGATTAGATCTGATAGACAGAGTGCCTGAAGAACTATGGACGGAGGTTTGTGACATTGTACAGGAGACAGGGATCAAGACCATCCCCAAGAACAAGAAATGCAAAAAGGCAAAATGGTTGTCTGAGGAGGCCTTACAAATAACTGAGAAAAGAAGAGAAGCTAAAGGCAAAGGGAGTTGGTGATGGACAAGGAGGCCTGGCGTGCTGCAATTCGTGGGATAGCAAAGAGTCAAACACAGCTAAGCGACTGAACTGAACTGAAAGGCAAAGGAGAAAAGGAAAGATATACCCATTTGAATGCAGAGTTCCAAAGAATAGCAAGAAGAGATAAGAAAGCCTTCCTCAGTGATCAGTGCAAAGAAATAGAGGAAAACAATAGAATGGGAAGGACTAGAGGTCTCTTCAAGAAAATTAGAGATACCAAGGGACCATTTCATACAAAGATGAGCACAATAAAGGACAGAAATGGTATGGACCTAACAGAAGCAGAAGATATTAAGAGGAGGTGGCAAGAATACACAGAAGAACTATACAAAAAAAGATCTTCATGACCTATATAACCACGATGGTGCAATCACTCACATAGCACCAGACATCCTGGAATGTGAAGTCAAGTGGTCCTTAGGAAGCATCACAAAGCTAGTGGAGGTGAGGAATTCCAGTTGAGCTATTTCAAACCCTAAAAGATGATGCTGTGAAAGTGCTACACTCAATATGCCAGCAAATTTGGAAAACTCAGCAGTGGCCACAGGACTGCAAAAGATCAGTTTGAAAAATGACCAATCCCAAAGAAGGGCAATGCCAAAGAATGTTCAAACTGCAGCACAATTGCACTCATCTCACACCAGCAAAGTAATGCTCAAAATTCTCCAAGCAAGTATGTGAACTGAGAACTTCCAGATGTTCAAGCTGGATTTAGAAAAGGCAGAGGAGCCAGAGATCAAATTGCCAACAACTGTTGGATCATAGAAAAAACAAGAGAGTTCCAGAAAAGCATCTACTTCTGCTTTATTGATAACACCAAAGCCTTTAACTGTGTGGATAACAACAAACTGTTGAAAATTATTCAGGAGATGGAAATACCAGGCCACCTTACCTACCTCCCGAGAAATCTATATGCAGGTCAAGAAGCAACAGTTATAACTGGGCATGAAACAACAGACTGGTTCCAAATTGGGAAAGGAGTACATCAAGGCTGTATATTGTCACCCTGCTTATTCAACTTATATGCAGAGTACATCACGTGAAATGCTGGGCTAGATGAAGCACAAGTTGGAGTCAAGATTGCTGGGAGAAATATCAGTAACCTCAGATACACAGATGACACCACCATTATGGCAGAAAGTGAAGACGAACTAAAGATCCTCTTAATGAAAGTGAAAGAGGAGAGTGAAAAAGCTGGCTTAAAACTCAACATTCAAAAAACGAAGATTATGGCATCTGGTCCCATCACTTCATGGCAAATAGATGGGGAAACAGTGACAGACTTTATTTTCTTAGGCTCCATAATCACTGCAGATGGTGACTGCAGCCATGAAATTAAGACACGCTTGCTCCTTGGAAAAAAAGCTATGACCAACATAGACAGTATAGTAAAAAAGCAGAGACATTACTCTGCCGACAAAGATCCATCTAGTCAAAGCTATGGTTTTTCCTGTAGTCAGGTCTTGATGTGAGAGTTGTACTATAAAGAAAGCTGAGTGCTGAAGAACTGATGCTTTTGAAGAATTGATGCTTTTTGTTGTAGAAGACTCTTGAGAATCCTTTGGAATACAAGGAGATCCAACCAGTCCATCCTATAGGAAATCAGTCCTGAATAGTCATTGGAAGGACTGATGTTGAAGCTGAAGCTCCAATACTTTGGCCACCTGATGTGAAGAACTGACTCATTGGAAAGGACCCTGATTCTGGGAAAGATTGAAGGCAGGAGGAGAAGGGGACAACAGAGGATGAGATAGTTGGATGGCATCACCAACTCGATGGACATGAGTTTGAGCAAGCTCCAGGAGATGGTGATGCACAGGGAAGCCTGGTGTGCTGCAGTCCATGGAGTCTCAAAGACTCGGACACAACTGAGTGACTGAACTGAACTGATACCCAATTGATATTATTATGATATCAATTAATAGTTTGATTATAGTGTTATGATATTAATAGTTTCAGGTGGACAGCAAAGGGACTCAACCAAACATATACACATATCCATTCCCCCCAAACTCCCCCATACTCCCCTTCTTATATAAAGAATTTATATAAAGTATTTTTAAATTCAAACAGTTTAACTTTAGAAAGTCTTGTATTATTACGTATAATTCACACAGCAATTCTTTAGCTTGGACTCTCTCTTATAACTCCACTTATTTTATAGACAGAGAAAATCAAGACCCAGGGAAAGGCTATGGTTTATCAAGGCCACAGGGTGAGTCAGGGCTGCAAGCAGGTCCTGCTGCTGGCGTTCTGGATGAGAGTCCAAGGCCTGGGCGATACGTCGCCTGTGGATTCTGGGCAGACTGCACGTGAGATACAGACTCCAGCCTTGGTGCTAGTTCTGCGGCCTTTGCTCACATTTACTATGTCTTCTTTGCTTCTTTTAGATATAAGGTTCTTCAAAAGTTGAGGCTTTTAGACCAAAGTGGAATAAATTTAGGTTATTGGTTATGAAAAATTTCAAGGGTATGAAAAAGATATTATCCGAATAGAGTAGATAGAGCTCTCTCCAGATAGAGCAGAGCTGCAGTAACCAGTCATAGAATGTCACGTGGAGAAAGGCGTTTGGCCACCTTTCCTATTGTGACTCTTCCTTTGTTTCCTTTATTAACTGATTTGCTTGCTAATTGCGACACACGTCCTCGTACCTATGGGGCTTTGGCTATATGAGAGATGATTCTGTGAAGTGTTTACTCCATTATTGAACATACGAAAATTCAATATTCATTGCTAATTGGGTCATCTCAGTTACTAAAGAGGAAAACAGCCTCCTGGCATATTCAGATGAAATTATCAGTTTCAAAATATTCATCTTTTTCTCTTCTCCCCCACTACTTCAGTGGAGGCCCTCACAATATTTGCGTGAACTAACAAATCCAAGATCTCCTGATTCATTCCCCTGCTAGAGACGCCTTCTAAAACAAAACTCAACCGTGTCACTTTGCTTTTTAGAGGGAGGGAGGTGGGAGGGGGCTTCAGGATGGGGAACACATGTACACCCGTGGCGCATTCATGTCAATGTATGGCAAAACCAATACAATATTGTAAAGTAATTAGCCTCCAATTAAATTAAAAAAAAATTATATTAAAAAAAAAAGTTCACTCACTCCCCATTGTCCACAGAATGAAGTCTATGAAGTCTGAATGCCTTGGCCTTGTTGTTCATAATCTGATCCTTAATTCTCATTTTGCCCTCTAGTTCCTTTATGCTACTAGGGTATGGCAACTTGTTATCACTCTTTTGATAAAGTTAGAGTGGATAGAACCTCAAATCAAACCAGTTTAATTAAAAAAGGAAAATTGTTTTAAAAATTTGAACATTGACTACATCTGATATTGTTGAAGCTCAATCTCAGAGAGAGAGGGAGAGGAGAGGCTGGTCTTGCTTTGTAGCTGTCTGCTAACTTCATTCAGCAAACAAGCTGTCCAGTGGGGCAACAGTCCCAGGCTGCCTTGTCCCCAGATTGGCCATCACAGTCAAAGCCAGTCTTTTCTGTCACCAAATTCACATATTAACCCCAGAGAAACCTGATAGGTTGTTGAGTCATGACTATCCCTGCAAAACCTCTGATGCATCTACTTGAGTCACGACGTGACTATCCCTGAGCATCTTCTGATTGGTTTGCTTGAGTCACATGACTATCTCTGAATGAATCCCTATAGAAAGACCTAAGGAATATTATAAAGTAGATATCTGAGCCATATACCCACCCCTCTGAGCCCCATGAACAGCTCTTCTGGGACCACAATGAAGAGAGAAGAGGTTCCCCAAAGGAACCAGAAGAAGAGGCAGGACACTGCATTAAGCAGGAGAAAACATGCCACTCTAGTCCATACCCACTGTATCCTTTTAGGGCTCCATATGTTCACAGGGTTCATTCAGGCTAACTGGCCCTCTTTTTTCAACTCTTCCTAGAAAAACAATACTTCCTCCTTTGAAGAAAGGCAAATGAATTTGCTCAGTTGTGTTCAATTCTTTGAGACCCCATGGACTGTAGCCTACCAGGCTCCTCCGTCCATGGGATTTTCCAGACAAGAGTACTGGAGTGGGTTGCCATGCCCTCCTGCAGGGGATCTTCCTGACCCAGGATTGAACCTGGGTCTCCCACATTGCAGGCAGATGCTTTACACATTGCAGGCAGACGCTTTACTGTCTGAGCCACCAGGGAAGCTCCTCCTTTGAGAAATCTTCCCAGATTCTTCTAAACAATGTAATTATTCCCTCTTCTTTGTTTCCACTGAACTTTTGCATATTCTTAGCCCAGAAACTTATATATCTACTTCCTCCACCAGATTGTAGGTTTGTTCATTTGTGCATCTTGCTCCCTTTGGGGTTTAACAGTTCCTGGCACACAGTAGGTTTTAGATACATCTAGAACCAGTGAGTAAGGTGAGCAATAAGACATCTTTAAGCTTTCTCTACATTAAAACCTAAATATACCTAACTTCATTCCCATTTTAAAATTCCTTACATGTTTTCACCATTCATCTTGTTTACCTGCAATCAAGTCACATTCTATTTTACAGCAGTAAATCCAGATGCTGGGTTGGAAAAGAGACTTCCATGACGGAAAACCTTCAGCCTCATCAACTGCATGAAAATGCAGAGAATTTCTACTGAGGTTGGCAGCAGGCGATATCCCTAATGTTTCAACACACATTTTTCCTGTGGAATAGTAAAAAGTTAACTTGGGAGCTTCAGTGTTGATATTACTCATTTTTCAAAAGAGACTGATTAGTGAGTCACTGGGGAAGTGGAAGTTATCAAGATTGTGTGTATATGTGTTGTGTGCTACAAAGGTCTGCTGCCAAGAATCAGCCTGCAGAGGGCTTGGAATTTTAAAGGGCAGTGTTACAAGACCTAATTTAGAACTTGTGATTCTGCACTGCCATGCTCGTGGATGTTTAGAGACATGCATGAAAAGTGTACGGATGTGAGAGCTGGACTGAGCACCAAAGAATTGTGGTGCTTTCAAACTGTGATGCTGGAGAAGACTCTTGAGAGACTCTTGGACTGAAAGGAGATCAAACCAGTCAACCCTGAAGGAAAACCCTGAATATTCATTAGAAAGACTAATGCTGAAGCTGAAGCTCCAGTACTTTGGCCACTTGATGCAAAGAGCCGACTCATTGGAAAAGACCTTGAGGCTAATTGAAGGCAAAAGGAGAAAAGGGCCACAGAGGATGAGATGGTTGGATGGCATCACTGACTTATGGACATAAATTTAAGCAAACTCCAGGAAGGTACCAAAGTGTGTGCCAGAGAAGGAAACTTACACACCAGTCCTCCTAAGCAGGGCAAGAGGCATGAATGGCCAAATGATGACTCAGATGGCGTCGGATATATCTGAATTCTTTGTGGCCTCTTCATAATGTTTTGCATTGAGCAGAAGCACCTGGCATTTCACATAGACAAACTTAGGTCCAAATCCTGACCATGCCTTGGTCAAAGTTGGTGTCAAATTCCTAGACTACTAAATTTGGAAGACAAATTAGAGTGCCTAGTGTCCATTGTCAGAGAGGGCTATGGCACCCCACTCCAGTACTCTTGCCTAGAAAATCCCATGGACAGAGGAGCATGGTAGGCTGCAGTCCATGGGGTCGCCAAGAGTCGGACATGACTGAGCGACTTCACTTTCACTTTTCACTTTCATGCATTGGAGAAAGAAATGGCAACCCACTTCAGTGTTCTTGCCTGGAGAATCCCAGGGACAGGGGAGCCTGGTGGGCTGCAGTCCATGGGGTCGCCAAGAGTCGGACATGACTGAGCGACTTCACTTTCACTTTTCACTTTCATGCATTGGAGAAAGAAATGTGTATGTACGGGGGAGCCTGCTGGGCTGCCGTCTATGTGGTCACACAGAGTCAGACACGACTGAAGTGACTTAGCAGCAGCAGCAGCAGTGTCCATTGTGGCCATGATGATCACTACCACTTACCACATGCCTAATGCATTACAGGGTTCCATTAAGTACATACATCTCATTAAATCCACACAACCATCAGGTCTGTTAAACATTATGACCCACCATCCTCCCATTTTTCAGCTATGACCATTGAGACCCAGAAAAGTTTAATAGCACATGGATGATGATGGGGATAGTAAGTGATGGAAGACGTTTGAACTTACATCTGCCAATCTCAATGTCCAGACCTTTTTCCTTCTGTCTATACTTAGCTTTTCTCCTGGACTTCCCTGGTGGCTCAGACAGTAAAGAATCTGCCTGCAGTGTAGGAGACCGGGGTTCAATCTCTGGGTTGGGAAGATCCCCTGGAGAAGGGAATGGCAACCCCACTTGAGTATTTTTGCCTGGAGAATCCCATGAACAGAGGAGCCTGGTAGGCTACAGTCCATGGGGTCATAAAGGTTGGAAATGACCAAGCAACTAACACACACACACACACACACGCACACATGCACACATTACATATTTAACTTTTAACTTCAGGAAATAAAAAGGAAAACAACTTGTCACCCAGAAAGAACTCATGTTTCTCCCTAGAACTAAGCTAAAATAGAAATGTAATACATGGTGTGTTTTTTTTAATTTATTTTTGTATTGAAGGATAATTACTTTACAGAATTTTGTTGTTTTCTGTCAAACCTCAACATGAATCAACCATAGGTATACATATATCCTCTCCCTTTTGAACTTCTCTCCCATCTCCCTCCCCATCCCACCCCTCTAGGTTGATACAGAGCCCCTGTTTGAGTTTCCTGAGCCATACAGCAAATTCCTGTTGGCTATCTATTTTACATATGGTAATGTAAGTTTCCATGTTACTCTTTCTATATGTCTCACCCTCTCCTCCCCTCTCCCCAGGTCCACAAATCTATTCTCTTTGTCTGTTTCTCCATTGCTGCCCTGGAAATAAATTCTTAAGAACCATTTTTCTAGATTCTGTATATATGTGTTAGAATATGATATTTATCTTTCTCTTTCTGACTCACTTCACTCTGTATAATAGGTTCTAGGTTCATCCACCTCATCAGAACTGACTCAAACATGTTCCTTTTTATGGCTGAGTAATATACAGTGGAAGTTAGAAATAGATTTAAGGGACTGGATCTGATAGACAGAGTGCCTGATGAACTATGGACGGAGGTTCATGACATTGTACAGGAGACAGGAATCATGACCATCCCCAAGAAAAAGAAATGCAAAAAAGCAAAATGGCTGTCTGAGGAGGCCTTACAAATAGCTGTGAAAAGACAGGAAGTAAAAAGCAAAGGAGAAAAGGAAAGATATACCCATTTGAATGCAGAGTTCCAAAGAATAGCAAGGAGAGATAAGAAAGCCTTCCTCAGCGATCAATGCAAAGAAATAGAGGAAAACAATAGAATGGGAAAGACTAAAGAAGTCTCTTCAAGAAAATTAGAGATACCAAGGGAACATTTCATGCAAAGATGGGCTCAATAAAGGACAGAAATGGTAGGGACCTAACAGAAGAAGAGACTATTAAGAAGAGGTGGCAAGAATACACAGAAGAACTGTACAAAAAAGATCTTCATGATCCAGATAATCACAATGGTCTGATCACTCACCTATAGCCAGAAATCCTGGAATGTGAAATCAAGTGGGCCTTAGGAAGCATCACTATGATCAAAGCTAATGAAGGTGATGGAATTCCAGTTGAGCTATTTCAAACCCTAAAAGATGATGCTGTGAAAGTGCTGCGCTCAATATGTAAGCAAATTTGGAAAACTCAGCAGTGGCCACAGGACTGAAAAAGGTCAGTTTCCATTTCAGTCCCAAAGAAAGGCAATGCCAAAGAATGTTCAAACGACTGCACAATTGCACTCATTTCACACGCTAGTAAAGTAATGCTTAAAATTCTCCAAGCCAGGCTTCAGTAATATGTGAACTGTGAACTTCCAGATGTTCAAGCTGGTTTTAGAAAAGGCAGAGGAACCAGAGATCAAATTGCCAACATCTGTTGGATCATCAAAAAAGCAAGAGAGTTCCAGAAAAACGTCTATGTCTGCTTTATTGACTATGCCAAGCCTTTGACTGTATGGATCACAATAAACTGTGGAAAATTCTTCAAGAGATGGGAATACCAGACCACCTGACCTGCCTCTTGAGAAACCTATATGCAGGTCAGGAAGCAACAGTTAGAACTGGACATGGAACAACAGACTGGTTCCAAATAGGAAAAGGAGTCCGTCAAGGCTGTATATTGTCACCCTGCTTATTTAACTTATATGCAGAGTACATCATGAGAAACGCTGGGCTGGAAGAAGCACAAGATGGAATCAAGATTTCTGGGAGAAATATCAATAACCTCAGATATGTAGATGACACAACCCTTATGGCAGAAAGTGAAGAGGAACTAAAGAGCCTCTTGATGAAAGTGAAAGAGGAGAGTGAAAAAGTGGGCTTAAAGCTCAACATTCAGAAAATGAAGATCATGGCATCTGGTCCCATCACTTCATGGCAAATAGATGGGGAAACAGTGGAAACAGTGTCAGACTTTATTTTTCTGGGCTCCAAAATCACTGCAGATGGTGATTTCAGCCATGAAATTAAAAGATGCTTACTCCTTTGAAGGAAAGTCATGACCAACCTAGACAGCATATTAAAAAGCAGAGACATCACTTTGCCAACAAGGTCCATGTAGTCAAGGCTATGGTTTTTCCAGTGGTCATGTATGGACATGAGAGCTGGACTATAAAGAAAGCTGAGTGCTGAAGAATTGATGCTTTTGAACTGTGATGTTGGAGAAGACTCTTGAGAGCCCCTTGGACTGCAAGGAATTCCAACCAGTCCATCCTAAAGGAGATCAATCCTGGGTGTTCATTGGAAGGACTGATGTTGAAGCTGAAACTCCAATACTTTGGCCACCTGATGTGAAGAGTTGACTCATTTGAAAAAACTCTCATGGTGGGAAAGATGGAAGGAAGGAGGAGAAGGGGATGACAGAGGATGAGATGGTTGGATGGCATCACCGACTCGATGGACATGAGTCTGCATGAACTCTAGGAGTTGGTGATGGACAGGGAGGCCTGGCGTGCTGTGGTTCATGGGGGTCTCAAAGAGTCGGACACGACTGAGCGACTGAACTGAACTGAATAATGAGCAATGCTGAGCATCTTTTCATGTGTCTGTTAGCCATCTGTATGTCCTCTTTGGAGAAATGTCTGTTTAGGTCTTTTCCCCACTTTTTGATTGGGTTCTTTGTTTTTCTGGTATTGAGTTGTATGAGCTGCTTGTATATTTTGGAAATTAATCCTTTGTCAGTCGTTTCATTTGCTATTATTTTCTCCCATTCCGAGGGTTGTCTTTTTTACGTTGCTTATAGTTTCCTTTGCTGTGCAAAAGCTTTTAAGTTTAATCAGGTCCCACTTGTTTACTTTTGTTTTTATTTCCATTACTCTAGGAGGTGGGTCATAGAGGATCTTGCTTTGATTTATGTCATCAAGTGTTCTGCCTATGTTTTCCTCTAAGAGTTTTATGGTTTCTGGCCTTACATTTAAGTCTTTAATCCATTTTGAGTTTATCTTTGTTTATGGTGTTAGGAAGTTTTCTAATTTCATTCTTTTGCATGTAGCTGTCCAGTTTTCCTGGCACCATTTATTGAAGAGGCTGTCTTTGCCCCATTGTATATTCTTGCCTCCTTTGTCAAAAATAAGGTACCCATAGGTGCATGGGTTTATTTCTGGGCTTTCTGTCTTGTTCCATTGGTCTATAGTTCTGTTTTTGTGCCAGTACCACACTGTCTTGATGACTGTAGCTTTGTAGTATAATCTGAAGTCTGGAAGGTTGATTCCTCCAGCTCCATTCTTCTTTCTCAAGACAGCTTTGGCAATTTGGAATCCCTTTGACAGTACCCAGTGAAAGACCATTCACCACCACCACCCATCCCATGATTCAGAAATGTTCTGGAGCAGCTCAGGGATAGCTCTTCATGCCTTTTTATTTGTCAAATAGGAGAGGAACAATGCTTGAATTGTGTGGTCCCTGTGGGCAGAATTGTGGCAGATGTGATGGGGGAGCTGGTTGAATTCTCCATAAAGGATTTGGAGCTGCCCAGCCTGTGGCCAACAGCCTCACCAGGCAGTGAGTAGTAGCTTTATCCTGAGCCCATCAGTAGAGGCTGGAGGACGGCTGAACCAGATGCTGGAGAGAGGACGCACACAGGACAGAGCCCCAGGCTGGAGGGCTGGCAGCTCCCCTGCACCAACACCGAACCCCACTCCCCCCACCCCCCAGCTCATCTATTGGAGCATACTTGAGACTTCTGTGGGCTGCCACACTTAGCCAAGTGCAAGCCAACTTGTAGGAGGGAAGTGTGAGCATAGCCAGTTTATTACATTATTTCTGCTCATTGGGCTATTTAAATCAAATTTTCTTTATTTTTGTCTAATCCTTGTTCAGTTGTGCAGTGGTGAATGTTCTTTCTCTGTTGGATAGCCGATTGCATTTTGGGTAGATTCCATCACATCCCAGGAAACTTTGCTAATCCAAAATGCAGTGTGGTCCAGTTTAAAATTGGATTCTTATATAAGATCCAGAGCCTTCCCCTCTTCAGTCACTGTGCAGGTGTGGCTATGGACACTGAGGTGGGGAGGGGCTTATCTGCCCTCTCCTTTTTCATCTCTCCCCTTAGCAATATGAGTGTGGAGATACCCACCTCCACCACTCTCCCACCCCGACCCCGCTTCTGGGTCTCTTACTTCTTGGTGTGTCAGGTCAAAGAAGAGGGAGATAAAAGGGACTTGTGTAACTGGCCATGGTAGTCCTTTTGCTGTTGGCTGACCAACCAGCCATGGGGGTTTCCTTGGTGGCTCAGTGGTAAAGAATTCAACTGCATTGCAGGAGACATGGGTCAGGAAGATTTCCTGGAGAAGGGAATGGCAACCCCACTCGAATATTCTTTCCTGGAGAAGTCCATGGACAGAGGAGCCTGGTGGGCTGCAGCCCACAGGATTGCATAAGAGTCAGAGACAACGTAACAACAACAATGACGACTGTGCGTGGACACTCTCTGCATGGAGATGTCCAAGTGATAACCACAGCAAGCTTACCACTTTTGGGGGCTGGTTCTAAGGGGACTGCACTCAAAAACTCACTTAATACTCACAGAAACCTCCTGAATTAGCTCTATTATTATTCCCAAATTATAAATGAGGAATCTCAGACATGGGGCACAGAAACATGCCCAAGGTCAAGTAGGAGGTGAACCCAGGTGGTCCTGGTGACAGACGGCCTTGTCTCTCATGGGTCTGAGTGAGTTCTTAGGAGGGCCTGGTAGGGGCATCCTGACATTGGAGTTTCAGAGCACAGCTTCCTTCTTCCACCCCCTTCAGTTCCTCTCCTCTGAAGGACACCCAAGGGACACTTGGATGGTTAATTGTAGCTGTTATTCCCATGGTCCATAGTAGTACATTTTAGCTAGGCATGTGGCTGTCAGAATAAACACCATGTTGTCCGCCTCCTTTCCATTAGCTGTGATCATGGACTGGGTGCTGGCCAATGAGATGTGAGCAGAAATATCAAAGGCAACTTCTAGGAACCTTCTGATGAGCCAGTTGACACAACCTCTTTGCCTCTTCCTCCCCACTTCTTCCAACTGGCTGCTTGGATGGAGACATGATACCTGTAGCTCTATCCAAGGGGAGGAGAATCCACACCCCATTGATGACAGAGCGGGGAGCTGGAAAGAACCTGGTTCCTCAAAGACGTTGTGGTGCCCAGGCACTGGCTGGCTGGGGTGCCTACCTCTAAATTACTACATGGTGGAGAAATAAACTTCTTTCTTTAGTCAAGCCACAAATTATCTAGCGGCCAAACCTAAATCCAGCTAATTGGCCTATATTGCTTACTCTCATTCTTTCTTCTACTGTTGAGGTCAGCAAAAGAGCAAATAGGAGACTTATGGCCTGAGCAGACAGTGGATAAAACCCCATTCATTAATTCTCACAGGCAGCTGATGTCTCTGTTGTGAGTCTCTTAGCCTCTCTCTTAGCTTCAGAGAGTTGGAGCACCTCTTCCTGTGTTTTTCAGCTTCCTTCTCCAAGCGGGCATGTCATGCCTGATGGCTCTCACTCTCAGCCCTCACTGGTCTTCTTATAAGAGGGTTTAGGGTGCTGGAGGACAGAGCAACTGTGCTGACACTTGGTGAGCCCACTTCTTGGACCTGGTGGCCAGGTCTCAGGCAACACGATGATCTCAATCGTGACCCTGTCAGGTGCATTTCCTAGTTACGAGCCAAGACGGTCCGTGAAGCTGTGAACAAGCACATTAAACGGCATTGATTTCAGCAGTTCACCCGTGGTCACGCTCTTGTGGACATCTTCATATTTGTGTGGGATTCTCATTGGCTGACTCAGTGTCTGCAATGTTGCAGGAGCGCCACATTTTGAATGAGTAGACCAAAGAATCAATGAACTCTTTGGCAGCCCTTTTAAGCGACTTTAATTCCGAAGAGGTGACTAATGGCATCAGTGGGTAAAGATGGTGATTGAGAGTGTGAATCAGAGGTTTGTCTACACTTCCAGGGCGGGAGACAGTGTTTCAGTCGAGCAAAAGTGTCCCCAAACTCGAGTCCAGAGTCCAGTGTGTGTGAGCAGCATCCAATCTTCGATACCTGGCTGGAGAGGCAGGTGCCATAGGACAGAGTTGCTGGGCTGGATGCTTCAGAGCCCGGATGGGAGCCCTGATGCTGTCACTGATGGACCATGTGACTTCAGGCAAGGTATTCAACTCTGATAAAGAAAAGATTACCCTTGACACTTGCTAAAATGATAAAGAAGACTTTATTCGGGACTGTTGCAAAGGGATCAAGACTGTTACCATAGAGAAGAGAGATCAAGCTCAGATTCAAATACAGCAAAGACAGTGGGGATTTCTAGCCAAGGAGCAGAGTGGAGGATCAGCAGATGGACACTTACTAGAAAGAGACATCAAGAGTGGGATGGGACTCCTGGGGGTAAGATTTCACCTTCTAATGCAGGTTTGATCCCTGGTCCTCAAGCTAAGATCCTAAATGCCTCACTGCCAAAATCCCAAAACAGAAAACAGAAACAAACTCAATAAAGACTTCAAGGGACTCCCCTGATAGCTCAGTTGGTAAAGAATCCTCCTGCAATGCAGGGGACCCCAGTTCAATTCCTGGGTCAGGAAGATCCCCTGGAGAAGGGATCGGTTACCCAGTCCAGTGTTCTTGGGCTTCCCTTGTGGCTCAGCTGGTAAAGAATCTGCCTGTAATGCAGGAGACCCCAGTTTGATTCCTGGGTCGGGAAGATCCGCTGGAGAAGGGAAAGTCTACCCACTCCAATATTCTGGCCTGGGGAATTCCATAGACTGTATAGTCCATGGGATCACAAAGAGTCAGACTCAACTGAGTGACTTTCACTTTCAAAAATGGTCTACATCAAAAAGAAAAAGAAAAAAAAGAAGAATAGGGGGACTCGCACTAAACTATTGTAGCAGGAGGATTCTTCCTAAAAGAAAACTTGGCAGGCCAAAGACAGCACCCAGGATTAGATCTGGTCAGAAAGGAGATCAGAGGAACCTATCTGGGGATTGGCCGTGCCTTTATCATTCTTTTTTAAATTTGTATTTATTTTTTAGTTTTTGGCCATGCTATGCAACATGCAGAATCTTAGTTCCCCAACCAGGGATCAAAACCACACCTCCTGCAGTGGAAACCCAGAGTCCTAACCACTGCACCACCAGGGAAGTCCCAAGTCTGTCATCCTTGAGCCTGTCTCTTGTCATAATTTCTTTGCAATGTTGTTATGAAGACAACACAAGGCAGGGCAGTAGAAGAAGACAGGGGAGATAGAATCCAGCCCTGCCTGTGCTTAGCTTGTTGTGCAGATGTTTTACTTACAGGGTCAGTGAGTGAATATTTTAGATTTGTGGGTCATAATGTCTTTGTCTCATTAATCAGTTCCATCTTTGTAGTGTGAAAGTAATAATGCATCAATGAATGAGGGTGACTGCATTCCAATAAAACTTTATTTACCAAAACAAGATGTGTGCCTGAGACATAGATTGACCTCTGTGTAAAGGGAGAGCATCTTTTTCCAGTTCATGCAAAAGTACTCTATAGAATAATGGTGCAGTTTTCAAAGGGCTTGCGTTCTATTTCCCTCACATAATCGGTTATTATTTTATAACCCAGTGATCATATACGGAGAAGGGAATGGCAACCCACTCCAGTATTCTTGCCTAGAAAATCCTGTGGACAGAGGAGCCCTGTGGGCTGTTGTCCACAGAGTCGGACAAGACTGAAGCGACTTAGCAGCAGCAGCAGCAGGGATCATATATGTGTTGTGTAAACCTCTTTATAAACCTTTTTGCAATAAAGTAGATACAAATATTTAAAAACAGATTCTCTTGTGTGATTATCCCAGGATACTGGCCTATGGGACTTGGGACAGGGAGACCAGGAGACCAGGGAGGGACAGTGTCCAGCAGGTGACACAGTGAGGATGAGTGTCCTGCCGTGCAGGACACACCCAGATGGTCACACAGATGTCCTCCCGGAGGCACCGGCCACTTCTCCACCCTTGGAAAAAGGCCAGGATGTGGGCTGCACTCAAGTTGACCCTACTCATCCCTGAAGGCAGGCAAATAATAAAGATAAAGCAGGTGGTCCAGAATGAGAGCACAACAAAATTAGCCAGTAGTCAACCCACCCCGTGACAGACAGATGGGCACCAACAGCTAGAAGGGCTTACACGTGAGAAAAAAAAACAAAGGATTGGGGATCAGGATACCCAGCAGGAGAGCAGAAGATGTATTAACAGAAGCAGAGGATGCCACAGCCCTGGGCTCCCCTGGTTCCTGCTACCTCTGTCCAACCAGGTTACTCACGGACTTGGTTAGTTTACTGAAAACAACCGCGATGGCATCCATTCTTTCTGCCAGAGCCTTGAAGCCTCCATCATGCCAGGAGTCATGGTATCCAGCACCCCTTAGCTTTCGTTCAGCATTCTAGACATTGTCATTACTATTCTGTATTGGCACCCTGCCAGGACAATTGTCATTAATTCAATGTTTCATCCTATACTAGAGCAAAAAAATCAGAATGTTTAACAAGGAGTAGATGATAGCTCTGCTCTCAACTTTTCTGGGTCAGTGGACTATTTAATAAGATTTCAGCTTCATTCCTATCATTACAATAAATAACTGCATCTACACACTTTGCGCACAAGGCCTCAGCAGGAGAAAGGGGATTCAACCACACTAATATTCCCAACTCTTCCTCTCCAGCACACATTTGTATGTCTTTCCTGAATTCAGATTGATTTTTGCAAGGCATTTCATGCTACATAGCATGAAAGCTGAGTTTTCTGCCTGAAGCCCAATAAAGTTTTAGATTGGGTTCAGCAGAGTGGAGGCCTTTCAAGACACAAGACACATGGCCCCAGTGGTAAATCTTCACTTTGCTCGTATGAGACTGACAAAGATTAACTGGATGCTGACTAGGAGTCAAGCATTTTGTTAACACCAATTGGAAAATAAAACAGGTGGCACTAGTGGTATAGAACCCGCCTGCCAATGCAGGAGACAGACACAGGTTCGATCCCTGGTCAGGAAGATCCCCTGGAGGAGGGCATGGCAACCTACTCCAATATTCTTGCCTGGAGAATCCCATGGACAGAGAAGGCTGGTGGGTTACTGTCCATAGGGTCACAAAGAGTCGGATGTGACTGAAATGGCTTAGCATGCATGCATGCAATTGAAAGATATGACTGCAGCAGCCATGGGGTCAGGCTCTGGACCCAGGAAAAGCTTTCTAGGGGAGACAACTCTGGAGCTATGACTTGAAGCATGAGTCGGAGTCACCCAGAAAACGAGAAACAAGATGAGTCCTCATGGGTATAACTTGCCCATCTGTGTTTGTAGGGTTTTGCAGAGAAACAGAACTGAAAGGATAGATACTCTTATCTTCGTCAACTTATGATAGGGTTCAGTTCAGTTCAGTCACTCAGTCGTGTCCGACTCTTTGCGACCCCATGAATCACAGCACGCCAGGCCTCCCTGTCCATCACCATCTCCCGGAGTTCACTCAAACTCACGTCCATCGAGTTGGTGATGCCATCCAGCCATCTATCTCATCCTCTGTCATCCCCTATTCCTCTTGCCTCCAATCCCTCCCAGCATCAGAGTCTTTTCCAATGAGTCAACTCTTCACATGACGTGGCCAAAGTACTGGAGTTTCAGCTTTAGCATCATTCCTTCCAAAGAACACCCAGGTCTGATCTCCTTTAGAATAGACTGGTTGGATCTCCTTGTAGTCCAAGGGACTCTCAAGAGTCTTCTCCAATACCACAGTTTAAAAGCATCAATTCTTCGGTGCTCAGCTTTCTTCACAGTCCAACTCTCGCATCCGTACATGACCACTGGAAAAACCATAGCCTTGACTAGATGGACCTTTGTTGGCAAAGTAATGTCTCTGCTTTTGAATATGCTATCTAGGTTGGTCCTAACTTTCCTTCCAAGGAGTAAGCGTCTTTTAATTTCATGGCTGCAATCACCATATGCAGTGATTTTGGAGCCCCCAAAAATAAAGTTTGACACTGTTTCCACTGTTTCCCCATCTATTTCCCCTGAAGTGATGGGGCCAGATGCCATGATCTTGATTTTCTGAATGTTGAGCTTTAAGCTAACTTTTTCACTCTCCTCTTTCACTTTCATCAAGAGGCTTTTTAGTTCCTCTTCACTTTCTGCCATAAGGGTTGTGTCATCTACATATCTGAGGTTATTGATATTTCTCCCGGCAATCTTGATTCCAGCTTGTGCTTCCTTCAGCCCAGCATTTCTCATGATGTACTCTGCATATAAGTTAAATAAGCAGGGTGACAATATACAGCCTTGACGTACTCCTTTTCCTATTTGGAACCAGTTTGTTGTTCCATGTCCAGTTCTAACTGTTGCTTCCTGACCTGCATATAGGTTTCTCAAGAGGCAGGTCAGGTGGTCTGGTATTTCCATCTCTTTCAGAATGATAGGGTTACATCCTGATAAACCCATTGTAAGTTGAAAATATTACAAGTCAAAAATGCATTTCTTACACCTAACCTTCCAAGCATCATTGCTTAGCCTTGTTATTCAGTCACTCAATTGTGTCCCACTCTGTGCAACCCCATGGATTGCAGCACAACAGGCTTCACTGTCCTTCACCATCTCCTGGAGTTTGCTCAAACTCATGTCCATTGAGACAGTGATGCCATCCAACTATCTTGTCCACTGTCTCCCCCTTCTCCTCTGGCCTGCAATCTTTCCCAACATCAGGGTCTTTTCCAATGAGTCAACTCTTCGCATCAGGTGGCAGAAGTATTGGGGCTTCAGCATCAGTCCTTCCAATGAGTATTCCAGATTGATTTCTTTTAGGATTAACTGGTTTGATCTTGCTGTCCAAGGGACTGTCAGGAGTCTTTGCCAACACAACAGTTTGAAGGCCTCAATTTTTCAGCACTCAGCCTTTTTTATTGTCTAGCTTTCACATCTGTACATAACTACTGGAAAAACCATAGCTTTGACTATACTGCCCTTGTCAGTAAAGTAATATCTCTGCTTTTTTAATACACTGTCTAGATTTGTCATAGCTTTTCTTTCAAGGAGCAGGTGTCTTTTAATTTCATGGCTGCAGTCACCATCTGCAGTGATTTTGGAGTCCAAGAAAATAAAGTCTCTCACTGTTTCCATTGTTTCCCCATCTATTTGCCATGAAGTGATAGGACCAGAGGCCATGATCTTTGTTTTTTGAATGTTGAGTTTTAAGCCAGCTATTTCACTCTCTTCTTTCACCTTCATCAAGAGGCTCTATAATTCCTCTTCCCTTTCTGCCATTAGGATGATGTCATCTGCATATCTGAGGTTATTGATATTTCTTCTTGCACTCTTGATTCCAGCTTGTGCTTCAACCAGCCTGGCATTTCACATGATGTACTCTGCATATAAGTTAAATAAGCAGGGTGACAATATACAGCCTTGACATACTCCTTTCCCAATTTTGAATCAGTCCATTGTTCCGTGTCCGGTTCTAACTTGTTGACCTGCATACAGATTTCGCAGGAGGCAGATAAGGTGTTCTGGTATTCCCATCTCTTGAAGAATTTTCCATAGTTTGTTGTGATCCACACAGTCAAAGGCTTTAGACTAGACTAGCCTAGCCTTTTTGCTTAGCCTAGTCTGCCTTAAATGTGCTCAGAATGCTGACATTAGCTTATCATTGGGTGAAATCATCCAACACAAAGCTCATTTTATAGTTAAGTGTTTTTTTTACCTATTTGAATATCTACCTTTCACACTGGAGTTTTCCTCAAATGTTTAGGGATGTTTAGTGGCTTGTTTGGATGACTGGATTAAGTTTATTTATTTATTTTTTAAATTAATTTATTTTAATTGGAGGTTAATTACTTTACAATATGATAGTGCTTTTGCCATACATCGACCTGTAAGTGTTGAATAGCTCATGTAGTTTATTGAATACTGTACTGAAGTGAGAAACAGAATAGCTGTCTGGGTGTAGAATGGTTGTAAGTATATCGGCTGTTTACCCTTGTGAACTTGTGGCTGATGGAACTGCAGCCTCTCCTGCTACCCAGTATCATGACACTGCATATTGTATAGTTGAGAAAAGATGAAAATTCAAAATTTGAAGTGTGGTTTCTCCTGAAACCAAACCTATTGATTCTTGATTCTTTTTCTTTTTTTTTTTTTTTTTTAGTTGTCAGATATGCTAATCCCAAGAGTTCTTTCTCCTTCTCTGATGGTTCCTTTTTCATTGCACCTTATTGTGTTTTTTTGTTTTATACAGTATCTCCTCCTAACTCTCTGAGGATATTAATCGTAGTTATTTTGAAGTTTCCTCTTCTCTGCATTTATTTCTGTTTCCTCTGAAGTCCTTTGATGTTTTTATTTTCTCTCTGCTTTTCATTTTGAAGGTTTTCCTCAAATGGCTACTGGTCATTGATAACCATTGACTGATAGTGAAGAAGGAGGCAATAAAAAACTGGTTGGTAGGTCCTGGGCCTGGAGGGCACCCCGGTGGAGCATCAGACAGCTAGAGCTGGTGGAGAAGCTCCTCCATGGGATGATCACGCTGCAACTGGCCATGTCAGTGTCTGAAAATCTTCACTCTCTGGGGCCTCTTCAGTCTTGTGAATGGTGTTGATCTTAGCCTGGCCCCTGAGGATGTGGCTACAGGACAAGACATGGAAGTTGGGACACCTTCTATGAGTCAGACCTTTGTTTATTCCCCTCCTCATTTCAGCCATGTGCTCATGTCCACCCTTCCCTGTGAGTGACTCAGCATCATAAGGCTGGGAGTGGATTTGTGGGTCCAACAGCATAGGTGAAGAGTGTCAGCTCTACAGCCCCCAGCACAGCCCATCTTCGGTGGATCCCAGTCCACTGGAGATTCTCTGAAGTTCTGTGAGTAACTGGCTTGCCGGGCTCCCCTAAAGGAGCACTGACATCAGAGCTTCCGACAGTCCATTCAGTCGGCTCCTCCTTCTGTTTGGCTTTTTAAACATGTGAAGACAGCTCACTCTTTGGTATAAATGGTCCTGATCTCTTTGTCCCAGTGGGTTCATACTGGTTTTATTCCTTGTCTTCCTCAGGGACTCATCCAGTCACTGAATAAATACTTAATGATCACTTACCCTGTGCCAGGCGCTCTTCCAAAGCAGTGAGCAGAAACATGGTCATACTTGTTCACCTGGTGCTTGCATTCTAATGATCCGAATGCACATTGTCAATTCCCCATGTTTACGGGAAAGTGTCAAGCCATCTTCTACAAATGTAAATCAGACCATGTCCCTCCCCTATTGGAAACCCTTGTCAACCAAGTTTACAAGCTCATACTGTTCATGGCATGACAGGCCAATAAATCAAGAAATGAGTTGTTGGGGCAAGGAATCACAACTTTATTTGGAAAGCCAAACAGACCAAGAAGATGGTGGACTAGTATCACAAAGAACCATCTACCCTGAATTAGAATTCAGGCTTCTTTCTACTAAAAGGGGAGAGGGTGTGGCTGGTTATTGCAGCTTCTTAGTGCTGGAATCCTTTATTCTTGCAGCTGTCCACATGGCTCTGGTCACCATGATCCTACAACAAGACAAATGTTACTGTCTTTTCTGCAACTTTTTATCTCTAGACAGAGTATTAAAAAGCAGAGATATCACTTTGCCAACAAAGGTCTGTATAGTCAAAGCTATGGTGTTTCCAGTAGTCATGTATGGATGTAAGAGTTGGACCATAATGAAGACTGTGCACTGAATTGATGATTTGAACTGTGTTGCTGGAGAAGATTCTTGAAAGTCTCTTAGATAGCAAGGAGATCAAACCAGTCAATCCTAAATGAAACCAACCCTGAATATTCACTAGAAGGACTGGTGCTGAAGCTCCAATAGTTTGGGCACCTGATGTGAAGGGCCAGCTCACCGGAAAAGACCCGGATGCTGGGAAGGATTGAGGGCAGGAAGAGAAGGGGACAATAGAGGGTGAAATGGTTGGATGGCATCACCAACTCAATGGACATGAGTTTGAGCAAACTCTGCGAGATGGCGAAGGACAGGCAAGCCTCTCATGCTGCAGTCCATGGGGTCGCAAAGAGTCGGACACGACTGAGCAACTAAACTACAGTTAATGGAAAAATGTTATACCTGTAATGGTCAGAACCTTGAGAATGCACTGTCGTGTGTATTTCAAGCTACAGGTAACATTCGTTTACAAAGGTGCAAAGCCAGCATGACTCAGCACAGGCCACAGAGCACAAGGCTTAAAGCTAAAGGAATAGATCTAGTGTTGGAGTCAGGTTTGTTCCTCTCTGGGACACCCCTGCAGGATCCTCACACTGCAGTGAGACTGGACCAAGGCCCTTGCCCTAGCTGGAATGAGTCCTGATGCCTCCCCCAAACTCTTCCCAGGCTCCTGCAGCCTCACTCCTAACTCAGCCCTGCTTTCTCCTTCCTGTTCCTCCAGCATTAGGTGTCCTGTTGTTTTTTGTTATCACATTAGGCTTCACAGCACTCCCTGGAGACAGAAATTGTTGCCTCCACTTTGCAAAGTTTAGAAACTTCACATCACCAAGTTAAGTCAGGTCACAAAGTGAGCAAGTGATGCCAACTGGGTTCCAGGAGGCATGTCTGGTGTCACAGCTCCCCTTGGCACCCAAACTGCCTCCCTCGCTTCTCTCCAGAGCGGTGTTTATAACACTTAGGAAGAAACAAAGCCGTGTTCTCTCTCTCTCTCTCTCTCCCTCTCATCACTTCCCCACCTGCCATCTGTCAGAGAATAGACAGAGAGGGACCCAATCAGAGCACTGGCAGGAGCCCAAGTGAAATGAAAGTGAAAGTTGCTCAATAGTGTCCGACTCCTTGTGACCCCATGGACTATACAGCTAGTGGAATTCTCCAGGCCAGAATACTGGAGTGAGTAGCCTTTCCCTTCTCCAGGGGATCTTCCTAACCCAGGGATTGAACTGGGGTCTGCATTGCAGACGGATATTTTTTTTAACCAACTGAGCTATTAGGGAAGCCCTGGCAGGAGCCAAGGACCCTACTTGTCTTAGAGAGGCTGACCCTTTCAGAGATTGTCTTCTTTTCTCCTCCATAAGGACACACAGATCCCTGGGAACGGTCACCAACGTGGCTATTTGTCAGCTTCAGGTTGATGAAGATGAGTCTGGAAGAAGCAGAGCCCCCAGACGTATTGAACCCCTTTTAAAGTTATTGGTCAGAATCTGCAGTCATCCTTCCCTCATCTCCCTCCCTTCCCGTCCCTCCACCCTCCATTCTTTACCTCCCACCCCTCCTCCTTCCATCTTCCTCCGCACCTCCTCCTGGATTCCACCCCCACCTTCCACCCTCTACTTTCCACCTCTCCTCCACCAGCATCTGTTTCCTCCTCTTCACACTCAATCACTTTTCTCCCAGCTTTTTGATAATCCTCCTGGTGGTCTCCCTACCTTTTTTCTCTCCCTCTTTATTCCCCAAGCTCTCCAGCAGGGTCTCTTTCAAATGCTAAAGAAACAAGTTTCCACTGTGTTAGAAATTCTCCAGGGGCTTATCCTGGGTCTCTTCAAAAAGCCCAGACCCCAGTGGCCCTGTTCCTCCTAACCCGCTGCGGCCACCTCCCCACCTGCCTTGTGTCATCCACCCTTTCATCCAGCCTGTACTGTACACCAGCACCCCCTTCTCCCTTGCCCATGGCATGTCCAATCTGCCTGGGGCCCCGGCCCCTGCTGCTTTTCCTGGGTCCTCAGCTCCAAGAAGTCTGCTCCGAGTCCTTCCACCCTAAGAAGGGGCTGCTCCCTAAATACACCCCTGGCTCCTGTGCCCCCTGCTGGCTCTCTGCACATTTACACTGTTGGAGAGGACTGTTTTGCTCTATCTACCAAATCAGTCTTGATTCCAGGGGGTCACAGGATGTCAATGTGATGTGATATATCTAGAAATACCCTCAAATTTAAAAATACCTGGTCCTTATATTTCACCATTAAAATTCACATTTTTTTTTCCATTTAGGCATAAGAAAGAGCTCTCAAACCTAAAATAGCTACCAAAGGGCTAAAGCATGAAGAACCTGTCTTGGTAAGCTTTAGCATCTCAGATCACTTTCCAAACTGACAGACAGCTTTGAAACAGGATTCCCAACTTCAGATCCACAAAATGCCCTCTTAATATTTGCCCATCACCTCACCAACCAAATGCTTCCCTTTTTTTGTCAATCGATTTTTCTTTCATTTAATGCATTCCTTTTAAAGGACCTTTAGTTCGTATCTGAAACAGCAAACCAATATCACTTGCTTTAAATAGAAGGTGACTGTCAAGAAAAATCAATGAAAACAAAATCATATGACAAAACTCAACCAAAAGTGTGAGCTGAGTCCTACCATCTCTCTGTTTGTATTAAAAAGAGGATGGGATTAGCAAGTGATGGAGAGATGGTCAAAGTACCAGGCTGACTTTCTTCTTGATCAGGAGAATGAAGCAAAAACTGAAATGTCCAATAGTGTACTGCTTTCCGTGTAGCTCCTGAACTAATCAGTCAAAACATTGGTGATGGCATGTGCTTTATGACATGCTAGCTGAGTGGGAAGGGAACGTGGGCAAGGAAGGAATTGGTAGAGAGGGTACAAAACCAAAGATCGTCATAGTGGTCCTCAACCTTGAGGGTGCAGGTCAGCACCCACAGAGCAGACCACCAGCCAGTTCCCCAGAAAGTCTGATTTCCTGTGTCATGTGGTGGGTGTCCGTATTTTAATTTAGTCAAGCCTGCTGATAGTGGCTTTGATGGAGTTGATGGAGACTCTCTGAGAAACACTGGCCCAGCACATAGAGCTGTGACTGGAATGTTCCTAGAGCCCCATCCCAAAGCTCCAGGTTTCATTGGTGCTTCTGACCCTCCCTAGCTTGTTGACCTTGGTGTGACCTTGGCGTGACCTTGGTGTGACCTTGGCATGTTGCTCCCCTTCCTTGTGCAGACAATGCTTCACCGACAAAAGCAGTGACAATTCTGCCCAGGTGTGTGGCTGAGAGCTGGTCACAGGCTCTATGTAGAGAGGTAAAGTCCCTGGTCAGCTCCGGGCTGTGCAGATAGTGGGCACTCAGAGAGCTTTCAGGGGTCAACACTGTGGCTGGGGAGAAGGGAGCACTGTGCGGGAGGGAAGAAACCTCAGGATTTAGCCGTGAATTAGGCTCCCTCCTCCCCACCATGGCTGGTCAGTGATAATGGTGAGGTTGAGAGTAACCAGTTATTGGGATTCTATAAGTGGATATTCTTATGCTCCTTTTGAGATCATTGGCAGAGCTGGATTCAAACCCAGGTCTCCAAGAACTGTGGCACCAGCATCTGTGCCTGCCACATTTCCTATCTTCCCAGACCTTCACCAGAGTCCCCTTGACTCCATCACAGGGTCCCCACACTCTCTAACATCCTTTACCTCCATCTTTCAGTCCACTCTCTGGCCTCTTCTTTATGCCGACCACATACACCCTCTGACTTCAGGGTTGCTGGCTCTTCCTGGACCTCTATTTCCCAATAACCATCTCTAGAGGGGCCCATCCTCCTACCTTCCAATCAGAGGCCAAGACCATTCTCTTTATTTTCACATAACCCCATGAGAGGCTGTCATGAGCTGAATTGTGTCTCCACACATTCATATAATGAAATCCTAACCCCCAATACCTGAGAACATGACAATATTTGGAGATAGGGTCTTAAAGAGATGACTAAGATCGATCATAAGGGTGGGCTTTAATGAACATGACTGTTTGCTTTTAAGTCATGACTTAAAATTAATTACATGACTTGTAATGAACATGGTGTGCTTTTAAGAGGAGGAGGATTAGGACATAGACCTGAAAGGAGTGATGAAACCATGTGAGTTCACAGCAAGAAGACAGCCATCTACAAGCCAAGGAGGGATGACTCACAGGAAGTCAACCCTGCCCACACCTTCATCTTGGACTTCTAGTCTCCAGGACTGTGATCTCCAGGACTGTGAGAACCTAAATTTCTGTTTTTTAAGCTCCCCACCTCCTTGCCCCACGTGTGGTATGTTGTTGTAACAGCCGAAGGAGACTCTGAAATTAAAAGACACTTGCTCCTTGGAAGAAAAACTATGACAAAGCTAGATACAGAGTGTATTGAAAAGCAGAGACATCACTTTGCCAACAAAGGTCTGTCTAGTCCAAGCTATGGTTTTTCCAGTAGTCATATACAGATGTGAGAGTAGGACCATAAAGAAGACTGAGCACTGAAGAATTGATGTTTTGGAATTGTGGTGCTAGAGAAAACTTTTGAGAGTCCCATGGATTGCAAGGAGATCAAACAGTCAATCCTAAAGGAAATCAATCCTGAATATCATTGGAAGGACTGATGCTGAAGTTCCGATACTTTGGCCACTTGATGAGAACAGCCAACTCATTGGAAAAGACCCTGATGCTGGGAAAGGTTGAGGGCAGGAGGAGAAGGAGATGACAGAGGATGAGATAGTTGGATAGCATCACCAACTCAATGGACATGAATTTGAGCAAACTCCAGGAGATGGTGGAGGACAGAGGAGCCTGGCGTGCTGCAGTTCATGAGGTGGCAAAGAGTCAGACAGGACTTAGCAGCTGAACAACAACAAGCAGACTGTACCAAAGGCTGATGGCTCCTCTGATGCATCCTTGGGACCTCAAGCAAATTTAACCTCCAGATCCCAGCCCCACCGCAAGGCAGCTACCTGAGGTCTCCAAGGAGGCAGGGCATAAGTATTCCTCTCCTTGTGCATGTGGTGAAACTTGAGGATCTTCGTTGAGGTGACTCTGTTACTAATAACAGCGAGGACCGTGCTCCGGGGCTGCTGGCATCACTACTGCCTGGACCACAGCTGGAGCCACCATTGTCTGAGACAGGACGTGATGAAACCACATACACATGAGGCTACTCAAGTCACCGGGCCATGTTCAGTGCGTGAGGCATCTGCTGAGCCACTGCTTCTTTCCTGGGGACAGTTTGAATATGTTTATTATTCTGGTGAAGCTGCCCCTAACCAGACCTATCCTGCAGCTGGCTGTGAGCTATTTCATTTCTCCTCACTCAACAGATAAAAAGAAAATGGAATAGAGTGTGCATCAGAGCAACCCCAGCCCTATTGCCATGTACACCCCAGTCTCTTCCCCTTATGTTTAATCCAAGGTCCTCACTTCCAGGGTCCTCGCTGTAACACGGTCCTTCCAACCCCTTCCCAAACCTCTCCAGTGCTACCAAGAGAAACACAAAAGGCCAAACTTCTGTATAGAAATAATACTATGAAATCGAAGGGGGTTGCTTAGGAGATAAACAGGAATTGTATTAATTTTAATGCTCTAATTCTGTGAATGAAAGTGAAGTGAAAGTGAAAGTTGCTCAGTCGTGTCCAACTCTTTGTGACCCGATGAACTGTACTGTCCATGGAATTCTCCAGGCCAGAATACTGGAGTGGGTAGCCTTTCCCTTCTCCAGGGCCTATTCCTAACTCAGGGGTCAAACCCAGGTCTCCCACATGGCCGGCAGATTCTTTACCAACTGAGCCTACCAGGGAAGCCAATTTTGTGAATTTGACGTTATAAAGAGAAAAGTTTCGTGTTTAAGATGAGGATGACTTTACAGGCATCCTCTCCCAGCCCCTCTCCCTCTCTCTGTGTGTATACAGGGACTTAAACGCTGACTTAGCTTCCTCATCCATCAAATGGGAATCATTATCCTTCCTGAGGGGTAATGGGGAAGATTAATTAAGATGAAAAAATGTAAAGTAAGAGCAGTTTCTGACAATGGAATCTTGGGCAATCATGGACTCCTTCCACAGCACTTTTGGAGTTTACTATGTGCCAGGCACTGCTCTCTACTTGAAATAGAGTGGACAAAACTCAGGCTGGTTCTTATTCTCATGGAGATTACATTCCTCGTAGCTAGGTTGGTAAAGCATCTGCCTGCAATGTGAGAGATCTGGGTTCAATTCCTGGGTCCGGAAGTTCCCCTGGAAAAGGAAATGGCACCCCACTCCAGTATTCTTGCCTGGAGGATCCCATGGACAGCGGAACCTGATGGGCTCCAATCCACTGTGTTGCTAGAGTAGGGCATGACTTAGCACTTTCTTTCTTTATTTCTAAGGATAGACAAGGAGTGAAAAGAAAACATACGGTAAATGTGGTCATTCACATTGTGTTATTGTCATGCAAGATGTATCCTGGGTGATGGAACAGAGAGCTGGGTGGGGAGGGCAGGGTAGTGGGGATCACCATGGTGATGATGGTGGTGATGATCACAATAAAGATGGTGATGAGGGTGGTGATGATGATGATGGTGATAACACTGTTGATGATGATAATGATGGTGATAAGGATGACATGGTGATGATGGTGGTAATGATGATGGTGATACCAGGGACCTTTGTACCATGAGCGGGCTTCTTGACTTCTCTGAGCCTCAAGTTTTCAACCACAGCATGAAGACACAAAGCCACCTTGCCAAAAAGCCTAAGAATTACATGACTGGAGGTAAAAGTAGGACCACCCACATAATTAGAGGGGTCCAGTGCAAAATGAGAAGGCAATGGCACCCCACTCCAGTACTCTTGCCTGGAAAATCCTATGGATGGAGGAGCCTGGTAGGCTGCAGTCCATGGGGTCGCTAAGAGTTGGACACGACTGAGTGTCTTCACTTTCACTTTTCACTTTCATGCATTGGAGAAGGAAATGGCAACCCACTCCAGTATTCTTGCCTGGAGAATCCCAGGGATGGGGGAGCCTGGTGGGCTACCGTCTATGGGGTCGCACAGGGTCGGACATGACTGAAGCGACTTAGCAGCAGCAGTGCAAAATGAGGGGCTTCCTCCATGACTCAGCAGGTAAAGAACCTGCCTGCAATGCAGGAGATGCAGGAGACACACTTTCGATTCCTGGGTTGGGAAGAGGGCATGGCAACCCACTCCAGTTTTCTTGCCTGGAGAATCCCATGGACAGAGGAGCCTGGCAGGCTGCAGTCCACAGCATCACAAAGAGTCAGACATGAGTGAGCGACTGAGCACAACACGTGCAAAATGAACATGCAGACGCCCTGTTCAAATCTTATTAAACTTCCCTCTCAGCTGTGTCTTCCTTTCCTTGGGTGAAGGGAACAGAGGGAGACACGACAGAGGGCCCCTCAATCCCTCTCTGTGGTCTGCTTCCTTAACCTGTCCCCAGAAATGTAAAGCTCAGCAACTTGTAGCGAGGAGACTCCAGCTTTCCATCCTGGTTTCAGTTCTTCCGCTTTCTATAGAATTTCCCCTTCTCCCAACCAAGATTTTCTTATTTCTAAATTAAGCAATTTAAATTTTTTTGGATGTATTAACTCAAACTTCACCATGGACCAAACCTGAGCTAATTCTTTTGTACACATCATTGCACTGAATCCTCACAACAACCCTCAGAGGTAGACTTGATGTTTGTCCTGCTTTACAGATAAGGAAAACTGAGGCTGAGCAAGGTTGCCAGACCCGGGGCTAGTTTGTTTCAGATAGACCTGCGGTCCCTTCAGTGTTGACAGGCTGGAACGCGGTGACTCTTACACATTTTGGCAGCACACTCCCTTGGATGAAATACTTCCAGAGAGACTGGGCCCTGAAAATAGCAACTCTTAAAATATTAATTCTCTGTAATGCACCACACAGACTCCGCTTTCTAACGAGGCCTCCCACATTCCTAGTAAAATCAGAGAAGGGAAATCTCCTCCATTTGTGGTTCCAGTCTGGCCCCTGCCATCAGCGGTAGCTGGGTGGGTGTCAGGTCTGTTTTGCTTCCTTCCTTTGCCAGCTGATCAGTACCTGCCATATCTGGTGGCTTTAGAACCTGCTAAATGAACCTGCTTGGCTCCCTCCTGCACACAGATCCACGCTGTGAGTGGAGAAGTGGTTCTCCCCTCCCCCCCCCCTCATCACACC
This sequence comes from Bubalus bubalis, assembly GCF_019923935.1. Taxonomy (NCBI): domain Eukaryota; kingdom Metazoa; phylum Chordata; class Mammalia; order Artiodactyla; family Bovidae; genus Bubalus; species Bubalus bubalis. Next base: position 13,803,993 of record NC_059163.1, read on the forward strand.
AATCAAACCAAACAGACCTGCCCCCGAGGGGGTCCATGGGACTCAGCAGCTATAACACAGTCCTCCTAACTGATTCCCAAAGGAACCAGAGCCCATTACTGGGGCCCCGTGTTTTAATGAAGTGATGCCTACAAGCCAGGGATTGGAGACTGAGAATTCTGGAAAATTCCTCTCCTGAATGTAGCCTCCCATTGTGGTGGAAGGTGTGATGGGACAGACAACTCAGATATCCGTCATGTCCCTGAGCAGAGCAAGTCTCTCAAGCCTAAGGAGGCATCAGAAACCCACTGGAGCTGGTGGGAAGGCAGGTTCCCTGGCCTGGGAGTCTGTGACTGGTCTAGGGTAGTAGACTTGCTTGCTACTTGCTTGCTAAGACGAGTAGCTGCCTTGCTCAGAGGAGCTCTGTAGACTGTGGACCAACCTTGAGAAATAGAAGAGGAATCACAGGACAGGCAGTCCTGAATGCTGGGCCTTCACCCACTCAAGTATCCAAACAATTGTTTACCCAGTGTGTTCTTTGTGGTAGATTGTGTTCTAGGTCCTGGTGGTACGGCATGCACACAGATATGAGGTCAGGGTGCCTGCCCCACTCAGGAAATGGAAAGAGCACTGGGCATCAGGAGAGCTGGATTCAAATCCTGCTGCTGCCACTTTAACTTTGACCAGGGGAAGTCACTTCATCTCTCTTCAAGGCTTCAGTTACCTTGTCCATAAAAAGAAAATAATGCTGATTCTCTAAGGCTGTCATGGGGGTTAAACAAATTACAGTGTGGAGTTTGTGAGCTGTACAATAGCACATACGTATACAGAAGGAGTTTCATGAGTTGTATGATTGCACATATGTGCAGCATAGTCATAATCATTTTTGAGGTCAGCTCTTCTGTCTCCCTTCCTGCTTCATCCTGTTCCCTCTAAGTGCCCTGTGCAATAGTACTGAGTCGAGGTGGAGGAAGTAGTCGTATTTTTTGAGCATCTGCTGTATGCTAGGAACTGAGCTAGATCCTTTACATACATTATTTCATTTCATCCCCATTTTACAGATGAGGAAAACTGAGACCCAGGCAGCAGAAGAGTTCATGTATAAAGGGCTTCAAAGCTTTATTCATCATCACAGGTGGTCCTGTGGTCACTGCAGGGCATGGGCCAGCATCCTATCCTTCTGTACGCTTTTATAGTTTTCCATATGCTCTGCAGTGAATCCTGCATTGAGGAGTTCACAGACTGATTCATGGACAGACCTTTTCAATCTAGTATTCTTAGAGAAACTAGAAAGAAAATAAGACTGACCTGGGTGATTCTGTGAGGACTTCATGGACCCTTCCTGACCTGTGTAGGAAGGAAGCCCCTTGTCTAGGGAGGTGTGTTGCTAGGCTCATCCATCCATGAAGGAATTAATTGAACCCAGCTCATCCCTGAATGTGTTTGTGAATCCTGAGAGCCTTGAATTCTCCACAAGATACACTTGGGAATAATTAGCCAAATGCAATTGCCTTAGTAACCAAGTTTACATCCAGGCCCCGTGGAGTGGCCCAGCATTTGAACAGAATTAATCAATGTCAACCATGCTGCTGTTTGTTCTTTGCAGGATTAAAGGAAAAACAACAAGCCTGAAACATGGCTTGACTGGATGCACTTTCTCTCCCAAAGGAGAAGAAAATGATTTGAGTTGCTCCATGGGGTTTTAGGCCAGATGTAAGAAAGAACTGACTGGCTAGACTGTGTATACACTGTAAAAATTGTTTCCATGCCTTAAAATCAAGTCTTGGGTCTCTAACTGGTACATCCAGGTTCCATCTTGGACTCTGTGACCTGGAGAAAAGGTTTAACTGCTCTCAGCCTCAGTTTTGTGGTCCAGTAAGATAAGGATGATACTAGTTTTCTTGGGCTACATACAGAGTTCCACAGACTAAGCAGCTTAAACAGAAGTTTATTTTCTCATGATTCTGGGGGCTGGAAGTTCAAGATCAATGTGTCAGCAGGGTCGGTCTCTTCTTACAGATGGCCACCTTCCCCCTGTGTCTGCACACAGTCGTCCCTCTGTGTGTGTCTGGGTCCTCATTGCCTCTTCTTGTAAGGACCAAGTCAGATTAGATTAGGGCCACCCCAGTGACCTCATTTTAAGTTAATTATCTCTTGAAAGATTGTATCTGCAAGTATGGTCACATTTTGAAGTACTGGGGATTAGAACTTCAACTCTGAAGTTGGGGGGACATGATGTAGACTGAATGGGCTTCCCTTGTGGCTCAGGCAGTAAAGAATCCACTTGCAATGCAGGAGACCCGAGTTCGATCCCTGGGTCAGGAAGATCCCCTGGAGTAGTAAATTAGAGTAGCAACCCACTCCAATATTCTTGCCTGGAGAATCCCATGGACAAAGGAGCCTGGTGGGCTATGGTTCATGAGGTCACAAAGAGTCAGACATGACTGAATGACTAAGCACACACACAGTGTAGGCTGACTCATCCCTTCTCAAAGATGTCACGTCCAAATCCCCCCAAATCTGTGAACACAATAGCTTACATAGAAAAAAAAAAGTCTTTGTACATATGATTATGTTACGGATTATGAGCTGGGAAAATTATCCTGGATTACCTAGGTGGGTCCAATATAGCCGGAAATGGCCTTATAAGACAGACAGGGGAGTCAGAGACAGTAGTAGATGTGACACGGAGGGGCCACAGTCAAGGAACAGAGGCCTCACTAGAAGATGAAAAGTCAAGGAAGCAGGTTCTCCCTATAGCCTCCCAGAGGAACTCAGTCCTGTTGACACCTGCGTTCAGCCCTGAAGATGCATTTTTGGACTGTAAGGGGAAAATCTGCTTCGAGTCACTAAGTTTGTAGTGATTTGTTACAGCAGCAGTTAACACAACATTCTAAATCAACTATACTTCAATAAAATAAATTTTAAAAAATAATGAACACATCTCCGGGACTGGGTCTTACTCTGAAACTGTGTCCTCATAACTTTGAGGCTCCTCTTTCCCTCTTTGTATACAAGTATAGTGGTAGAGCTTGCTGGTTTTCTTTGATGCCTTCAGTTGATGGGTTGAAAATTTGACAACTACACCTCAGCATTCACTTTCTATTTTTGAGATGCCGGTAGAATGTGGAATATAAAGCCTGGCCACTAGCGCTGCAGCCACCAGCGAGCCATTAAAGGGGTTTACGTAAGAAGGGACAGATGGATGCTTTGTAAAGCCATTTGTTGTTGTTGTTCGGTCACCAAATCGTGTCCGACTCTTTGCAACCCCATGGACTGCAGCACACCAGGCTTCCCTGTCCTTCACCATCTCCCAGAGATTGCTCAAATTCATGTCCACTGAGTCTGTCATGCCATCCAACTCTCATCCTCCATCATCCCCTTCTCCTCTGCCTTCAATTTTTCCCAGTATCAGGGTCTTTTCCAATGAGTTGGTTCTTTGCATCAGGTGGCCAAATTACTGGAGTTTCAGCTTCAGCATCAGTCCTTCCAATGGATATTCAGGATTGATTTCCTTTAGGATGGACTAGTAAAGCCATTTGGATCAATGCAAAGAAATAGAAGAAAACAACAGAATGGGAAAGACTAGAGATCTCTTCAAGAAAATTAGAGGTACCAAGGGAATATTTCATGCAAAGATGGGCACGATAAAGGACAGAAATGGTATGGGCCTAACAGAAGCAGAAGATATTAATAAGAGGTGGCAAGAATACACAGAAGAACTCTACAAAAGAGATCTTCATGACCAAGATAATCACAATTTTGTGATCACTCACCTAGAGCCAGATATCCTGGAATGTGAAGTCAAGTGGGCCTTAGAAAGCATCACTACAAACAAAGCTAGTAGAGGTGATGGAATTCCAGTTGAGCTATTTCAAACCCTAAAAGATGATGCTGTGAAAATGCTGCACTCAATATGCCACCAAATTTGGAAAACTCAGCAGTTGCCACAGGACTGGAAAAGGTCAGTTTTCATTCCAATCCCAAAGAAAGGCAATGCCAAAGAACGCTCAAACTACCGCACAATTGCACTCATCTCACACACTAGTAAAGTAATGCTCAAAATTCTCCAAGCCAGGCTTCAGCAATACGTGAACTGTGAACTTCCTGATGTTCAAACTGGTTTTAGAAAAGGCAGAGGAACGAGAGATCAAATTGCCAACATCCGCTGGATCATCGAAAAAGAAAGAGTCCCAGAAAAACATCTATTTCTATTTTATTGACTATGCCAAAGTCTTTGACTGTGTGGATCACAATAAACTGTGGAAAAGTCTTCAAGAGATGGGAATACCAGACCACCTGACCTGCCTTTTGAGAAACCTGTATGCAGGTCAGGAAGCAACAGTTAGAACTGGCCATGGAACAACAGACTGGTTCCAAACAGGAAAAGGAGTACGTCAAGGCTGTATATTGTCACCCTGCTTATTTAACTTATATGCCGAGTACATCATGAGAAACGCTGGGCTGGAAGAAGCACAAGCTGGAATCAAAATTTCCAGGAGAAATATCAATAACCTCATGTATGCAGATGACACCACCCTTATGGCAGAAAGTGAAGAGGACCTAAAAAGCCTCTTGATGAAAGTGAAAGAGGAGAGGGAAAAAGTTGGCTTAAAGCTCAACATTCAGAAAACGAAGATCTGGTCCCATCACTTCATGGGAAATAGATGGGGAAACAGTGGAAAGAGTGTCAGACTTTATTTTTTGGGGCTCCAAAATCACTGCAGATGGTGACTGCAGCCATGAAATTAAAAGACGCTTACTCCTTAGAAGGAAAGTTATGACCAACCTAGATAGCATATTGAAAAGCAGAGACATTACTTTGCCAACAAAGGTCCATCTAGTCAAGGCTATGGTTTTTCCTGTGGTCATGTATGGATGTGAGAGTTGGACTGTGAAGAAAGCTGAGTGCCAAAGAATTGATGCCTTTGAACTGTGGTGTTGGAGAAGACTCTTGAGAGTCCCTTGGACTGCAAGGAGATCCAACCAGTCGATTCTGAAGGAGATCAGTCCTGGGTGTTCATTGGAAGGACTGATTCTGAAGCTGAAACTCCAATACTTTGGCCACCTCATGCAAAGAGTTGACTCATTGGAAAAGACCCTGATGCCGGGAGGGATTGAGGGCAGGGGAGAAGGGGACGACAGAGGATGAGATGGCTGGATGGCATCACCAACTCGATGGACATGAGTTTGAGTGAACTCCAGGAGATGGTGATGGACAGGGAGGCCTGGCGTGATGCAATTCATGGGGTCGCAAAGAGTTGGACATAACTGAGCAACTGAACTGAACTGAAAAAACAAATACAACCTTGTACTTGGATGTTGTAATAAAGAAACATATCCTGAAATCCAAGTGACATAATTTTATTTATCAAATCAGATTATTATAAGCCCGCTCCTTGAATTAGTACGGCCTAGATGAGATTCTCGAACTCGAATTCATTTTCTTCTTGAGTTTCTCCCCCAGGTAGAGAACACTGGTCTAGAGGCAAGATGAGAATGAGTCTTGTCTATTGACATGTGACCTTTGACCCTCTGTAAATACTTCTTTCTTCATAATAAAATCTGAGTAGTGAGTGATACCTGCCTCTCAGAGTTGGGTCAGAATTGAGGGAGGTGACAGAGAAAGTGACACCACAGCACCTGATCCAGAGAAGCCACACCCCTCATGAAACCCACGTGATCCGCCCACAAGGTGCCTGGCTCGCAGGAAGCTCTGCATGAACTGCATATCTTAACAGTATCAGGACTTCCACTAACATGAAGGCATTGTGTTGGGGGCTGAGGTCTGTACATGGTCCCTGCTTTCCACAGGAAGCAGGGGAGAGATGAGAGAAAGAAGTGAAATCTAACTGGTAACAATGATGCCTGGTTGCAGTCTTGGTACCCAGTTTGTGGAAAGACGATCCATGCCCTTCCCCAAAATGCGAGAACCAAAGTCATCCGCCCCTGTCCCCCATTGTCTTTCTGCTGAATGGATGCCATCTGGCCACCGAGGTCCACAGCCAAGGTGAATCCCAGCATTTTAATCCCAGCTTGGTCACTGCCTCCAGCCTATTCCCTGGTGCCCAATCTGATAGCCCAGCCCTATGTTATTAACCACAAGCCTGCATCCTGTGGGCCTGGCACTGGGCTGGTTGCTCTCATAAATCCTCACTGACGTCGAACAGAAACATCTAGTACTCAGCCAGCCTGAAGGAAGATGCCAAGAATTGCTTCCTAAGTCTAACAACCTGAAGTTGGCTCCCTAATCAAATAGATTGTCTGTGCTCAGAACTGGCCATCCTTCATCCGGTCCCCAGTCCTGCCTGTAATGCTCTACATGCGACCCCTTGGAGAGCAGTGAAGAAATACAGAACTTTCTGGACCAGATGACGGACACCGTCAAATCTGTGTTTCAGAACATGATAACGTTCCTGTAATAGTTAGGATGTTGATTTAGGTACTCCATTGCTGTTTAGTCGCTAAGTCATGTCCGATTCTTTTGAGACCCCATGGACTGTAGCCCACCAGGCTCCTCTGTCCATGGGATTCTCCAGGCAAGAATACTGGAGTGGGTTGCCATTGCCTTCTCCGGGGGAGCTTCCAGACTCAGGGATCAAACCCACGTCTCCTGCATTGCAGGAGGATCCTCTACCACTGAGTCACCTGGGATGCTTTTGGGTGCTTTAACAGTGAGCAGAATGAAAACATCCTCGTCATAACTACCTGGAGTACATGTTATTATCCAGTTTATAGATGGGGAAACTGAGGCTCTACTCTGGGCGTTGTGCCAAGACCTCAGGACCAGCAGATTTGGGATAGAAACATGGCCTCTCCTGTCCATCTCCCTTTACTCCTCCATGATGTCAACAGCACGTTCTTTCCCTAGGGGTAAAATATCCACAGATGTTCATTTCACAGACGTGGCTCCTTTTCCAGCAGGTTTTCATTTGTCTTTATTGCTGCATAAGATCGCAGACACTCAGAGACCCCCAGCAAAGGGACACGTGCAGATATGTCCCCGTGGCCCTTTTTCACAGTCTGAAGCAGAGCCATTTCTGTGCTGTTTTTTTTTTTAAAATAGCCCAGCTGACATTTTATGGTTTGTTTTATTGGGGGGCTGGGGGATAATTCAAAAGCAAAACCGGGTTTTATAGCCTTTGCAAGCACACTTTCCATCAAAGTGTCATTTTGCCCAGCTCTGAAATTATGTCTGTCCTCAGAAAACATCGTCACAAACTTGCCCATCCACACAGTGCTTCTGATGCCCTTTCCAAACACACGGGCTGATTTTCAGCTGGATGACGTGCTTGAGCTGAGATTCAATCAATGTGAAAAGTAGAACCAGAGGAAATGGCCCTGGAACCTGCTAACCTAGAGGTTCCAATAAGATGCTTTGCCCATAAATGCTATTCTTATTAAATCCTGAATGACTCAGGCTCCCGGCTGCTCTGTAAGGCTTTGCAAGAGTCTGCCTGGTGAGTTTCCAATGAAAGAGACCTAATTCATTTGTAAAAGCTTAAGAAGCTCCCTTTAAAGAACATGACAGAACCCGCATTGTTGTTTATTTCAGCATGGCTTATGCACCGGGAGCCCCACTAAGCCTCCCATGATAGCACCTCTGTGTATACACCCCCCCAGTCACTGTCAGATAGGAACCATCATTCCCATTTTCCAGATTAGGCAAGCGAGGCTCAGAGTATGCTGTCCAAGATCATATAGCTCTCGTAGCAGTCTTTTATCACGGCAGAACAAGTTTCTACTAAAGGGGCGGCTTTTCACATTTATTTCCTCAGTTTCCCAGGGGTCAGGAGTCGGTGCACAGCTTAGCTGGCCCTTCTGCTCAGGGTGTCACAAGCCTTCGATCCTGGAGCCCACTGGGCTGCCTTCCTTTCTGGATCTTTCTGGATCTGTCCCAAGGTTTCCTGGTTGTTGACAGAATTCTGTCCCTGGTGGCTACAGGAGTGAAGTCCCTGTTTCCTTGCTGACACTCAGTTTCTAGAAGTGCCTGCAGGCCCCTGCCATGTAGCTGCTCCCACAGGACGGCTGGCAAGGGAGGCTCCTATATTCAGGCCTGCCAGGATGAGTCGGATAGCCTGCAATCATTGGAATGACCCTGCCACCTTGGTCTTATCCCCTCAGCTGGATGGATGTCACAGGTTTAAACCATTCACCCTCTCAGCCTTCTATGCCTTCATCAGCAAAATGAGAGCTTGCTCCCGGGTCATATCAGACTTTCTCTTTCTTGCCATTCAGATGTCAACCTAATGCCACATCTTCTGAAAGCCCTTCCATGGCCACCTACCCAAAGCAGGTTTCCTTTCTAGACCCTGATTTGTTCTTCTCAGAGTACTTGTCCCAACTTGGGGTTGTGTCCATTTTTCACTCCTGTCCCCCTCCTATAAGCGAGCTCCATTTGACTGGTTCTGTCTTGTCCACTGTCGTGGCCCCAGGGACCGTGGAGGGGATGCTTGAGGATTGCTGACTCCCCTGTATGCTGAGAGCCGACGCAGAGAATGTGTCAGATGGTTTGTCCACACCACAAGGGAAGCCGAGGTACAGGGAGTTCACCCCAACAGCAAGAGGGGCGGGCATGGGGACTCAGGAAGGTTGCTCCTGAGTCGGACTCACCCAGACAGAACACCCTCTTTCCTTGGAGCCGTGGGGTCTAGTTTACCAAGTCACTCGTGCATGCTAAGTCCCTTCAGTCATGTCCGAGTCTGCAACCCCATGGACTGTAGCCCACCAGGCTCCTCTGTCCATGGTGATTCTCCAGGCAAGAACACTGGAGTGGGTTTCCATTTCCTTTTCCAGGGGGTCTTCCTGACCCAGAGATCAAACCTGCGTTCCTTATGTCCTCTGCGTTGGCAAGTGGATTCTTTACCACTAGCGCCACCTAGAAAGCCAAGTCACTCATACTTCTGCCCCTGTTTGGTTCTCAGGATGTAGGAGACCACAAACAGGGACCTTCTGATGGGCTCTAATGGACGGTGGTCCTATCCAAGGTCACACCATGGTCACTGGGGGACTCTGGTTGGAGCTTGACATTTACCCACCTCCTCCATAAGCTCTCTTTCTGCTCCATTAGGCATGTAGCTTCCTGTGGCTGTTGCAGCAAATTCTCACAAAATTGGTGGCTTCAAAACATGTAAATCTGTGACCTCACAGTTCTGGCCAGAAGGCTGAAATTCAGGTGCCCGTGGGGCCAGCCTTCTCCAGAGGCTCTGGGAGAGAATCTTTGCCTTCTTCTTCCAGCTTCTGGGAGCTCCTGGTTCTCCTTGGCTTGTGGCCACATCACTCCAGACTCTGCCTCTGTCTAGACATGGCCTCTTCTCCCCATTGTGTCTGTGACCAAACCCCTGTCTCCTTCCTAAGACGACAGACAGCCCCAAACTCAGGGCGATTTCATCTTGAGATCCTTAACTAATTCCTTGGAGGAGAAAAGGCCATGACTCAAAATAGCATCATGTTCTGAGGTCCTAAGTATTCTGAATTCCGGGAGGATGCTATTCAGCCACCTATGCCAATCGCCTCTCCTTAGTCCTGCCACCACTGCCCCATCTTTCTTTGTTCTGCCACCCTGGTCCCCACTGGTCCATGTGATCCCTGGCTGGCCGTTCCCTCTTCCCTGGGCTCCACAGCTGGTCTGTACTGTGGCTTCTGAGCCTCCCACCTGCGTGTCTCCCCTCCCCTTCCCACTGAGTCTGAGCTTCTGGAGGGGCGGGACTATGTCTGGAGCCTCTGCAGGTCAAGCTGTCTGCCAAGATCTGCCAGGAAGAAGCACTTGAGGAATGTCCTCAGAAGGAAAAGGAAGGGATTGAAGGAGGAGATGAAGGATGAAGAAAGAAGGACTGGAGAGGGGCGGTCAGAAAACCCCAAGACAGGGCATGCTCAGCCTCAGGGGAGGCAGCAGCTCAGGTCAAGGACCTTACAGCCATTCGGGTCCAGGCTCCTGGTCCATGGCTACCTCTTCTGAGATCTCCAGGCCCCAGACAAGGTCACCCTAGTCCAGTGACACCTTAAAGAAAGGATGCTCTTTCACATTCGCTGCTGTTTTCATTCTTAACAAGTATCTATTTTCCCTTTTCTCACCTTTCTTGAAGCAACCCTCCTAGGGTAGGCCCTAGACAGGGGCCAAGTGTTTGCTGATTTGAGCCACAAATGCTTGACTCCAGGTCTTCTGCTTTTTGTTTTAATTGTGTGAGTTCTCAAGTTCATCCTTCCCCTGGGGGATCCATTAACAACCCATCTCTGTTCACCAGGGATGTTGGTGAACTTGGCAGCATGGAGTTCATGGTTTAATGCCCATCAATATTCATGGTGGGAAAAGTCACAATAAAATGAAAATTTTAATATATGGATTGAGTGTTTCTTTCTTCCCCCAAAGCCACAGACATTGCCTCATATGGTTCCAAATAACCACGTTGTGTTTTCTGGTAGAATTGCTATTTGATAAACTCTGGAGCAGTCACTTTTTATTTCAAAGAAAGCCATCATTAGTCTCAAAGGATTTGACATTGACTCTAAATGGGTGAGTGGGGCTTGCATTTCTAAAATCTATGGCTTTAATACAACACTTTGGAAAGTGTGTGCTTGCTAATGGTGTGTAAATCAGAACTGAAAGTGTCAACTCAGTTTCTCCAAGGCTGTGTTTCCCTCACATTCATTCTTCCCTGTTTCCTGTGTTGATAAAGATTCTCTTCTCTCTAAATCTCTGCTCAGGCTCTTCTGAGTTCTTTTGGACTTCCATGTTGGTTTATGCATTGTTCAGTCTTAGTAAAAACCTAGTAAGTCAGTTTAGGGGCTTCCATGATAGCTGAGATGGTAAAGAATCTGCTTGCAATGCAGGAGACCCCAGTTCGATTCCTGGGTCAGGAAGATCTGCTGGAGAAGGCATAGGCTACCAACTCCAGTATTGTTAGACTTTCCTGGTGGCTCAGCTGGTAAAGAATCCGCCTGCAATGTGGAAGACCAGAATTCGTTTGCTAGATTGGTAAGATCCCCTGGAGAAGGGAACAGCTACCCACTCCAGTATTCTGGCCTGGAGAATTCAATGGACCGATGGTCCATGGGGTCACAAAGAGTCAGACACAACTGAGCGACTGTCACTCTTACCTTCACTAAGTCGGTTTAGCCATAATCCAACATCCTCCCAAACTCATCATCCTCTGATCAGGTTGCTCATCCCCCAAGTGGTTTGATGCCCTGGACTGCCCTCAGCAAGAATACTGATGAAAAGTTAGTGACTTTCCATCCACCAACCCCTACCTCCTCAGCTTCAAATTCCCACTTGTCCACACTGTGTTTGGAATGAAGCCCAGTTCTATACTGAGATCCCTTTTCCCCTTTGGGGATTGCTGTTGAATAAAATCTATCTTAAGTGTTTTAACTACTGTCCTGGTTTTTCTCTGACAGTGTCTGCTAGTTACAGGCACCATGCTGGAAGTACAAAAAGTGAAGAAAGCAAAGCCTCTGCCTTTAAAAAGCAGAGCTTTGAGTTGGGGGCCCTTTGCTTTAAAGATGAGGAGAGCTGAATTTTTCAGAAACTGCCTAGCTCAGATTTTGCTGCACATGGCCCACCCTAAAAGTGAAAGTGTTAGTCGCTCAGTTGTGTCGGACTCTGCGATCCCATGGACTATAGCCCGCTAGGCTCATCTGTCCATGAAATTCTCCAGGCAAGAGTACTGGACTGGGTTGCCATTCCCTTCTCCAGGGCATCTTCTTGACCCAGGGATCAAACCTGGGTCTCTCGCATTACAGGCAGATTTTTTTTTACCATCTGAGCCACCAGGGAAGCCCTAAACCGGATCAGCAACCATCTAAAAGGACCAGATAATAACTATTTCAGATTTTGAGGGCCACATCAGTGTGTGTGATACATTTCTTTTCATTTTTGCTTTGTGTGCTACGTGTGTGTCTTGTTTTGCTTTTTACAATCCTTTAAAAATGTAGAAACCCTCCTAAGCTCACAAACTGCAAAAACTGGTTGATTGCTGGGTGTGATCTTTCAAGAAACTAAATTGACACCTTCAACCCTGATGTACTCATCATGAACATGCATGTGCTTTCTCAAGCTCCATATTAAAATCACAGATTTTAGAAACGCATGCTCTGTTCACTTCTGTATAATAAATGTCCCATCTCCTGAGATCATACAAAAACTAGCAGAGGCTGTGGTCCATCTCTGACCTGGACAAGTTACTGACCCTCCTAGAGCCGCAATTCCCAGGTCTATGGAACAAAGCCCATTAAACCTGGGAGGTTAGTACCTACCAAGGGGGGAGGGCTAAATTCCACCAGGAAGCAAAAGTGTCTGTACCCACTGAAGAGACCCAGGGCTCAGTGAGCGGTCACTCCTGGGAGTCAGCTGGCCAGACATCATTAAAAATTCAGGAAAAAACATACTCACACAATCCACTTGCAGTTCCAGGAAGAGAAAAGCAAGAGCACGGTGCTCTGCCTTTGTAATAATAATAACCGTCCTGCTTCTGTCTGAGCCTTCACACCGGGGGAGAGACAAGCCCACTGGGTGTTGTCAGGTGTCTGTCTCCAGCTGTCATGTTTCACGTGTGCTTCTCCATACACTCAAGGAATCTTATTTTCAGCTTCTCTGTTTTCTCTTGCAGAGACATCAAGCCAGACAACATATTGCTGGACGAACATGGTAAGCCTGTTATGAATGCTTTCTAGAGATTGTTTCCGTGGCAATTTTGAGGCTCTGGGAATCTGGTGTGGGGGGCGGGTCCTGGTGAGTTGGACCTTAGGGTTGACCAGAAAGCCTTTTTTGTTTCAATCCTGGTGAATGGACACCTATGTAAATTTCTGGTCTGTGTCCTGCCGCGGTGAGTCGAGTCCAACATGTCTGAAGGTTTCACATCCAAAGACGTCATTGTTCACATCCTGGTGTGAGAATGACAGGGCAGAAGTGGGAATGGGATACAGGGTTGGAGGCTCTGAAACTCCCACCCCTGCCCTCCAACCTGTGAACCTAAGGGCTTCAGAAAAGTCACACTCACACTCACCTCTCCAAGCCTCCATGTCTTCTTCAGTAAAACAGACAAAATGGTACGCACCTTCCTGATTGTCATGGGATCAAATGGGATAGAATGTGCTTGGTGAGCTAGACATCAATCATCAGTAATCCGCTAAAGCCTTTCCTCACCCGGGCTTCTCAAGCTTTCATGAGGAGTCAGGGCAGCTTTTAAACTGATTCAGTAGATTGAGTTGGATCTGGGACTCTGCCTTTCTCACCACTCCCAGTTGAGCCTGACACTGCTGGTCCATGGATATAGTTCCCTGTCAGTGGCTCTCTAACTCTGGTCTTATCAAAATCCCCTGGGGGGCTTGGGCTTGGTAAGAAGCAGAGGACAGACCCTGCTTTAGAGAACCTGGGTCTTGGTGTTCTGACTCAACCCCCGGGATGTGGTATCCAACCAAGTTAGGACCGCGAGTCCAGGGTACAACCCAGCAATGACTGACAGTCCACTGCAGTCCATGCCAACAGCAGCTTTATAGCTGCCAATATATAGCTGCCATTGGCTGTAAAGCCAAGTCCAATCATGGCGGACTTGAAGACTTAATTCACTGATGTTCTCTCAGGAACTAATCCCTCAAGGGTTTGGGGGAGGGTGGGCTGGAGTGAGCAGGTGGGGAAAAATCCTTGAGATGCTGCTGAATCATCCAGAGATGAATCTGTTGACTCTTCCACACAGCTGTGCTAGACCTCCCTCCCTGACTCCACGCAGGCTGACGCCGTGGCTCGAAGCCTCTCTAGGACTTGTGTGTCTCAGGGAATCCTACCTCACTGTGTAAACCCCTTGGTGTTGGGAGGCAGAATGGGAATGGTGGATGGGACCCTCAGTGCTCCAATCTCCCACCAGAGGCTAAAACCAGACCAAATGCCTTGGGGCAGTGAGTTGAAATCCCTGGGCTCCTGATGGAAGGGCAAGGACAACCTCAGGATGCCAGGGAAAACTGGGCGGAGCTGAGGATGCAAATCAGGGTTCCCAGTTTGTATGTAAAAGTCAGGAACCCCAGACCCAAGTCTCAGCTGGTCCCCCAACTAGCTGTGTGTCTTTGGGCAGGTCACATAGCAGAAGTAATACCACCTGGCAGGGCAGTGGAGGTCTAAGACGGGACGGTGAGGGTCAGCTGCTGTCCCAGCACTGAGACATAAGAGGTGCTCATGAGGGCTGCGTTAGCTTATAGGACTCGGCCTCCCCTATCCTTTCTCTGCTCAGACCATGGAAGCAGGTGAGGTGGAGGCAAGCGGAGGCCCAGGCTAGGTGATGCAGGACCCCTGGCAGAGCTGTCCTGGAAGCCAGGGGCCTGGGAAGCAGGGTTCTGGCTGGAATCCTCGGAGCCCTGCCTGCTGACTGAGAGAGACTTTGAGACAAAGATCTTTTAGACCCTGGGCAGCTTTCCTTCTGGAAAGCAAAATCAAGACAGGAACACCAGGCAATAGGAATAATTCAGCCGCTTCATCTACAAAGAAATGAGATTCAGGGAGCCCATGGGGTAGCTGGGCCTGCCTGATGCCACAGTTCCTGCCCGACGCTACAGCCTCGGGCCACAGCTCACACCGCCTTCTCTACGTTCCTTCACTCCTGAGTTCCTGGATCTGCATCCATCCTTTCTTTCCTCCCCTTCTGCACTCGGCCTCACCTCTCCACCTCAGCCCTTTCCCATCTTTCAGATTTCCTCCCTGTCAGTCAGTTCAGTTCAGTTGCTCAGTCGTGTCCCACTCTTTGCAACCCTATGAACTGCAGCACGCCAGGCCTCGCTGTCTATCACCAACTCCCGGAGTTCACCCAAACCCATGTCCATCGAGTTGGTGATGCCATCCAACCATCTCATCCTCTATCATCCCCTTCTCCTCCTGCCCTCAATCCTTGCCAGCATCAGGGTCTTTTCCAATGAGTCAACTCTTCACATTAGGTGGCCAAAGTATTGGAGTTTCAGCTTCAACATAAGTCCTTCCAATGAACACCCAGGACTGATCTCCTTTAGGATGGACTGGTTGGATCTCCTTGCAGTCCAAGAGACTCTCAAGAGTCTTCTCCAACACCACACCCTGTCCTTCACCACCCACTTATACAGTGTCCTGACCCTGTGCTATGGTTTTGCAGCATTCCACACACTGCCCAAGCACCTCTTACTGGACCCTTCTCTCTCTTCTCTAAGCTCCTATTTTATCAAGCTTGGTGTGGGAACAGAGCACTGAACACTATTTCATACTAAGGAGTGAGCGGCTGATACCCTCCCCTCCTTCAGCTTTAGCATCCAGTGGGTGCCTTTTCAGAAAGTGCAGAAGGAAAATCAGGAGCAGAGATTCTCAGAAAACACAAGTCTCCTCCCCAGGCGAGAAGGACAGGAGAGGAGGCTGTGACCGTGGTTTTCCTTTCTCTGATTTATGACGGCAGATAGAATCTCATTAGCTTTTCTTTATTTTCTTTCTTAGTCATTGTTGCCTTTCTTTTCCCTCCAGCTCTATTGAGGTGTTATTGGAAAATAAAAACTGTATATATGTAGTACAATATGTTGTACAATGTGATTTTTAAAAGGTGTACAACATGATGATTTAATACACATATACATTGTGAAATCAACCCCACAATCAAGGTAATTAATATATCCATCACCACTCATAGTTGCATTCGTACTGTGTGAATAGTGAGAACATTTAAGATCTGCCTTCTTGGCAAATTTCAACTGCACAATACAGTATTATTAGCTACAATCACCATTCTGTACATGGGATCTCCTTAGCCTTTAGTTAACTGCATTAAAAAAAGTTTACAAAACAGATAACTGTGTATTCCTATTTAAAGAGTTTGCTGATGAATGTCATTAAATGTTTTATCAGAGAACAAGTTGGTTGCTGTGTTTACAATGAAGCATAAGCATAATTAAATAACTGCATTTATATTTTTATTAAAAATGTTCAAGATCTGCTGGTTACACGAAATCCAAGACTTATGGAAGACTTTGCTCCCCCAGTGTCTGCCCTGCTTTCTTGTCCGCCAGGCTGGATTCATCTCCTAGAATGGGTCCTAATTCTCCTTTGAGATTGGGTTCTCTTGGCTAACAGCAAAAGCAAAAAGATAGCATATGCATCCTATGTCGCTCAGTCGTGTCCAACTCTTTGAGACACTGTGGACTGTAGCCCGCCAGGCTCCTCTGTCCATGGGATTCTCCAGGCAAGAATACTGGGGTGGGTTGCCATGCCCTCCTCCAGTGGAGCTTCCTGACCCAGGGATCGAACCCATGTCTCTTATGTCTCCTGCATTGGCAGGCAGGTTCTTAACCACTAACACCACCTGGGAAGCCCGAAGGAGACCATTCCTGGAGGCTAAAGGAAGTTGAAGGAAGAGGTAGCAGACTAGAGTAGTATGAGGAGAAGAGCTGAGTGTGCTTTAGGGCTGAGGGCAAAGTGCTTGAGGAAATAGGGAATTTAAACTGTAAGGGGAAGGGATTGCATTTAATTTTCTCTTGGTACAGTGATGCTGGGTGATGAATAACCACGTGAATATAATGGCACAAACATGCATCCAATTAAGCTCACAGGTCTCTGAAGCTTTCATAGGCAGGGCTTGCTCCTAAGACTGAGGTCCAACAGGGTCAGCTAGGCAGCTGCAGTGACATTGGCTGTGCTCACTGCCATGTCTGGGGTTCACCTGGCTGCTTGCTGGTACACCATGACTTTGGTTCATGGACTAGACAGCTCAGCCCAGCGGCTCATGGGTCATCCTCTGGCAGGTCAGCCCCATGTGACCTTGCATGGCCAGAGCAGGAGAAGGAGCAGGGAAAGTCCAGTCACTCGGCCTCCACCTGTGTCACATTTGCTGCCATCTCAGTGGGCAAAGCAAGTCACAAGACCCAACCAACTGGGGGGTTGGGCACTGCCAAGTTGCATCCCAAGAAGAATGGATCCCAAGAGGAGGGAAGAATTGCAGAGATTAATGCAATCATCTAAGATGCTCATAGAAAAGGAAGAGTCACTAGCACAAGTAGGGGTGGTGGTCTTTAACACATGCGGAACTTGTTATTTTTGTTCAGTTGCTCAGTTGTGTCCAACTCTTTGAGACTCCCATGGACTGCAGCATTCCAGGATTTCCCTGTCCTTTACTATCTCCCAGAGCTTGCTCAAACTCATGTTCATTGAGCTGGTGATGCCATCCAACCATCTCATCCTCTGCCGCCCCTTTCTCCTTTTGCCTTCAGTCTTTCCCAGCATCAGGATCTTTTCCAATGAATCGGCTCTTCACATCAGGTGGCCAGAGTATTGAAGCTTCAGCTTCAGCATCAGTCCTTCCAATGAATACTCAGGGTTGGTTTCCTTTAGGATTGACTTTTTCCTTTAGGCTTGCTGTCTGAGGGACTTGCTGTCTGAGGGACTCTCAAGAGTCTTCTCCAGCACCAGAGTTTGAAAGCATAACTGGGGAGCTTTCAGTTCAGTTCAGTCACTCAGTCATGACCACATGGACCACATGGACCACAGCACGCCAGGCCTCCCTGTCCATCACCAACTCCTGGAGTTTACTCAAACTCATGTCCATTGAGTCGGTGATGCTATCCAACCATCTCATCCTCCGTCATCCCCTTCTCCTCCTACCCTCAATCTTTCCCAGCATCAGGGTCTTTTCAAATGAATCAGCTCTTTGCATCAACTGGCCAAAGTTTTGGAGTTTGACTTCCCTCAAAATGGGCGAAGAACTGGGAGTCAGAGACAGAAGGGCAGTGCTTGCATTTTGCCCTGAGTGTCACTGAAGACTCTTGTTCAAATTTACTGACCGTATACTGTTAGCTTTCTGCATCTGAGGTTCTCAGATTCAGCCAATCTCAGGTCAAAAAACATTTGGGGAAAAAATTCCAAAAAGTGTCAAAAAGCAAAACTTGAATTCACTGCTGGCAACTATTTATATAACATATACATTGTATTTATGACTATTTACTTAGCATTTGCATTGTATTAGGTATTAAAAGTTGAAAAAACTTGGGCAGGTGTGCCCAAGTGGTAAATTCTACACCACTTTATACAAGGGATTTTAACATCCAAAGGTTTTGGTATCAGTGGGGGTCCTGTTGCTAGTCCCTTGAAGATACCAAGAGACAGCTGTAGCTTTTTCCTCTTCTGTATGCAAAAAAGTGACTCCATCATTTTGCAGACCTGCTGTAGGCCAGGCATTGTGCCAGGTGACCCAAGGACACAGAGCCTCTGTGGTCAAGAACCTCACAGTATAGGGTAGTGTTTCTCAGCCATGACTGCACATCACCTAAGAACTATAAAAAGTGCCAATGCCAAGGGCCAAACTTAGAAGTCCTATTTGACTCATCTTGCAGGAGAAAGTGGGATTTTTTAAAGTTACCAGGTGGTTCTAAGGTATATCCAGGGCTGTGGGAGGGATAGAGTGATACAGACCCAGCAAGGCCAGTGCTGGGCGGGACAGAGTGAAGCTGTGCAGGAACACCAGGGCAGTGAGGCTTGGCGAAGAGGAGGAGGGAGGGCTTGCTGGATCCTGCAGCATGCATAGGGTCAACAGAGCATTGGGAAGGGCAACAGAGCATTCCAGAAGGCCAGTGGGAAAGCTCCAATGGTCTCAGGACAGCTGGCTATGAAGTGTAGAACTCACTCTTTTCAGTGGCCTTGGGATGAACACTTGGGGGTCAGAAACCTCACCTGGAGCTTTAGGATCTTTAGTAAAGGCACACCAGCAGACAATTTAGTAAAATTCACCAGCAGAGTGAATTTGTTTTGTCATTGTATTCACTGTGTCTTCTATTTCCTGTATGTGGATGCTTGACCTTTGCACACTCCAGGCCATCATCCACTTTCCCTAAGCTTCCCTGTGCCAGGATCCAGATGACCAGGGACAGTCCTGTGCCCCCAGAAACTCCTGAAATTATTCAGACTAGCCAGTCCTAAGCCTGCTTGCCCTGCATCTTCCCAAACTCCTGAAATTATTCAGACTAGCCAGTCCTAAGCTTGCTTGCCCTGCCTCTCCTGTTCCTTCTCACAGAAACCACCAAAGAAGCCCTTGATCACATTTTCTCCCTTGTCCCTGTGTCTAGTGACCAACCCTGGTGCTTCCCTGGGGTGACCACCATTGGTGTGATGTGTCCCCTCCTCTTAGGAACTGTGAATGACAGGCTTATCTTTTCAATGGCAGTTGTCTCTTAATCTGTTGGCTTTACTATACTTCAAGTTTTCTATTAATAGACAATATTTCAGAGCATGCACTCACTGGACTCATTTTGAAGAATTGCCTCTCCATCTGTTGCTAACATATTTGTTGATAATTGTGATGAGTGCTCCCCAAAATGGCAATATCCAGCAGCAGCGACACCCCCAACCCCCTCATCAGAACACTGTGTGTGCCATGCCATCTCCATCTTGGCAGGAAGAGAGTCCAGGAAATTAACAGAAGGCATGTATTGATGCTGAAGCCTGAGATACAGGGATTGGAACAGCTGAGATGGAAGTGGGGAGAACCACCGGGGCAAATTGAGGGGTAGAGGTATTTCTGCTAAGTCTGAGGAGCGAAGAGTTAGTGTCATTATTCTAGATAGGGTTCCAAGAGTTTAAGGATAAAGCTTAGGAATGCAGTTTAAAGCTACACTGGGATCCTTGGGAGGGCTGTATTGAGATTCTTTCTGAAGACTGCTGGGAGTGGAAGGACGTGTCTAGTACAATGTGATGTCTTAAGGTCCTGAAGACCCTGTGTAAGGAATCTCTCATGACCCCCCAATAAATAGCCTCCTGTATTGGCTTCCCAGGGGTGTTGGAACAAAGTCCCACAAATTGAGAGGCAATCAAGAGCAGAGATGTATTTCCTCACAGTCTTGGTGACTGAAATCCAAGGTCAAGATGTCTGCAGGGCTGTGCTCCCTCTGAAGGCAACAGGGATGGGTAGATGTCAGTTCTGTCCCTGAGCTTCTGGTTTGGTGACATGCATACTTCCTTGGCTTGAGATGGTGTAACTCCAGCCTTCAAATGGCTTTCTCCCTTCGCTTACTTTCTATTTCCAAACCTTGTGCTGTGCTAGTCACTCAGTCATCGCTGACTCTTTGTGACCCCGTGGTCTGAAGCCTGCCAGGCACCTCTGTCCATGGGGATTCTCCAGGCAAGAATACTGGAGTAAGTTGCCATGCCGTCCTCCAGGGGATCTTCCTGACCCAGAGATCAAATCCAGGTCTCTCACATTGCAGGTGGATTCTTTACTGTCTGAGCCTCCAGGGAAACCCCATTCCAAATCTTGCCTGAGTGCATTTGAACAGCATGCATTTGAATGGCAGAATCTAAATCTTGCCCAGAACCCTAGCTACAAGAGAGTCAAGACATGTTTTTTTGTTTCTCTCTCTCTTTCTTGTCCTTATAATACAGGGGGCAGGAAAGAAAGGAGTGGAAAAGGATACTACATGTCAAAAGATAATCTCTATCCCAGTGCCCCTCAGAGTCCTTGCAAAGAGCAGATCATGGCTGAGAAAATGTTCTAAAAGCCTCTCTGCATCTGATTCACTGTGATTTGCATGATTGTGTAAAATCACATACCAACATACATATGGAAGGGGAGCACATTGGTCAGGTAGCCCTGGCTATGCTAGTAACTACTTAACCAAAATCTAGTGATTTAACATTAAAAGCCACAGAAGTAGAGAAAGGGGAAAGAAACAGAATTATTGAGCTCATTCAAAAGCCTTGAGTGAGGTGGTGTTTAAGCAGGATCAACTCAAATAGGATGTGAAGGCTGGGCAGATTTTATGAAATCACAGTATATCTGGGGGAAGGTATTGAAACTCATCTCAGCTGCGTTGTTCAGTTGCTTAGTTGTGTCTGACTCTTTATGACCCCATGGACTGCAGCTGGGAATTCCCCCAAATCTCAGTCTAGGAGCTTAGGAAATCCCAGGCCTGTTGCATTTCTTGTTCCCAGTTTTTTGTTCTCTTCTGTCTAAGGAGATCTGGGAACACACAGATTGTTTTGATAGTCCTGTCTTCCTACCCTATGACCAACAAATGGAAGGAAGTCAAAGCAAATAAAGCAGAAGAAAATCAGAGGGTCATTTCATTCTACATTAGGCAAAGGCCTGCCCTCACACAGTCAGTCTTCCTACTGCAGTAAAGCCAAATGAAGCCTGAAGAAGCTGGTACCTTAGAATTTGATTTGTTTTTCTCCCTCTCTCTCTTTCTCTCTCCCTTCCTTTCCTTTTCTTTTTTCTTTTATTTCCTTCTTTCCTTCCTTCCTTCTTCTTTCTCTCTCTTTCTGCCACTGTCCTGAAGTAAGTTCAGTATGATCTCCATGAAGAGAAGTGGGAGGAAGGAAAAGTGTTCAGGATGATCCTAAGGGGAGGATCGGCATCCAGGGTTATATCACGCCAGGGTTATATCACAGGGTTATATCACACCAGCATCTTGGAAGTAGATATTATTAGCTTTATCACCAGTGAGCTCTGGGGCCTTCCATGGGTGGGGCAGCTGGATCCACAGCTAGGGTTCTCATCCTCTTGAGCATCCTTGGGCACCCAGCTGCATCTTTTCAGCAGCACCACTCTGACCTCTGGCTTAGGCACGTTGTACACCTGTAAACCACCTAAGATGGAGACAGATGTTCATATGAGACTTGACTCTGAATTTCAGAGAAACAAGGCAAAAAAATTATGTGGTAGAAGATCATCTCTTACGCAGGGCCTTCTTGCCATCCTAACTTCTGGTCTAGTGCCCTCTGATGGCTACTGCCTGAAGTCCAATCTTGGCTTCTGAGGACAGATCTAAAAGCCTGCCACTGGGTTGACAATCCCCTCCCAAGCAGACTCTCATCTTCTCCTAGGCTGTGGCCTTGTTGGTCCCAGTGAGATCACTCCACTGTCCTCCTTCATTTGGTAAATATCCATACAGAGTTAAGGTTATTTCATTTCAGGAGCTGAGAGGGGTGAAGGGAAGGGAGGGAGCATGGTGGAGCAGGAACAGACACTTGTGCAATGTGGCTGCAGGAGAAGCAAGTGAAAATACAGCGAAATCCAGGATGCTTTGGATGCTTCTTCCTGGAATATGCAAGGAAAATGCAGGAACCAGTCTTCAAAGTAGGAGTCACTGCTACTGGTAATGCTGAGTTGATTCTGTGCATCAGTAATTATTTCCCAGTGCGGGGACTGTGGATGGAACTTTAGCCCTGTATAATCTCCATCATCCCATCCCCCAGTTCCATGGCACAGATAACTGACACATCCTTAGTGTGTAGAGTTTCAAGTGCTCTTCCCCCAAATGCACAGATTGTTGTTGTTGTTCAGTCACTAAGTTGTGCCCTACTCTTTGCAACCCCATAATCTGTAGCACACCAGGCTTCCCTGTCCTTCACTCTCTTCTGGAGTTTGATCAAACTCATGTCTATTGAGTCAGTGATGCTATCTAACCAGCTCATCCTCTGCTTCCCCCTTCTCTTGCCTTCAATCTTTCCCAGCATCAGTCTTTTCCAGTGAGTTGGCTCTTCGAAGCAGTGACCAAAATACTGGAGCTTCAGCTTCAGCATCAGTCCTTCCAATGACTATTCAAGGTTGATTTCCTTTAGGCTTGACTGGTTGGATCTCCTTACTGTCCAAGGGGCTCTCAAGAGTCTTCTCCAGGACCACAGTTTGAAAGCATCAATCTTTGGCACTCAGTCTTCTTTATGGTCCATTTCTCACTTCCGTACACTTTTCATGCACATGCCGAGCCTGATGCTGGCCCCAGGGAGTTCAAAATCACAGAGATGGTGGCTGAGTCTCATCATCTAAGATCTGGTTGAAAAATTGATGCTGCTGTAGTCTTAAAAGTAAAAAATGGAATGTTGTCAGCTCCTGTAAATATCATGATAGCTCTAAGAAGTAAATAATGACGAAAGATGATAGCATTTGCTCACCATATTTCTTTCATTCCATCTTTTATTTGGTCAGTAAGTCAGCCAGTCAACAAACACTTGTTAAGTACTTTTTCCAGATCAGGCCAGTGCTAACATACAAGGGACATAGAAATGAACAAGGGAGGATACCTGGTCTTAAGGAGACAGACACAGCAGATACAGCATAGTGGATGCTAGGATGGAAATGAAAATGGAGAGGAGTTGGGAGGGTCCAGGAGAGAGGCCTAAACCAGTCAGTCTTCCATGGACTAAGTGTCCATGGAATTAATTAAATTGGTATTGAAGCCTTAACTCCCAGTATGATGGCTTTTGGAGCTGAGGCCTTTAGGAAGTAATTGGGTTTGGAAGAAGTCAAAGGATTGGAGCCCCCACAATGGGATTTGTGCTCTATAATGGGATGAAGGGACTGGAGCTTGCTGTCTCCTCACAATGTGAGGATACAGCAAGAAACCTGCCATGTAATCCAGGAAGAAACTAAGGACCCTACCATGCTGGCACTCTGGTCTTAGACTTCCAGGCTCTGATACTGAGGAATAAATGTTGATGTTTACACCACCCAGTTCATGGTAATCTGTTTTAGCAGAGCAAGTCAACTGAGACACAACCCCCTCATGGTAGTGAGTTTCCTGTTAGTGGAAGCAATCAAGCAAAGGCTGGATGTCCATCCATCAGTAATACAACTCTTGGGCCAGGTTTTGAAGAATGAATGGAAATCTGCCAGGCAGAGGGAAAAGCTTTCCAAATGGTGTCAAAGTTGGAGGTGTGATGAATTTCCATGTGTTCAGAGAAAGGAGAGAGCAGGGCTGGAGTACAGGATGCATAAACAGGGGTGGGAGGGCAATTGTTGATGATTCTCATTCAAACTTTTACTAATGGATCTCACACCATATACTGGGCTCATTCTCTCACTGATTGCTGAATGTTTTTAATTTACAGAAAGCAAATAGCCGAAAACTGTTCATATGTGCACACTTGGTAGTAAATTTCCCTTCTCCTGAGAAGGGACTCAGAGGAGACCTCGTATAGCACTAATTTTCACTTTCTCACATCTTGACTCAACCGGTAAAGGAGGCACACCAGGAAGTTTCAGCTCATCAGCTAGCATGGTGTGGAAATAAAAAATGGGGTTCTGCTGTCTGGCACTCCTGCTGGAGGTGACTTGCTGGGAAGACAGGTCTGCTTCAGAGCTGCCCCAGAGCCTCCACCCCGGAGGGCCAGGAGGAAACAGGGACAGGGCCGGGCAACTCCACCCTGAAGGGGGCAACAGGGGGCGGTGGAAACACCCACTGGAAAAAGACTAGAGACAAAACACGGCTCCCCACGTTTCAGCTGCCGACCGTGGATGGGTCACTGGTCTCTAGAACTTCAGGCTCGAGGAGGGGAAGGGCAGGACTTTCCTGGCAGTCCAGTGGTTAGGACCTCAGCTTCCAATTCAGGAGGTGCAAATTCAGTCTTTGGTCAGGGAACTAAGATCCCACAAGCTTCACGGACAAAAACCCAAAACCTAAAATAAAAGCAACATCGTAACAAATTCAAGAAAGACTTTAAAAACGATCCACATCCAAAAAATCTTTTTATAAAAGGGGGGTGGGTAGCCATACCCCACCCCCGACAGAAGTTCTTCAAGGACTAACATGAACTTCAGCACCAATTCTGTACCATTTACGCAACCTTAAACAATAGCAGCTTACATAGATGAGGGATGCATTTTTTCCCCTCTTAATCAGTTTCCCTGCTTTGAGTCTTGCCCCAGTAACCCACACACAAGCCAAAGTGATACAAATGACTGGGATTGTGTCTGTCTTTCTCAAAACCCTCAGGCTTGGGGTAAAAGCCACCTGACCCCTTTCCCCCTTTCTCTTTCTGGCCTCCTTGCTGGCCCTTGCAAGGTCCTGGTGCTGCGAGCTCCCTCAGCCACCTCACTCCTCCCCCCAGAAGTCCACTGGCTTGCTGCCTCTCTTCTTAGGTCTTTGCTCAAAGGTCACATCCTCAGTCCCTAAACACCCTGTTGAATGCTTACAATTACCCTACCAGGTACTTATTAATATTAGGAGGCTTATAGAGTGAAATAACCTGCTGAAATCTTGTGGTAAGTGGCTGCATGAATTAAGACACCAACAGTGTGTGGCAGACAACAAGGAGCCCAACTCAAATCGTCCTAAGCAACGTGTTTTTTAGCACGTATAACTGAAGCCCAGTGGAATGTGGCTTCAGGCAGGGTTTGATCAGGCTTTGGTACCATTTCTCTGCTGTCCTTGCAGCTCTGCCTTCTCCAAGAATGGGCTTCATCTTTAGGTTGTCTTTCTTTGTGGCACCCAATGGCTTCTACAGTTTGGGGCAGGGGTCATTTCCCCACATCACACCAGCCAAAGGCAGAGAATATCACTTTAGATAGCTTCTGGAAGGAAAAGGAAGAAAACGTTTCCTTTCCTGAACCCCCTAGAAAATCATCTCCCCAGTTTTCATGGGCCATGATTTGTTCATATGCTCAGCCTGAGCCAACTATTAAAGCCACCTGGAGACACGTGCTCCATCCCAAAGCCAAATTAAATGCAAAAGTGACTTTTAGAATGATCGATGGAGTATGATCTCTTTATTGCAAGAACAAACCAAAGTCCTGTGATATGTGGATATACATTTGCATAAGCAAAAGTGAGAAAGAATGGAGGAGCTAAATGAATCAGTGTGGTTATGTGGCAGGTAGAGGAGACCCTAGGATGTTGAAAGGAGAAACTCAAACACGTATTTGTATTCTACGATTTATTATAATGAGCTGGCGTTACTTTCATCATGCAAATATTAAAGAATTTTAAGAGTGGGAGAAATGAAACCACATAAAAGCCATCTATATTCTAAGATTCCAGAATTCCTTCCCAAGGGTACTGCTGTGCTTGGAACTGTACAGGTGTGGGGTGCAGAAACCACTCAGATGTCCAGCTACTTTCACATACCTCACAGTCTAAAACTGGACTTGAAATTACTTGTTTGTTAGAACTAGAACTGAGGCAATGGGAGGTGCAGGGTGGATTGGCCCCAGCTGGAGATGGGACTGGAGCCGCACCTTGGCAGGATAATGCTGCCAAGAGCAATGCTTACAGAAATGCCCTCGTTGTTGTGTGGCAGTATGCTGTAACCATTTCTTATGTATTAATTCTCTGACTCCTCCCAACAGCCCTCTGAAATGTATATTTTGTTATCATCATCCCCATTTTACAGATGAGAAAACCAAGCCTCAGGGAGCTTAGTATTTATATTGAGGACATAATAAAAATGTTAAAGTTTAGAGGCACTGGTCCAGAGAGTGGAAGCTTCTGATAAATAAATGAGACACGTGAGACCAGACTCCTCCTTTCAGGAAAACAGTAGGTGGGGGAGGGGTGTAAAGAGAGGATACTCACGCCCTGAGGACACCTTATTCTGTCCACCTGCTCTGACCAGTGGGGGCCTTAGTATGATACTGATGAACTGAGTAGGGAGGGGGCTTGAGGGTGGAAACCACTTTCCGTCCAGCCTAAAGTAATGGGAGCCGATGGGACATGGGTGTCAAGTACCCTAAGAGGGAAGGAAGAGGGACAGGGAGGAAGGAGACAAGGAGATGGTGAAGGGAGAAAAGAGCGTGTCAGAAGGAAGGTGGGAGGGGAGAAGGAGGAAAATCCAAATAGTCAGTATTGGTTCTCCAGGGAATCTGGGAACCTACCATCAACAGATAAAGGTGTAAAGAAGATGTGGTTTAGCTATATAACAGAATACCACGCAGCCTTAAAAAAAAGAATGAAAACTTGCCATTTGAAGCAACATGGATGGACCTGGAGGGCCTTATGCTAAGTGTCACCGTGCTTTGCATTATCCTTGAACGTTATTCATCTTAGAGTTGAAAGTTTGTACCCTCTTACCAACCTTTCCCTATTTCCTCCTCTTCTAGCCCCTGGCAACCACTTTTCTACTCTCTGTTTCTATAAGTTTGGCTTTTTTTTTTAGATTCCGCATACAACTGAGACCATGCAGTACCTGTCCTTCTCTGTCTGACTTCTCACTTAGCATAATGCCCTCAAGGTCCAACACTTAGGTTGCTTCCATGGCTTCAGTTCAATCTCTCAGTTGTGTCCAATTCTTGCGACCTCATGGACTGCAGCAGGCTTCCCACTAATTCCCAGAGCAGTTAGCTCTGCACTAACTCCCAGACCTTGCTCAAACTCATGTCCATTGAGTTGGTGATGCCATCCAACCATCTCATCCTCTGTCATCCCCTTCTCCTCCCGCCTTCAATCTTTCTCAGCATCAGGGTCTTTTCCAATGAGTCAGTTCTTCACATCAGGTGGCCGAAGTATTGGAGTTTCAGCTTCAGCATCAGTCCTTCCAATGAATATTCAGGACTGATTTCCTTTAGGATGGACTTGTGATTGTGATTCCACTTATTATTATGATTCCATAGCTTGGCTACTGTCAATGATGTGGCCAAAACAGACCCTTCTAAAGTATCAAATAAATACAAATGTAAATAAAAGTTCTAATATTTTCTTCCTGTACATCTTCCCTTGCATACCACAGTGTTAAATCAGATGGGAGATAACCCAGCTGCCTGCAGCTCTTGCTAACTGCTTTTTCTGATTCTCTGTCTCCAGGACACGTTCACATCACAGACTTCAACATAGCGACAGTCGTGAAAGGCGCAGAAAAGGCTTCCTCCATGGCCGGGACCAAGCCCTACATGGGTGAGTGTTCCAGGCCCCCTCAGGCCTCAGCGTTCCTCTCCTGCTACATCCCACCCCTCCCTCATCCCGCCTCCCACCCCCATACCAGACCCCAGCCATGCTCTCTCACACCTTTGGCCCTTACCTAAGCTATCTGCCTTGCCAGGAAGACCTTCTCCTCCTCTGTATTTTAGAGAATGCTTACTCAGTCCGAAAGGTTGGCTCAGTTCAGTTGAGTTCAGTTCAGTCGCTCAGTCATGTGCAACTCTTTGCAACCCCATGAACTGCAATACACCAGGCCTCCCTGTCCATCACCAACTCCCGGAATTCACCCAAACTCACGTCCATTGAGTCGGTAATGCCCATCCAACCATCTCATCCTCTGTCCTCCCCTTCTCTTCCTGCCCTCAATCCTTACCAGCATCAGGGTCTTTTCCAATGAGTCAGCTCTTCACATCAGGTGGCCAAAGTATTGGAGTTTCAGCTTCAACATCAGTCCTTCCAATGAACACCCAGAACTGATCTTCTTTAGGATGGACTGGCTGAATCTCCTTGCAGTCCAAGGGACTCTCAAGAGTCTTCTCCAGCACCACAGTTCAAAAGCATCAATTCTTTGGCGCTTAGCTTGCTTTATAGTCCAGCTCTCTCATCCATACATGACTACTGGAAAAACCATAGCCTTGACTAAATGGACCTGTGTTGACAAAGTAATGTCTCTGCTTTTTAATACGCTGTCTAGGTTGGTCATAACTTTCCTTCCAAGGAGTAAGCGTCTTTTAATTTCATGGCTGCAATCACCACCTGCAGTGATTTTGGAGCCCCAAAAAATAGTCAGCCACAGTTTCCACTGTTTCCCCATCTATTTGCCA
Source organism: Bubalus bubalis (assembly GCF_019923935.1). Classification (NCBI taxonomy): domain Eukaryota; kingdom Metazoa; phylum Chordata; class Mammalia; order Artiodactyla; family Bovidae; genus Bubalus; species Bubalus bubalis. The sequence goes on from NC_059163.1 coordinate 13,832,408, forward strand.
TGAAGTGATGAGACCGGTTGCCATGCTCTAGGTTTTCTGAATGTTGAACTTTAAGCCAACTTTTTCACTCTCCACTTTCACTTTCATCAAGAGGCTCTTTAGTTCTTCTTCACTTTCTGCCATAAGGGTGGTGTCATCTGCAAATCTGAGGTTATTGATATTTCTCCTGGCAATCTTGATTCCAGCTTGGCTCAAGCTTAGGAAAAAAACAAGCAATAAACCCTTCTTCTTTTTCATTAAAGTCCAGCAGTGTTGCCAAAATACAGTTTTGCTGTTGGTTGTTGCAGGTCTATATTCTGAAGTACACATTGCTCTTCCAATGTAGTTTCAGGTTGGTTTTTCCGTAGGACTTTTGAGGGAAATGTCATATTGCACCGAGTCTTAGTTATGAGGGCTTCCCAGGTGGCTTAGTGTTAAAAAAACCGGCCTACCAATGCAGGAGACGTAAGAGACGTGGGTCTGATCCCTGGGTCGGGAAGATCTCCTGGAGGAGGGCATGAAAACCCACTTCAGTGTTCTTGCCTGGAAAATCCCATGGACAGAAAAGCTTGGTGGGCTATAACATGGGGTCACAAAGAGTCAGATGCGACTGAAGTGACTTAGCACATACACACTGGGTCTTAGTTGTGGGATATTTAGTTGCGGCATGCAGGATCTAGTTCTCCTACCAGGGATGAAACCCAGACCCCCTGCATTGGGAACATGGAGTCGTAGCCACTGGACCACAAGGGAAGCTCCCGGAAATGTCTTTTGCTTTAATCCACATTCTGTCCTTTTACTTTCTTTTCTTTGTTAAGGATCCTTATTACCTGAATGTTGGGTCTTCTTTGCCAATCCTCAACATTTGCCATTTTCAAATCCTTTGTCTTTCTTCCTATGTTCAAATGGCTTCTCAATTTTTTATCTTCTCTTTATTTTAAAGCAGTCTCTATTGTATTTGTTTTGTGCGCTTTCTCATGAAGTATTTATTTCTGAAATAATTTTCCTTTTTTCTAATGTTTTTCACGAGTCCTCTTATGAGATTTCTGAGTATCTATAATTTACATGTTCTTTCATGTCTTGCATAATTTTTAATGTCTATATTATTCATTCTTAATGTCTATGTAGTTATCAATTGCTGATGACAAACCATGTCAAAACCTAGATGTTTAGAACAGTAGCAATCTTTTATTTATCACATCTGCCACTTGATTGAGTGGTTTTTCTTCTGGTTTTGGCTAGGCCCACTCATTCAGCTGCTGGGCCAGCCTGCTGCTGCTAAGTCGCTTCAGTTGTGTCCAACTCTGTGCGACACCACAGACGGCAGCCCACCAGGCTCCCCCACCCCTGGGATTCTTCAGGCAAGAACACTGGAGTGGGTTGTCATTTCCTTCTCCAATGCATGAAAGTGAAAAGTGAAAGTGAAGTTGCTTAGTCGTGTCTGACTCTTAGCAGCCCCATGGACTGCAGCCCACCAGGCCCTTCCGTCCATGGGATTTTCCGGGCAAGAGTACTGGAGTGGGACACCTGAAATGAACGGGCCCCTCTCTCTGCATGGTCTTTTATCATCAAGGAGACGAGAGTGAACTTGCTCACATGATGGCAGCAGTTTCAAGAAGGAAAGCCCAACTCTCAAGTGCCTACCGACCCTCTCCTTGCTTCACATTTCCTGATGTCCAATTGGCCAAAGCAAGTGATGTGACAAAGACCAGGGCCCACATGGGAGGGGACTGCGTAGAGTGTGGGTACCTGATGGCCTGATCCATTGGGAACCATTCATAAAACAATCCGCCACACTGTCTTTTCTGAGGTACTTTCGTTGTCCAGTGTTGTTCTGCTTGCCATTGTCCTTTCTCTTACAATCACTTTGCATGGAATTTCACTTAATGTTGGTTTTCCTGAATCATTAGAAGATGGTGTGGTTCAGGGTAGCTTCTCTAACCGACCTGCCTCTTCTTCTATTGTTTATGTGACATGTCATGTCTCTAGGCAGCTTGCTACCTGGGATTTCCTGGCCCAGTCCTCTTGCCCACTTCCATCTGGACTTCCCCTTTCTTTCATCTGTAGGGCCCCCATCCTGCTTAGTTTTGATTTCACTCCCAACAGTTTCTCCTTGGGATCCTTCCTAGAAGAGAGCTCTGGCTGGATTGATTGAAGGGATTTTGTGTTTCAGACTCCAACTTCTGCAGAACTCACCAAGGACACTTTTCATTTACCTGAGATGGGGCTGGACAAGCCTCTCCCTGTTTCAGCTGCTGTTCTCAGACTGGCTATTCTTCCCAGTCAGTGTCTGCTGGCTCCTTTGGAATTCTCTGTCCTCTGGTCCATCATCGGCTGTGTTATTTTTATACAGAAATCACTGCCATAGAGGGCTTATCACTGTTGCTGGTTTGTTCCCATCTGCTTATATTTTGGGGTTTGTGGGAACAACTTAGCTTTACAGTAAGTGTTACCCATGGTTTTTGCTTTATCTTGTATCTGCTCTGCCAGTGTTTATATGTGGATTGTGAAGATTCAAGAACTATGTCATCACGTCTCCAGAATTGACTCCTTGTGTTATTTATCATTAGCTTAATAAATAAATTATATAATAGTGAAACAATACTTTTTAGTATTTACTATGTGCTAGGCATTCTATCCATAACCTTATTTAAGCCTCATAAACATGCATGCATGCTTAGTCACTTCAGTTGTGTCTGGCTCTTTGTGACCCTGGACTGTAGCCTGCCAAGCTTCTGTGTCCATGGGATTCTCCAGGCAAGAATTGTGGAGTGGGTTGCCATGCCCTCCTCCAGGGGATCTTCCCAAGCCGGGGATCAAACTCATGTCTCTTATGTCTCCTGCATGTACAGGCAGGTTCTTTACCACTAGCGCCACCTGGGAAGCCATTCATAAACATAAAGTAGGCACAATTATTTATTCCCACTTTTAGAGTCGAGAAAATGGGTTGAGAGTTAGGTGACCTGCCCAGGTTGACATTGGGGTGAGAGCAGAGCCAAGTCAGTGTGAATAGCAGAGGGTATACATATGAGCAGATCTGTCTACTTCAGAGTCCCCTTGGGATGCTAAATACAGACCCCAGTACAGCTTTCTTTCTTTTTTTTTTTAATTTTTTTATAACAGAAGTATTTTTTTTATTTTATTTTATTTTTAAAATTTACATAAAGTATTTTTATTTTTTACTTTACAATATTGTATTGGTTTTGCCATACATCAACATGAATCTGCCACGGGTGTACACATGTTCCCCATCCTGAACCCCACTCCCACCTCCCTCCCCATACCATCCCTCTGGGTCATCCCTGTGCACCAGCCCCAAGCATCCTGTATCCTGCATCAAACCTGGACTGGCAATTTGTTTCTTATATGATATTATACATGTTTCAATGCCATTCTCCCAAATCATCCCACTCTCTCCCTCTCCCACAGAGTCCAAAAGACTGTTCTATACATCTGTGTCTCTTTTGCTGTCTCGCATACAGGGTTATCATTACCATCTTTCTAAATTCCATATATATGCATTAGTATACTGTCCCAATACAGCTTTCATTGTTGACGATCCTTCTGAAATCCCTTTCCAGAAGAATCCAGATCTGGGGCAGTTCTGGAGGTCAGATCTGCAGTAAGATCCAACAGAGATCAGATGGGCAGGACTTAGAGATTGAGAATGGCAGTGAAGGAGCGGGCAAGGCTGCCTCCAGGCCTCTGGGTCTAGCAGCAGAGTGGATTCCAGGGAGGCTCCCGTGCAGAGTGCACCACAGGAGGGGCGAGTGCGAGGAATGGTGGGAAGGATGGACTTGGAGGCGAGGCGTCTGTAGGAACTTCCAGACATTCGGATGTACTCCAAGCATCTGGAGAGTGATGTGGACTCAGTCTGTGCATTGAGAGTTACCGTCATGGAGACACAGCAAAGCCAAGGCAGTGGGAGAGAAAAACACTGATTCTAAGCCCAGGAGCATCTTGCCCGAAGGGGTGGAGAGAGGCCAGAAGAGTCATCATCTGCAGAGGGAACATGGAGGAGAGGGGAGAAGAATCCCATTTGGAGCTGCCTCCATAATCCTATAGATTAGTTCCTACTGCCTTTAGGCTATTTCCAAAAAGAAAATTGATCTCTAGGAAATTGGGTTCTTGACCACTGGAGAAGTTCAAGAGTGTTCTCTCAATGCTGACCTTTCAGCCCCTGTTTTACCGCCATTCAGAGCAGACTTTCCTGGGTGCCTCGGCTTCCCACTCCTGTCTGAAGCTCCTCTGTCCTGGCTCTTAGCCTCTGGGAAAGCAGGCCCATGGTGACTCAGCTGGCCACTCTCTACAGTGGCCCCACCTTCCAAAGGGAGAAGAAAGCTGGACATGTATTGTGATCCCATCACATGTCTGTCATCACGTTTAATCCCCAGAAGATCCAGGAGAGTTTTTCATATCTCTCTCATTTTATATAAGAGTAAGCTGAGGCCCAGAGAGGTTAATTAACCTATGCTGAATCACACAGCTGCCAAGGGATAGAGCCAGAATTTGAAGCCACATGTATATGGGTCTGAAGTCACTGCTTTTTTTAAAAAAATGTTTAATGAAATATAGTTGATTTATGATGTCATGTTAGTTTCAGGTATACAACGAAGTGATTCAGTTATATGTGTGTGTGTGTGTGTGTGTATATATATATATATATATATATATGGAAAGAGAATGTTAAAAAATATTGTTTTAAACATTCTCTTTTCTCTTAGGTTATTGCAATATATTGAGTATAGTTCTCTTCATTATGTAGTAGGTGCTTGTTGGTTAGCTATTTTATATATGCTATGCTATGCTATGCTATGCTAAGTCACTTCAGTCGTGTCCGACTCTGTGTGACCCCATAGACAGCAGCCCACCAGGCTCCCCCATCCCTGGGATTCTCCAGGCAAGAACACTGGAGTGGGTTGCCATTTCCTTCTCCAATACATGAAAGTGAAAAGTGAAAGTGAAGTCGCTCAGTTGTGTCCGACTCTTAGCGACCCCATGGACTGCAGCCTACCAGGCTCCTCTGTCCATGGGATTTTCCAGGCAAGAGTACTGGAGTGGGGTGCCATTGCCTTCTCCGATTTTATATATAGTAGTGTGTATATATTTATCCCAAACTCCTAATTTATGCCTCCCCCACTTTCCCTGGGTAACCATAAGCTTTTTATGTCTATAAGTCTATTTCTGTTTTGTAAATAAGTTTATTCGTATCATTTTTTTGGATTCCACATATAAGCAATATCATATGTATTTGTCTTTCTCTGTTGGGTTTTTTCACTTAGTTTGACAATCTCTAGGCCCATCAATGTTGCTGTAAATGATGTTATTTCATTCTTTATGTGAAATAATGTTCCACGGTATAGATATAGATATATAATATACACACACACCTCATCTTCTTTAGGTTTCCCAGGTGGTGCTAGTGGTAAAGAGCCTACCGACCAATGCAGGAGACATGAGAGGTGTGGGTTCGATCGCTGGATTGGGAAGATCCCCTGGAGGAGGGCATGGCAACCCATTCCAGTATTCTTGCCTGGAGAATCCCAGGGAGAGAGGAGCCTGGCAGCTGCAGTCCGTAGGGTCACAAAGAGTCAGACACGATGGAAGCGACTTAGCACACACACATCTTCTTTATCCATTTGTCTGTTGATGGACACTTGCCTCCAGAGTTCATGCTTTTGCCACTATACCAAGTCGCCTTTTGACACTGAGTTCTTGTATCAGAAAGCCACATTTCTCAGACAAGAGAAAGGTGTATTATCCCAGTTGTACCTGGGATTCTGGACTTCTGGTGTCCTTCTAATTAAGGGATCTTTGGTACTGAATTGATAAACAAATGTGCAGGAGAGGCTTTTGTGAGATTTGGAAAGCGCAACTTATTTACCAAAAGGAAATAATTTCAGAGACCATAGGGGTTGGCAGTGCCAGGCAGTAGGAGGTTAGTAGGGAAGATGAGGGTGAGGGGAAAACTCTCTCAATCAAGTCACATTCTGCAGTTCCCAGGGCTGTAAATTCCTGCTACCAAGCAGCAGCTTTGTTGACTTCGTTCACTTGAGCTATTTGGTTCAAAGGCCCAATAACAAGTTCCCAGAATGTTCCAAACATGCATTCAGGGAACGGGCTGATGAGTAAGCTCCCAAAGGTTGCTCATGAAGAATGATCCCAGAAGAAACATTTGCATAGAGCTGAATTTTAATTAATTAAAAAAGCAGATGGAATTCACAAACAGAGAAAAAAAGAACTCTCTGAAAGGTGCCAGATTAGAAGTAAGAAATGTTCCAGCAGCTGTCCGGGGCTTCAGTTTATCCATCTGAAGTGAGATGAAGAACTGAGCATTCTTTCAGCAAACATAGAATGTTTGCGTGTCAGGAGTGCAGGGCTCAGAGTCAGGCACTGGGCCCCAGGGACTCAGCATCTCTGGGACAGACAGCTGTGAAGGCCTGCATGTAAGCTGGTCCCTGTCAAGAAAGACTCCCCAGAATGGGACCATCTCAGTTAGACTCACAGGGTGTGTTCACAGCTCACCTGCCGGGTGAAGGTAAGGAGAGGCCATTCCAGTCCATGCAAAGGCATGGATGGGGTCATAACATGGTGGTCTGGGAGACCCTAGTGGTCCTGTTTTTTAATAGCTTTATAGAATTAGAGGAGGTGGGAGGGAGACGAGACACACCAAAGCACCAGGGTCTTGAATGCCATGATAAGGGTCATGGAACCAGAAGAAATGCCAATGCCAGAGACGGTCATGATCAGACTCATGGGATCAGCCTCAAGGGTGTCCTTGGAGAAGCAGACAGGTAACTGAGCTTGCCAGGAATGGGTCCCGATGAAGCATGGGCTTCAGCATCAGGCGGTTTGAGTATCTTCTGCTTAGAGACTAGGTGAACTTAGATAAATTACATTATCCAGTATAAGGTACATAAAGCACCCAGCGTGGTGAAGGATGAACCACGGGACCTGATAGTGTCTTCATCTGAGAAATGGGACTAATGGTTATGCAAGAATGGCAACCCACTCCAGTATTCTTGCCTGGGGAATTCCATGGACAGAGGAGCCTGGAGGGCTACAGTCCATGGGGTCACAAAGAGTCAGACACAACTGAGTGACTAACTTCCCTGGTGGCTCAAGAATCTGCCTGCAATGTGGGAGACCTGGGTTCGATCCCTGGGTTGGGAAGATCCCCTGGAGGAGGGCATGGCAACACTCCAGTACTCTTGCCTGGAGAATCCCTGTGGACAGAGGAGCCTGGTGGGCTACAGTCCATGGGGTTGCAAAGAGTTGGACACTAACGACTAAGCACTAACTGACACTGAACTTCTAAGCACACAGATTGACTAACACTTTCAGTTGGCCTTAGAGGCTGTTTGTGAGGAGTTCACGATGTGACTGTGGAAGACCAGTACGTGACACAAAGCCAAGTGTAGATACATCACGCTGGTAGCTAACACTACTGTTGCACTTGTCATTGTTATCCTTCAGATGCTTGATTAGTTGGTATATGTTAAGCCCTGGGAATCCAGAGCCAGATATGACATTTCCTTGCCTTATGGAGCTTGCAGTCTAGTCAGGAAAACAGACTCAAAACAGATCCTAATTCATGGTTACAGCTGGATCGATTGGGAGTAGGTGGGGGTGGGGGGGAGTGCCCTGGGAGACCAGGGGGCTGTCCTTTCCCCAGTGAGCAAACACCCTCACTGTGCTGAGTTGTTGTGGAGGCACCATGGCCCATGGCCCATGGCCACGCTTGTGCTTTCCTTGTAGAAACGATGGAGGTTAGAGGAAGTGAAGCATGCTGCCCTCTGTGCCAGAGAAAGTGACAGAGTCAGCATTCAGACTCAGGTCAGTGAGGCTCCAAGACCCAGTATCTTCCCTGAGAACCTGCCAGTCATCCACCCATCCATTCGACAGAGATTTGTTGAGCACCTTCCACATGGCAGGCAGGGTTCTACAGGCTGGAAATACATCTGTGAACAAAATATTCCTGCCCTCATTGGTTTGGCTGTTTGTGAGAGAGACAATCACTTTGCAAATCATCAAACCAATAAACATATAGTTTGAGATGTTTATTTTTGAGGAAGAATTTCCATGCAGCAAAATGCACTCTTTTAGTGTATAATACTGTGAATTTGGACAAACACATACAGTCATGCAGCCACCACCATAACAAAGACAGAGAAAAAGTTCCAGCACCTCTAAAATTCTCTTATCACAGTCCCTGGGAGCTAGTGATCAGTACCCCTATAACTTGTACTAGTCCAGAAAGTCATAAAAACAGAGCCATATTGTCTATAACTTTGGGAATCTAGCTTTTTTTTTTTACTCAGAATGCTGTGTTTGAGACTTAGCTATGTTGTGGGGATCAGCAGTTTTCCTTTTGTTTGCTGAGTAGGACTCCTTTGGATGAATGAAAGTGAAAGTGAAAGTCGCTCAGTCATGTCTGACTCTTTGCAATCCCATGGACTATACAGTCCATGGAATTCTCCAGGCCAGAATGCTGGAGTGGGTAGCCTTTCCCTTCTTCAGGGGATCTTCCCAACCCAGGAATCGAACCCAGGTCTCCCACACTGCAGGCGGATTCTTTACCAGCTGAACCACAAAGACAGTGAAAGAGAGAAAGTGAAGTCGCTCAGTCATGTCCGACTCTTTGCGACCCCGTGGACTGTAGCCCACCAGGTTCCTCGGTCCATGGGATTCTCCAGACAAGAATACTGGAGTGGGTTGCCATTTCCTTCTCCAGGGGATCTTCCCAACCCAGGGATTGAACCTCGGTCTCCCGCATTCCAGGCAGACGCTTGAACCTCTGAGCCACAAGGGAAGCCCCAAATACACATCCAGTATGTATATTGAATGAATATACATAATCAGTTTATCCATCCACCAGCTGTAGGGCATTTGAGTGGTTTCCAGTTTTACAAAATTAAAGATAAACTGTTTACATGCAGGTTTTTATACGAACTTTAGTTTCTAGTTGTTGTTGTTCAGTTGCAAAGTCGTGTCAGATTCTGCAGTCCCATGGACTGCAGCACGCCAGGCTCCTCTGTTCTCCATGATCTCCTCCTCTGTCCTCCATCATCTCCTGGAGTTTGCTCAAATTCATGTCCATTGAGTCGGTGATGCTATCTAACCATCCCATCCTCTGCTGCCCCCTTCTCCCTTTGCCTTCAATCTTTCCCAGAATCAGGGTCTTTTCCAATGAGTCGGCTCTTCACATCAGGTGGCCAAAGTATTGGAGCTTCAGCTTCAGCATCAGTCCTTCCAATGAATATTCAAGATTGATTTCCTTTAGGATTGACTTAAGTTGCTACTTCTATAGAATAATTAGTTAGAAGTGGGACTCTTGGATCCTATATGTGTACGTTTAACTTTGTAAGAAGCTAACAAACTGTTGAACATGTTTCGTTTGCTTATTTGCCATCCATGCTCCTTCTTTGTGAAGTATGTGCTCACATCATTGGCCATTAATTTATTGGATTGATTGAGTTTTATTATATATTCTGGTTATAAGTCCTTTACCAGACATGTTTGCAAATATTTCCACCAGTCAGTGGATTATCTTTCTATTACATTAATAGAGTCTTTTAAAAGGCAGATGTTTTAAATGCAAATAAAGTCCAATTTCTTTTTCATTTATTGATCATGTACTGGATGTCATATCTAAGCATCTTTTCCTCCATCACTGCTGCTGCTACTGCTGCTAAGTCACTTCAGTCGTGTCCAACTCTGTGTGACCACATAGAGGGCAGCCCCGCAGGCTCCCCCGTCCCTGGGATTCTCCAGGCAAGAGTACTGGAGTGGGGTGCCATTGCCTTCTCCCTCCTCCCTCATATAAGGTCGCAAAGATTTTCTCCTTTGTTTTCTCATAGAAGTTTTACACTTTTGCATTTTATATTTAGAGCTAGAGTTCATTTTGAGCTCACTTTCGAATATGATGTGAAGGTTCATTTATTTGCAAAGACTGTTCAGTTGTTCTATCCAGCACCATTTGTTGCAAAGACGGTTCTTTCTCTATTGCACTGGCCTTGCAACTTCATCAACACTCAATTGACCATAAATGTATGGGTCTATTTTCTGGATTCCATTGATCTATTTGTTTATGCTTTAGCCAATCTCATACTTTTCCAGTTGCTTCATAGTAATATTTGAATCAGGTAGTGAAAGTCCTTCAATTTTTTCTTCTTTTCAAAATTATTTGAGCTGTTCCTATACCCTTTGCCTTTTCATGTAAATTTTATCATAGAATCAGATTGCTGATTTCTACCCCCACCCCCAAAAAAAGTCCTGATGGCTTTTGTTAGGATTACACTGAATCTAGGTCAGTTTAGAAAGAAGTGACAACCTAACAATGTTGAGTCTTCCAATCCATGAAGGCAGAATCTCTCTCCATATGTTTAGATGACCTTGGATTCTTTTAGTTTTCAGCCTACCAATCTTGCAAATATTTTGTTACAAGTAGACCTGTCTTGGGCTTCCCTCATAGCACAGTTGGTAAAGAATCCACCTGCAATGCAGGAGACCCAGGTTTGATTCCTGGGTTGGGAAGATCCCCTGGAGAAGGGAAAGGCTACCGACTCCAATATTCTGCCCTGGAGAATTTCATGGACTGTATAGTCCATGGAGTCACAAAGAGTCAGACAGGACTGAGCAACCTTCACTCACTCACTTAGGCCTATCTTATGAATTTTGGATGCTATCCAAATGGTGTATTTTTTAAAAATTCAGTTCCAAGTCATTCATTGCTAATCTTTAGAGACACAACTGATTTTTGTGTGTTGACCTGATATCCTGTAATTTTGCTAAATTCACTTATCAGTTCCAGCAGGTGTTTTAGTAAATTCTTTGAATTTTCTATGTAGGCAGTAAAGGCAGTTTTACTTTCTCCTGTCCAATCTGCATGCCTTTCTTTGTGTTATTGCCCTGTCTAGAACATTTACTCTTGGTCTTGATCCTGATTTTTGTCCTAAATCAATTAGTTGTGGGGTTTTGTCTGTTTGTCTTGCTGCTGGGTATGATATTAGCTATAAGGTTTTTGTAGTTGCTTTTCATCAGATTAAGGAAATTTCCTTCTATTTCCAATTTTCTAAGTTTTTAAAAATCATAAATGAATGTCAAATTTTCTCAAATATCTTTTCTGTGACTATTAAGATAATCATATGGTTTCTCTTCCATAGTCCCTTGAAATACAATTATTTATTTTAGAATATTGAACAAGCCTTCTATTCCCAGAGTAAATCCCACATGGTCAAAATGTATTTTCCTTTTTATATAATGCTATAATCAATTTGCTGGTATCTCATTTACAATATTTACATCTAGGTTCATGGGGAATATTTATAGTCTTCTTGTAACTTTCTTGTGTAATTTTGATATCAGAGGAATGCTGGCAATATAAGTTGGAAAATGCTCCCTCCTACTCTGCTTTGTGGAAAAATTTGTGGAGAACTGGTATTATTTTTAGCATATTTGATTGAATTGACCACTGAAGCCACTTGGGAATGCAGTTCTTTGCAGGAAAGTTTTAACTATGAATTTGATTTCTTTAATAGACTTGATCAATTCTGTCTATCTGTTTTTTCTTAAGAAAAACCATGTAAATCTTAAGTAAGATTTTGCCATTTATGTTTAAAGAAATTTCTCTGTTTCATTTCACTTTTCATGTATTTGGGTTATCAGTTCAATTCAGTTCAGTCACTCAGTCATGTCTGACTCTTTGCGACCCCATGAGCCACAGCATACCAGGCCTCCCTGTCCATCACCAACCCCCAGAGTCCACTGAAACCCATGTCCATTGAGTCGGTGATGCCATCCAACCATCTTGTCCTCTTTCGTCCCTTTCTCCTCCTGCCCTCAATCTTTCCCAGTATCAGGGTCTTTTCCAATGAGTCAGCTCTTCACATCAGGTGTCCAAAGTATTGGAGTTTCAGCTTCAACATCAGTCTTTCCAATGAACACCCAGGACTGATCTCCTTTAGGATAGACTGGTTGGATCTTCTTGCAGTCCAAGAGACTCTCAAGAGTCTTCTCCAACAGCACAGTTCAAAAGCATCAATTCTTCGGTGCTCAGCTTTCTTTATAATCCAACTCTCACATCCATACATGACCATTGTTAGGCTCGGAGTGACTATTTCCAACTCTTACATTTTCAACAGAAGCAGAATTGTTTGAGGTCTTTATAAGAATTATGTTGCAGAAAGACAGGTGCTGATGAGACAGATGGATTCGATTGGAGGGGACAGGATAACACTGATGAGGATGTGAACTTTCAGCTGGGTTCTAAAGGACAGGTAGATGTTGTGCAGTACAAAAGGTGGAAAAGCATTGCAGGAAATGGAATTGTATTTTCCTAGACCCTGAGGTAAGAAGGAGCTTGTCACATAGAAAGAACTAGAAGGAAGCTATGTTGGCCTGATAAAGTAGGCAAGGAGAGGGAGCCTGGAGGCATGGCAGGGCCAGATCATGTGGTTCTTGTATACCCACCAAAGCTTTGGACAGTGTGAAATTTTAATGAGCAATATTGGCCTCAGATAAACAGGAAATCCTGGAATCCTTTAAGAAAGCAGCACTGTCTAAATGAACTTAATCAGCCTGACATGCCATTTGGATGTTTATCCCGTTTCACATATTGACTGTAAAATGCACTGGATTCCAATCCTGTGCTTTCAGTTAGCACTTTCCATCATTCTCTAGAAAACTTTCCAAAGGTCTTTTTTGTTAATCTGTTACTTTAATCTGACATATTTCACATGAAGTAGATTTCTGCTACTGGTACATCATTTATTTCTGTACCTCATCATAACTTCAGACATGCAGATGACACCACCCTAATGGCAAAAAGTGAAGAGAAATTAAAGAAACTCTTGATGAAGGTGAAAGAGGAGAATGAAGAAGCTGGCTTAAAACTCAACATTAAAAAAATGATTTAAAAAATGAAGATCATGGCATCTGGTCCCATCACTTCATGGCAAATAGATGGGGAAACAATGGAAACAGTGACAGACTTTATTTTCTTGGGCTCCAAAATCACTGCAGATGGTGACTGTAGCCGTGAAATTAAAAGACACTTGCTCCTTGGAAGAGAAACTATGACAAACCTAGATAGAATATTAGAAAGCAGAGACATTACTTTGCCAACAAAGGCAAAGTATAGTCAATGCTATGGTTTTCCAGTAGTCATGTACACATGTGAGAGCTGGACAATAAAAAAACGCTGAGCACCAAAGAATTGATGCCTTCTAACTGAGGTGCTGGAGAAGACTCTTGAGAGTCCCTTGGACTGCAAGGAGATCAAACCAGTCAATCCTAAAAGAAATCAGTCCTGAATATTCATTGAAAGAACTGATGCTGAAGCTGAAGCTCCAATACTTTGGCCACCTGATGTGAAGAACTAACTCATTTGAAAAGACCCTGATGCTGGGAAAAATTGAAGACAGGAGAACAGACGGCAGAGGGCGAGATGGTTGGATGGCATCATCGACTCAATGGACATGAGTTTGAGCAAACTCTGGGAGATAGTGAAGGACAGGAAAGCCTGGCGTGCTGCAGTCCATGAGGTCGCAAAGAGTCAGATATGACTGAGCAACTGAACAACAGCATCAGACCTTCTGTATTTACTCACCCAATTAAGCTTCCCCTGCTTTTCCTCTTATGCAGACAGGTGAGATCCTACTGGTCCACACTGGAACAGTGTCTTACATGCTTTAATAAAACCAGTCTTCTGTTGCTATTAATGCTATTTGTATCACCAAATAAAAAGAAATTATCAGATTGACACAGCAGTTTCATTTCATCTTAAATTAATATGTGTGTGACACCTGATTTCATCTCCAAGGTAAAAAGCTAAAGGAACATGAATTACCCTAAGGGATACAGACAGAGGCCAGTCATCCTGCTTATCTCTGCCTTTCACGGCTTTTCTGCAAACTCTAATCAAAGAATGATGATGGAACTCTGAATCATCTGGGGACATGTACAACATGTCCATCCGTTAGTTGGTCTTTCATTTATGGATGTATTTCATATCTCATTTGGTGATGAATTGATACAATAATAACTAGCTCATATCTATTTGGAATTTGCTCTGCATCAGCCCTTGTTCTAAATGACTCCCATATGTTATCTCGCTATGGGGTAAAGGCTGTTATTATCCCAGGGGATCTGAGACATATGCAGAAGCTAAGTGCTTGTCCAGTGATAAACAGCAAAGGTGGCCACTGAGATTCAAAGCCAGGATTCTGTGACTTCAAACTCTTTGCTATTCTGATTCCTTGAGCATCTCTATCTAGACCAGCTTCATGCTAATCCCTGAGGTTTTCACCCTGACCTAGTCATATCCTTGTTTAAAGAGCTCACAGTCCAGTGAGGGCTGTATATCCTTAATGGGCATGTATATCCTTAATTACAATATGGCCTGATTAGTGCTGTAGGGGACAGACAGACAAGGGTTTGGTAAGAATCCAGAACAGTGATATGCTTGGCCAGGAGAGGGGGAAAGAAGGGAACTGAGGATCAGGAAGGGACTTGATGAACATTCCACAGTGGGTGTAAAATTTGGTCTGGGTTTTGAGGTATAAATAGGAGTTCATGATTATAAAAATCTGGTAAAGATTATCAGGCAAATCACTGAAGATTAAAAATAAAGCATGTCCTATTTTTTCCTGTTGGCATATGCTCAGTTGCTTATTCATGTCTGACCCTATGGACTGTAGCCCAGCAGGCTCCTCTGTCCTTGGGATTCTCCAGGCAAGCATACTGGAGTAGGTTACACAACAGGCATAATAAAAACAGCGGCCAAAATATGAGGAAACTGGAACCTAATTTTTTATAAATTTTTCATGCTAAGAAGTTTGACTTTTATTCTAGAGTACACAGAAAAATTTGGAGTGATTTTAATTAAGTAATTTGAACATATGCATGATAATAACACAATGTTATATTGCATTTATAGAGCACTTACTTTGTGCTTAATAAATACATGAAGAACTTCAATTTTTTATTCTCCATAACATGATGTGGCAGATATAGTTATTCCTTTTTACAGATGAAGAAAATCGAGGCAAAAAGTAACAGGCCAGACAGCTTGCTTGAGGCTGTCATGGCAGTAAGCCTAGCCTGAATCATCACCACATTCACACATACCGTCTCTTTCTTTCATTGATGCTACTGACTTAGAAAAGTGTTGCAGGAGCAGGTTCAGTTCAGTCGCTCAGTCGTGTCCGACTCTTTGCGACCCCTTGAACTGCAGCACTCCAGGGTTCCCTGTCCATCACCAACACTCAGAGTTTACCCAAACTCATGTCCATCGAGTGTATGATGCCATCCAACCATCTAATCCTCTGTCATCCCCTTCTCCTCCTGCCCTCAATCTTTCCCAGCATGAGGGTCTTTCCCAATGAGTCAGCTCATCGCATCAGGTGGCCAAAGTATTGGAGTTTCAGCTTCAACATCAGTCCTTCCAATGAACACCCAGGACTGATCTCCTTTAGGATGGACTGGTTTGATCTTGCAGTCCAAGGGACTCTCAAGAGTCTTCTCCAACACCACAGTTCAAAAGCATCAATTCTTCAGTTCTCAGCTTTCTTTATAGTCCGGCTCTCACATCCATACATGACCACTGGAAAAAACATACCTTTGACTAGATGGACCTTTTTTGGCAAAGTAATGTCTCTGCTTTTTAATATGCTGTCTAGGTTGGTCATAACTTTCCTTCCAAGGAGTAAGCGTCTTTTAATTTTATGGCTGCAGTCACCATCTGCAGTGATTTTGGAGTCCAAAAATATAAAGTCAGCCACTGTTTCCACTGTTTCCCCATCTATTTGCCATGAAGTGATGGGACCGGATGCCATGATCTTAGTTTTCTGAATGTGGAGCTTTAAGCCAACTTTCTCACTCTCCTCTTTCACTTTCATCAAGAGGCTCTTTAGTTCTTCAATTTCTGCCATAAGAGTGGTATCATCTGCATATCTGAGGTTATTGGTATTTCTCCCAGCAATCTTTATTCCAGTTTGTGCTTCATCCAGCCCAGCGTTTCTCATAATGTACTCTGCATAGAAGTTAAATAAGCAGGGTGACAATATACAGCCTTGACGTACTACTTTTCCTGTTTGGAACCAGTCTGTTGTTGCATGTCCAGTTCTAACTGTTGCTTCCTGACCTGCATACAGGTTTCTCAAGAGGCAGATCAGGTGGTCTGGTATGCCCATCTCTTTCAGAATTTTCCACAGCTTATTGTGACCCACACAGTCAAAGGCTTTGGCATAGTCAATAAAGCAGAAATAAGTGTTTTTCTGGAACTCTCTTGCTTTTTCCATGATCCAGCAGATGTTAGCAATTTGATCTCTGGTTCCTCTGCCTTTCTAAAACCAGCTTGAACATCTGGAAGGTCACGGTTCACGTATTGTTGAAGCCTGGCTTGGAGAATTTTGACATTACTTTACTAGCATGTGAGATGAGTGCAATTGTGTGGTAGTTTGAGCATTCTTTGGCATTGCCTTTCTTTGGGATTGGAATGAAAACTGACCTTTTCCAGTCCTGTGGCCACTGCTGAGTTCTCCAAATTTGCTGACATATTGAGTGCAGGAACAGGTGGGTGGGATTAAACATCCCCAGGCTAGGGTGCATGAGGGGCTGTCATTAGTCCAGACAGCGATGAAAGAGGATCAGAGAGAAGAGGAAGATTCTGGAAGGGAACAATGATGAATCAAGAGTTAATCAAATCATCAAAGCATGGGCTTCCCAGGTGGTGCTAATGGTAAAGAATCTGCCTGTCAGTGCAGGAGACACAAGAGATGCAGGTTCAGTCCCTGGATCTGGAAGATCTCCTAGAGTGGGGAATGGCACCCATTGCAGTAATCTTGCCTGGAAAATTACATGGGCAGAGGAGCCTGGCAGGCTACAGTATGTAGGGTTGCAAAGAGTCAGACATACCTGAGCAACTGAGCACACATCAAAGCGTAGACTGATTTCTGACTCTTGCAATTGAGCAGACCATCGGCAGAGACTGGGAACCCAGAAGGGGCAGTTGGAGAGGGGGGATTTGGCTTGGGCATAGTAAGAATGCCATGCCTGTGGGGCTTCTGGGTGGAGGTGTCCAGATCTGGCCATTCTACTGGCTGTGATGTGCAAACTTAAGTGAGGCTCAGTGGACAGGAGGCCTGGGCTCTGGTCCCAGCTGGGCTGGAAGCCATGGAATGCCTCCAGTAGGCTTCAGCTTCCTCACCTACAAAATGTAGTGGAGAAAGGAAATGACCTTGAAGGTCCCCTCTAGGCTGAAATGTGGTGATTCTATATTCCCAGTCCAGAAGGACACAATTACCTGTGGAAGCCAATCCTGGAAGCCAGTCAACTTGTAAGCTAGACATTGAATAGCGTGTCACACTCCACTGCAGCAATCAAAGCCTTCAGGAATATTCATAGAGCTAAAGCAGCAGGCTAATAATTATAACTTAGGAGGTTTCTGGGAGTTTTTCCATATTTTTAGTCTAATGAGGAAGTAGCTCTGCGTGGTGAGCTGAAGGTGGCAAAACCCACCAAAGGCATATTTTCTTTGCCTTGAGGTGATCTCTTTCATTCAACACCCCATGTACTTGCTTTTCTGGAAGGCCAATTCTCTGATGCCACTTGGAATCCAGACTCACTTTCCATTTAAAACCTGCATTGGCAGAATTGCTCAGCTGCTGCTAGAAATGGTTGATGGGAGGTAGGGCTGATCTTTTCATGCCACTGGTCATGCTGGAGAAGCCGCTTCCATGGAGCCTGGTATCAGCCCAGGGTATTCATTCGTGGGCTGACAAGTATCCACAGAGCATTCAGCATTCACTGGGCACCATGAAGGACCCTGGGGATGTAGCGAGGAAGGCTGCTGCCGGGGCATTGTGATTCAAGAGCCACTTTTATTAATGTGCATGTTAATGGCGAACTACACATTCTTTCGGATTATGTCAAAACCTTGATTTCCTAAATTTAGCATTCCTAGACCTTCATAAACATTCTTGATTTTGGTTCCAATTAAATTTGCAGATTTAATGCATTGACTTTGGAGAGATTTTGTACTATAAGACATGTAAAGTATGTACATATATACTACATGTTAAGTCACTTCAGTCTTGTCTGACTCTTTGCAACACTATGGACTGTAGCCCACCAGCCTCCACTGTCCATGGGATTCTCCAGGCAAGAATACTCGAGTGGGTTGCCATGCTCTCCTCCAGGGGATCTTCCCCACCCAGATATCAAAACTGCATCTCTTATGTCTCCTGCATTGGCAGGCGGGTTGTTTACCACCTCACATATGTGTAGTGTGTGTGTGCATATATTTTTTATGATACATTATTTTTCTTTTCATCATACACATAAAGATGGTATAACATGGTGGGAAATGTTTGGATATTGAAGGAGACGGAGCAAGGCTCTGGTCATCATTCTGGATGACACTGGAGAATGAGGGGAGCCAGGCTTCCAATGAGACTTGGGACTTTGATAGGTCTGTCACCGCTCCAAGCCTGACTTCCTCTTCAGTTCAGTTGTGTCCGACTCTTTGCAACCCCATGGAATGCAGCATGCCAGGCTTCCCTTCCATCACCAACTCCTAGAGCTTTCTCAAACTCATGTCCATCAAGTCAGTGAGACCATACAACCATCTCATCCTCCGTTGTCTCCTTCCCCTCCTTCCTTCAATCTTTCCCAGCATCAGGGTCTTTTCCAATGGAGTCAGTTCTTCACATCAGATGGCCAAAGTATTGGAGCTTCAGCATCAGTCCTTCCAATGAATATTTAGGACTAATTTCCTTTAGGATGGACTGGTTGGATCTCCTTGCAGTTCAAGGGACTCTCAAGAGTTTTCTCCAACACCACAGTTCAAAAGCATCAATTCTTTGGCACTCAGTTTTCTTTGTGCTCCAGCTCTCACATCCATACATGACTACTGGAAAAACCATAGCTTTGCTTCCTCAGACAGAGATAATGATCATTTTCACCTCCCAAGGTCCTTCTGAGGTTAAAAGGAGATCACGCACATGCAGCTGCAGATAGTGCTCCATAAATATTAGCTTCCCTGAGGAGTCAATAATAGAGGTAGAGAAACCTGAAGAGCTTCTAGCACATGGTAGATGCTCAGTCAATGGCACATTAATAGCACAGCTCTTAGCGTTGTAAAGAAAGCCACTGCTCATAACAGTGGGATAGTGGTATTGAGTCCCCTCTAGAAAGTTGCAAGAACAGCCTTCCACACTCTTCCACTCACCACCTAGATGGCCCTGAACTTGCCCCTTTACCTCTCTGTGTCTCTTTTTTCTTCATCTGTGGTTCAGGGTGCTTTAAGGATGTGTGCTCAATGGTGTCTGACTCTGCGACCCCATGGACTATAGCCTACCAGGCTTTGCTGTCCATGGAATTTTCCAGGCAAGAGTCTACTGGAACAGGTTGCCACTTCTTACTCCAGGGGATCTTCCCAACCCAGGGATCAAACCTGTGTCTCTTGTGCCTCCTGCATTGGCCTTCTCTGTGTCCCAAATCGCTCCTTTCTCATAAAGTCATCAGACACTGAATCTAGGAAGGGTCCACCCTGAATCTAGGATGACTTTTATCTTGATATCCTTAATTACACATGCAGAGTCCCTATTTCTGAATAAGGCCCTGTTTACAGATGCTGGAGGTTAGTACTTGGATATAGTCTTTTGCGGACACTATTCACCTTCCCCGGTGGCTCAGGTGGTAAAGAATCTGCCTGCAATGTGGGAGACCTGGGTTGGATCCCTGGATCAGGAAGATCCCCTGGAGAAAGGAATGGCTACTCACTCCAGTATTTTTGCCTGGAGAAGTCCCTGGCCAGAGGAACCTGGTGGGCTACAGTCCGTGGGTTCACAAGGAGTCAGACATGACTGAGCAACTAACATTTTCGCTTTCATTCACCCAACTACACCCCTTCATGCCTCTACCTCCTCATCTGGAATGTGGAGATCATTGCAGCACTTGTTCTATTGGGTGACTGGAAGGATGAAGGGAGCTGTATGTGTAAAATCCTTAACACGGCGCCTAGCAGACTGTTTCCACACTCATTCATTCATACATGAAATAATGGTGACAGGTGTGTGTCTTGTACCTGTCCCTCAAGTTCTAACCCTCTATGATGCCCTCACTTCTAAACACTGGTTCCAGGGCACTACAGCAGTCATTTTGGTGGCATATGGATTGTGACATAAATGTTGTTTATGTTCTCTCAGCCCCAGGTGTGCAGGGGAAGGGAGATTGTCACCTTCTCTGGGAGTGGAGTCACAGGCTGCAGATAGTTGTCACTTGGCTCGTCAGGACAGCCAAGACAGAACTGGTCAGATGCTGCTTCTACCATGAATTCCAGATGGGCTTGGGGCAGCCAGGCATGACAAGGCTTTATGGGGACAGCTGGACACACAGCCTCTCCTGTAGTCCTGAGCGTGTCCCTGCCTCTGGCCCGGTGTGAGCACGTGGGCCGGGCCAGCAGCTGTCAAAGTCCTGGTTCTGTACAAGCCAGCATGACTGTCTCCTTCTTTATCAGAACCCTTCGCACAGAGGGAAGAAGGACAAGTACACAGATTGGGGTGCAGGGAAGGAAGCCCCTCTGGGTTGGAGCCCAGCCTTAGGCTCCCAGAGTGGGATGCAGAATAGCACAGCTCAGTGCCCCCGAGAGGCTAGGAAATCAAATGTTCGCTCACCAGATGTTTACTAAACAGGTACAACTACCACCTTTGAATTCAGGTTGATCTAGGATGGATAGGAAGGGGCAGATGGAAAGATGCCCAGAATGCCAAGCTCAGAGGGTCTGGAGACTGATGAGTCATGAGGCTGAGGAGGTTGGAATTTAGGATGGTCCCCAGGGTGACTGGGTGGACAGTGAGAAATTGAGTTTGATGAAGAGAGGACATTTGAATGCCAATTCTACTAACAAAAATCATGCCCAAGATTTCCAGAGCACTCACAATGGGCCAGCCTGGCATCGGGCTTAGCTCTTAGCCAGCATTTTTCCTTAATCCTCATAAGAACCCTGTGAATAGACTGTTTATTATTGCTCACGCTTTACAAACTGAAGCAAAGAGAACGTGTTAACCCAGCTGCAATCACACCAACCTTCTTCCTATTCCCCAGCACACATACCACTTGGTGAGGCTCAAATAAACCAAAATGACTTTTCCCCGAACTCCCAATAACATCTTCCCTAACATAGACTGATTATGGTTTTGAACCCAAACGTTGATGCAAAGCTTACTTCAAACAGGAATTTGACCAGTATGTAAGGTGCACCTCAGCTCTGCACTGTCTCCTGTGTGACTTCATGTGCTCTGCTGTCCCTCTCTGAACCTCTTCGGGAAAGCGTGTCAAATGATAATATGACCCTGGGGGTTGTTGTGAGGAGGAAAGGAGAATCTTTGGGTGCAGTTGCTATAAAATACAAAATAAATGGTGTGGGTTGCTGGAGAGCAGCTAGAATTTGGCCAAGGGTCAGGTTCATTGATGGCAAGAGTTGGACCATAAAGAAAACTGAGTGCTGAAGAACTGATGCTTTTGAACTGTGGTGCTGGAGAAGACTCTTGAGAGTCCCTTAGACTGCAAGGAGATCAAACCAGTCAATCCTAAAGGAAATCAGTCCTGAATATTCATTGGAAGGACTGATGCTAAAGCTGAAGCTCCGATACTTTGGCCATCTGATGTGAAGAACTGACTCATTGCAAAAGACTCTGATGCTGGGAAAGATTGAAGGCAGGAGGAGAAGGAGGTGACAGATGACAAGATGGTTGGATGGCATCACTGTCTCAATGGACATGAGTTTGAGCAAGCTTCGGGAGATGGTAAAGGACAGGAAAGCCTGGCATGCTGCATTCCATGGGGTCACAGAGTCAGACACGACTGAGTGACTGAACAACAACAGGTTCAAGTGTCCAGCTGCTCATCTAGAGCCAAATTCAAGCATCCGTTGTCTACCCTTGTCTGCCTCATCTGGCCCTTCCTGCCCTTACGCCATCTGAATGCCAGTCTGAAAACTGAGCTGAGATGTTTTTAATCACAACATGTCCTGGTTCCCCATGGCAGAGCTTGGCTGCTCTGACACCTGTAAAATGGAATTACATCTGTAAATTAATTTTCTAGAAAGGACCTGCATTTCCCAAGACTCCTGGAAGCCAGTGTGAGCAATTAAAGCTTGAGATGCACTCCTGGCCTGGTGAGTTGGGGGTGAGGCAGTGATGAAACCACCTCCCAGCAGCTTAGGAAGCAGCAGGACCCCAGGGGACCCCAGGACAGTTGCAGCCCCCTGAGGAGTGAGGGTCCATCCCTCTGGGACCTCCACCCTTCACTGGTTTATTACAGAGGTAAAATTCACATAACCTAAAATGAATTGTTTGCAAGCAAACGCAGTGGCATTTAGTACATTCACATTGTGTAGCCACCAGCTCTGTCTAGTTCAAGAACATTCATCATCCCAGAGGAAACCCAATGAGCAGTTGCGCCCCATTCCTCCACCAGCCCCTGGCAACCCCTGATCGGCCTTCTGTCTCTGTGCATTTACTTATTCTGGGTATTTTGTATTGATTCCCACCTATGCTAAAATAACATTGTGCTGAGACTGGCACTAGGCACCAAGGACTCTAACCATTCTGGTTGTTGGGACGTCTGACCTGGTGTTGGTGCCAAAGCAGACTGATATTTACGTAGCTTCTCAGCCCCTTAGGAGTGAACCAAATCTGGCCTCTGTACCCCAACACCAAGTTAAATCTCAGAGTCAGAGTTTTGGGTGAAGTAGGAAAGAATAGCTTTACTGCTTTGCTGGATGGATCACAACCTAGAATCAAGATTGCAGGGAGAAACAGCAAAACCTCCGATATACAGATGATAGCACTCTAATGGAAGAAAGTGAAGAGAAACTAAAGAGCCTCTTGATGACAGGGAAAGAGGAGAGTGAAAATGCTGGCTTAAAACTCAACATTCAAAAAACTAAGATCATGGCATCTGGTCCCATCACCTCATGGCAAATAGAAGGGGAAAAAGTGGACACAATGAGAGATTTTATTTTCTTGGGCTCCAAAATCACTGCAGATGGTGACTTCAGCCATGAAATTAAAGATGCTTGGCCCTTGGAAGTAAACCTATGACAAACCTAGACAGTGTATTAGGAAGCAGAGGCATCATTTTGCTGACAAAGGTCCATACAGTCTAAGCTATAGTTTTTCCAGTAATCATGTACAGATGTGAGAGCTGGACCAGAAGGCTGATTACCAAAGAATTCATGCTTTTGAATGGGTGGTGCTGGGCAAAACTCTTGAGAGTCCCTTGGACAGCAAAGATCAAATCAGTCAATTCTAAAAGGAAGTCAGTCCTGAATATTCATTGGAAGGACTGATGCTAAAGCTGAAGCTCCAGTACTTTGGCCACCTGATGCGAAGAGCCAACTCATTGGAAAAGATCCTGATACTGGGAAAGACTGAAGGCAAAAGGAGAAGGGGTGGCAGAGGATGGAATGATTACATAGCATCACCGACTCAATGGATATGAAATTGAGCAAACTCCAGGAGATAGTGCAGAGAAGGAAATGGCAACCCACTCCAGTGTTCTTGCCTGGAGAATCCCAGGGACGGGGGGAGCCTGGTGGGCTGCTGTCTATGGGGTCGCACAGAGTCGGACATGACTGAAGCGACTTAGCAGCAGCAGCAGCAGGAGATAGTGAAAGCCAAGGAAGCCTGGTGTGCTGCAGTCCATGGGGTTGCAAAGAGTCAGACACGACTCAGCAACAGCAATAACAACAAATTGCTTTTCCAGGCAAAGGGGGCCACAGCGAGCAAACGCCCTCAAAGCTGTGTGTCCCCACCTGGAGAGGGTAGTGAGGGGTCTTATAGTAATGGTTCAAAGAGGATGATAAGCTCATGGACATTTTGCTGATTGGTTATTGGTAAGGTAAGTGAGAGTCTGCATCATCCACCTTCTGGTTCTAACCAGTCTGGGGTCTACTTGCTTGTGGGCATCAGACCCTTGGGGCTTCCCAGGTGACGCTGGTGGTAAAGAACCCACCTGCCAATGCAGAAGATGTAAGAGGCGCAGGTTCAATCCCTGTGTTGGGAAGATCCCCTGGAGGAGGGCATGGCAATCCACTCCTGTATTTCTTGCCTGGAGAATGCTATGGACAGAGGAGCCTGGCGGGCTACAGTCCATAGGGTCGCAAAGAGTCTGATACAATGGGAGCGACTTAGTACATCAGACCCTTAATTTCTCCCACCTGGTGGGGGTTTTAGTATCTGCAGAAGAGCTCCAAAATGTTATGTGTATCGCTTGAGAGGGGACCAGGACTCTGCCCCAAAGCTGCTTTATTGTTTCTTGTCTGTTCCTCCCTTGTCTCTGCATCCCCTCCCATCCTTGCTTTGCATCTGTTTGAAACTACAGGTTGGAGCTAAGGGACGGTCACAGACGCTGAGTAAAGCTCATTTCCTGTCATCAAAGAATCGGCGGGCACAGAAAGTCTTTGTGCCCAGGAGCCCCACAGGGTCCTGCTCCGTGACGGTGTAGGCTCTTCCTCTTAACTCAGACTTTGTTCCCCATGCTGACCATGATTCATGCTCCACCAAACCCTCCTCCCCCGCTGCTTTCCCTGACTCCCCAGCAGACCGCCCTCTGCAGCACACTCCGGGGAATCCTGTCTGTATTCTGCCCCAGGTGTCACATGGGGTTGCCTGCGATGCCTGCAGCTTGT